>NC_054825.1:97582076-97892076 GCF_018345385.1 Vulpes lagopus | reverse complement strand
TTAATACTAGTCAAGCATTGCACTTCACTTACGGGATAATAACTACTACTTAGTATATACATAACTGAAGCATATACTGTTGCTTGGCTTTAAAAATACACAAAGTGGTTTCATAAAAACTAATGCAAACATGGCATTTAGGAAAAGCAATTTGTTTACCTCTGTTGGTTTGTAGCAGTCTACAAGAGCTTCCTAGAATAAAATACACAGAAAGTAGGTTTGATTATTTTAAAATTCAGTATAATTTTAAAAGTGAAATTAAAAATCATTTTCATTTTATCTTTATGGTATTATTCTAAACTTGATAAATCCAGATTTCATGTCAGCAATCTAGAATCACACTTTGTTTCAGCACCTGTTGGATCAGCTTGAAGATACCAAAAGTTGTACCTTCCTATGCAGGAGTGCCTTGCACTCTTCAGAACACACACTCACACATTTCCTTTGGCCTATTAACATGGTTAATAATAAACTGTATATGCTTAAATTGAGACAGCTTGTGGGTAATGGTAATAATCACCCTGGACACAGAAAGCAGGGGGCCTGGTTGTAATTCAACCACAAATCAACTTGTCACACCTCTAGAAGCTTCAGTGTCCTCGCCTGGGAAACCAAAGTGGGTGGCCTACAGTAGGCAAAGCTCTCAATTTTAAAAACACTTTTATATATCATTACATTTTCTACAGAACTAGTACCTGCTTTATTTTTTCAACTTTCATAACTAGATGCTATCATGTCCCAACTAAATATACCATCAAGAAGTAATCATTAAGCTGAGACGGTTCGCCACACGAGGGACACTAGTAATTATTAACATGTTGATCACATTAATACATTAAAATGTGCCCTTTAATTGCCTTTAGAGATCACTTGTCATTTGCTATAACCAACAGCCATTAACAGTAATTATCAGTGAACATTAAGAATAGTGACAGGTCAAAAGTTAATTGGTTTTAGAAACTCCCAAATGTAGATTTTAAAATGATAGATTTGACCTCCCGTGGGAAGGGAAATAAATGTTGTATTGCTCTAGACTAAGGAAACATCTCAACATCCATTGTTGTACTGGAATGCTACCAGGTGAACATACTCTAATAAAATGTCTTTTATTATGTTGTAAACAATCTTATCTAGAAATTGATTTCATACGTGACATAATCCACAACTGTGAGACTAGAGTCCTGGACTTGGGTACTCCAGTTCTGGCTCAGCACCTCGTCTTCTCATACAACTGTGGAGCATCACTTCCATTCCTGGCAAATGGATTTCTGGAGGCAGAACCAGCTCTTCTTCCAAGAAGACGTAGCTACAGAAGCTCATATCATATTCATTAGGTGGTTTGAGAACTGACTGTAGTCAAGAACTGCTCTACCATCAGAGATGCAGTGCATGAGAACAGATACCTAGCACTACACTGCTTTCCTCTCAGCAAACTGCCATTGCTCAAGTCCTGGTAGTAACACCACAACAGGGCAGGATCAGTGTATGCCAGACTTGGAGATCCAAGTGGATTCAAGCATCCATGATTGGCAAGTTCTAGATTTTGAAAGTTGCTTACCCGTAATTTTAAAGCTCTCTCTTCTTCGCTGTCTGCATCAAGTAGATCATCAATGTCAATTTCTACTTCTGGCATTTCTTCTTCCTGGTTGGGTGGGGGGGTGGGGGGGCAAATGGGAAGGCATTCTATTTAGTGAAAAATCATATTGCACCGAAGTGATTTAACTTAAATAAATGACTACATCATCAATGAAGGGGGGATCAACAATTAGGGGGAAGGAGAGACCAAAAGTAAGAGGAAGGAAAGAAGGAGAAGGGGAAGAGTAGGAGAAAGAGAGAAAGAGGGGAGAAAGGAGAAGCCAGAAGAAAAGCGAGGAAGATGGGGGGGTGGGGTAAGTGGAAGCAAGGAGTGGGGGAAGGAAGGGAGGGGGAAGAGGGAGCAAAGGAGATTTAAGAGTCATGAAGCAGTAGAAAGTAATATTTCAAAGATGGAAATTTCCCACATTCTGGTAGAAAACTACAATTATTAATATACCATGGGACTCAGCAGATTATAGAAAGAGTAGTGAGAGTTGCAGTTTCCTACCCAACCTCTACCCTTAGCGTGGTGGCTTTGACCCCAGTTCCTGACACAGAGCTTCTAAATGCCTTAGGAAATTCTGAATTTCCCCAGGGAAATTTCCTGGCTGGTAGGAACATCTTTAGTCCTTTTTCTTTTTCAAAGATTTTATTCATTTATTCATGAGAGACACACACAGAGAGAGAGAGAGGCAGAAACATAGGAGAGGGAGAAGCAGGCTCCATGAAGGGAGCCCGATGTGGGACTTGATCCCGGAGTCCCGGGATTACGCCCTGAGCTGAAGGCAGAGGCCCAACCACTGAGCCACCCAGGCATCCTGAAACATATTTAATCCTAATGAGATGACTCTTGGTAGGCTTCTAGGGGCTGGTCATAAGAAAGACCAAACCATGATTAATAGCTTAGAACTTTCCACCATACCCCTGCCCCCTCCTTCCTGGAAGGAGAGAGGGGCTGGAAATGGAGGTGGGTACAGATGTGGCCTCTATCCAGGCTGAGGTTGCTGGAAGGATCCCAAGGCTGCACTCTGTGATCAGGATGCTGCAAAAGACCACACTGGATGTGCATGTCCTTTCCTTCCTCCATGGGTACAGCTTCCCTGACTGCCACCCCTGACCCCCATCCATGCTGGTGTTCTGTCACTCTATACTGCCTGTGCCCCACTTCCTATTTTTGTGCGTATGTGAAATCCCGGATAAAAGGAGAGTCATTTAGGAAGCCACAAACAGATGGTGGTACAGCTCTCAAGGGTCTACCAGACTTTCCACAGTGAAAGGACAGGTGGGGACTCAAACACCAACAAAGAAACCACTAGATTATAAAACAGCCAGCAGCCCACAAACACAGACCACAGCCGGGGACCTGCAGTGTGGACGGAACCTGCAGGGAACCTCCCCAAGCCAGTAAATGTCAAAGTAATCCCACTGGTCCCTGGAGCAGAGCCCAGCACACACTGGGGTGTAAATGTGGTTAGAGATTAATTCTGTGGATTAATCCACAGCACACTGTGGCTTTAACAACTACCATAAAAGGCCAAAACAGCCACAACCAGTTTCAGCTGGTTCTAGAAAAGCTAAGCAAAAGAGATAAACCCACAAGTTCCTATCGAAATGATCTATACAGAATCCTCCTCAGTTTCTCCACTCCTCCCCCAAAACAGTCCTTTGGCTTTGGCCATTAATATTTGAGGTGGACACAAAGTATATATTTAAGTCAAGGTTATTAATGTACTTGAACACAGGAAGTGGGACATAGAACCAGCTCAAGGAATCACAGCCAAGGGAAGCTTGGCATCTGCTATTCCTCAATACAATAAGTAAAGAACGTTCTCCTCAGAACAGTGCAGCAATGGGTCTCCCTTCAAACATTCAGCTTTGAAGCCCTGCCAAAGTTGGTCAAATGGGCCTTCACTTGTGCAGCAATGCAAAGTCCCACCCATGCAGGAAGTCTCCCTCAGGCATGACATTTGACCCATTTTCCCCAACCTTCAAGATCCAGGTGAAGTTCACTAAGATGAAATACAATAAAAAATTCAGTTGCTCAGTCACATTACCCACATTTCAGTGCCCAGTGGCCACAGGTGGCCCATGGCTCCTGCACAGATGTAGAACCTGTCATTCCATTGGACAGGACAGACGTGGAGTCCACTTAGCCCCTGGCCCAGATACTGGGAAGTAAAGCTTCCTTCCCTCTTAAAGGAGTGTGGTGGGAGTAAAGAAATGCCCAGCACCACAAGGTCACGAAGGGTCACTTGGCTTTCCAAGTGGGAAACTTGACGCAAATTGTCTTTACCAACTAATTATAACAATCACTGGGCATAGACACTCTCTACCAACCTATGATCCTTCTCGTTGCCCCTCACACACCCGTCACTGGCTAAGAGGAATCTGAGCTCAGCATACACCAGGAGTGTGGTATGGGGGTGTGTTCTGAAGGTCAGTGACGCCAAAACCAAAGCCCGGGGCCATGGGCCATGGAGGTACATGTGGGAGAGTCCTGGGGAGCAAATACTGAGCCAGTATCACATATTGAATCCCATGTATATTTGGTATTTACAATTTTCAATGAGGAGTGTAGAAATATTCTACATTCAATTGACATCATCTTAAGCTCTATTTAATGTATTCAACAGTAATCACTGAATAAAGAACTTTAGTGATAGATGACATCATAGACAAGGGAGTAACCACAGCCACATCTCTCTCTGATGTGCTAGTGTTTAGTTGCATTTGAGAACTTCACCACATTAAAAATAGATCTCAAAACAGTGGTTATGGTGACAGTAAGTGAAACAATCTCTTCAAGGTCCCTGGGCCAAGTCACCAGCTAACATATCCCTGCTTTAGTCAGAGGCCTTCCTGTTGGCACCCACAGAACAAGCCCCTCAATCATGACCACGCATCTTTCTGATCATACATCTGTTAAGAATCCACTACATGCAAAGCATTGTGGACTCTGTCCGGGAGGGACTGTCAGTCTCGGCTCCAAACAAAATAACATGCGATGGCAGCAAAAGAGAAAGACAAACCCCAAGTGCTTTAGTAATTAACGCAAGAGAAGACTTCCACCAAGGGCTGCCGAGATGGGTTTCACTAAGGAGTGTGTAAGCTGGCCATGCAGAGTGGACAGGGTTGTGGGGAAAGGGAGAACAACCACAGAAAGCAAAATGGTACACAGGAGGCAAAAATACAATGTGTGTCATAAACATGGCGTGTAGAAAGGTCCTCGGCCTGGGAGTCAGATGGCCCTGTGCTGCCAATTTTAATGCCTATGGTGAGCAGACAGGTAACAGAAATGTGTGCTAAGGCTGCCTGGGGGTGCCATAGGGAGGAGTGGGGAGCGTGGCAAATTGGAGAAAACATGCCCCCAAGAAAGACAGCACAGAACACTCCATTCCTGCCCATTGTGACCTTCCTTTTGAGAACATGTGCTTAGTGCTGCCAGATTTTCTATCTTTTCAGGAGAAGCTGAAAATACAGATTTTAAATAGAAAAATATCACATTATTTTAAAAGTTGGTTAACAATTCCTGAAAATACTGTCAAGGACAAAGTCCATCACACTGCAGGCAGCAGTCTTCCCTCATCCTGCAGAGACTAGCCCACGGAAGGTTCTAGAGCAAGGGTAGGAAATGCTGGAAGGGGAGCAGGCCGATTCGCAGGGCCACGAGCAAAGGGGAGGAGGTGGGGAGATGAGGAGGCTGTGGACAAGCACACACTCATCCCAGCGTGAGCCACTGGGCTTGAATGAGTTGTGGCAAGAATGAAAAGATGTTAAACCGTGAGTAACAGGGAGGGAAAACAGATGGCATTTGTTGATGAACTGGGCAGTGGATGAGGGAAAAGGAAAAGGTAGGAGAAGGTCTACGTTTTGAGGCTAAGAGGTGGTGGAGGAAAACGCAGTAATAGGGAGCACGTCTGGAGCCTTGAGGGCAGTTCACAACCGACAAGCAGCTCCGACCTAAGCCATCTGCGATACCCTCTCCCCGCAGCGCAAGAGCAGACGTGGGACCCCCACGCAGCCACCACAAAGGGACACATGGCAGTGCTGAGTGGCAGAGTCGGGCCCGTGCAGGCAGCAGCTGCAGCCTGGAGCCGGCGACCACGGCTAGGAGTGCACAACAGGCCCGGGCACGGGGGGATGCACTCATGCCACCCACGCAGGCTCCCGAGGCACGGCCGGCCTGTGGCAACACACACACCCTCGAGCACACACACCCTCTCAAATGCGCATGCACACACACACTCACATGCACACTCACGCACAGACACGTACTCACTCATATGCATACACTCTCATATGCACACATGCACATACTTGTACACACTCATGCACACATTGTCACATGTGCATACATTCGCATGCACACACTCTCACATACCCTCTCCCATGCACACACACACTTTCTCACATGTGTGTGTACACACTCATATACCACAAGCACACACACTTCTAACTTGCCAGAAAATTTACACCATTAACTGTGTCAAGTGTGGTGTCAAGTGTATTTATATTTTTAAGAAATACAAATGCTCACTTCTCTCCACAGCAGTGATGGGGGCGGGAGTGCTTGAGCTACAACAGCTTGAAAATGGATTATGGTTTTCCAGCTCTGTGACACACAGCCTAACGGCTCCCTGGAAGTGCCAGAGGCTCACAGTTGTCAGCAGTCTCCATCTCCAATAGAGACGTGAGTGCCCCGGGATTAGAGCCTGTGACCCTGGGACACGAGGCGGTACAGGTGGAACAGTTGGGGCAGGGGTGGGGACCGTCTGTTCCCACAGCCAGCACCTCTGAGCACTCGCCCTGCTGCAAGCACACAGGGGAAATGGGCTTAGGAAGAACCTAAAAAGAACAGAAGTGAGTTGAATCTGAGGGATTCCACGCGTTCCCTATGAAAATATTTACATTCCATGTTTTCACTTTAATGACAATCCCAAAAATTTCTGTAAGCAAGCATATTTATTCTAAGAACCATCTGGATGACCATCCTCTAACCTATAACTCAACTCTGTGTTTACACATTGGCATCAAGCAGAATTACTTTAACTGTCATGGGCTAATGAAGAAAAAGCCAGAGATTCAATACCAAATAGATTTAATACCCATTAGATTTATACCTCAGTGACGTCTGCACACCAGGTGAAGCCAGAAGACATCTCTCACAGGACACGCAGGGACAGGGCTGTGCCTCCTTCCTAACCTTGAAAAGAGTGACATTAGCCATCACACTAAATTCACATGGTGTGCTTGGATTCCATTGGCTGGGTGCTTTATGGCTAATTCGCAATTTCAATTTGATTTTATAATTGGAAGATAAGTGTGAAGAGTTATACTTGGTCTTAAGTGGTACCTATTTAAATATTATAATATTAAATGTTTAAACCAGCCCTGGAAACTGCAAGAAATCTTCTCCACTGAAAAAAGAGCCTAGCCTCCCCTACAATACATCATTGTGGGATTTCAAAACACTGGGGATGAGGAGGAGATCCTAGAAGCAGGATTCAAGAAAGGAAACAGGTCACACATAGGCAATCAGAGAACTGGCACCATCAGGCAAGAGAGCAGTCATTTCAAAATCCTGAGGGGAAACGATTTCCAAACTGGATGCCTCCATGCCCACCAACTGCCAACTAAGAGGCAGAGAAATACCACAGATATTTTAAGACACGTCAGGTTTTACATCTTAATATCTCTCTCTCCCTTTGGGGCACTCCAAGGGGCTGGAATAGGATGGCTTCACAGGGAACCAAAGTGGGGGAAACAAGTGTAGGTCATCCTAGCTCCAACACCCTTGGTGAGTGGTATGATCCCATGCTACTAGTATTTCCCTAGTACCTACTTATTTTAAAATTTAAATAAGCTTCTAGGGTTGAAGCTGGCTCAGAGCCAAAGAGCAATATCTCCCAAACTCTTCCAGAAAGAAAGAAAGAAAGAAAGAAAGAAAGAAAGAAAGAAAGAAAGAACCTAACCAAACTTTATCCTGTAGTGAAGGGATAATTAAGATAATGTCCACAGAGGATGCTATTCTTCTTTTTTTTTTTCAAGATTTTATTTATTTATTTGAGAAAGGGAGAGAGAGAGAAAGAGAGAACATGCAAGAGCACAAGAGCAAGGGGAAGGAGAAGCAGACTCCCCGCTGACCAGGGAGCCCGATGTAGGCTTGATCCTAGGACCCTGAGATCATGACCTGAGCCGAAAACAGACGCTTAACCAACTGAGCCAGCCAGGTGCCCCAGAGGATGCTATTCTTGCCACCCAGAAGACCAAGTCTGTACTTCCCTTTATCCCACACACCCCACAGCTAAAGTTCATTTCTGGAACACTCAGACCAGCTGCCATAGAGAAGGGAAAAACCACAAGACATCCATTGTCACCACTCACATTCACCTAGCACCCCACACAGAGCGCCACCCCTTTCCTCTTGGTCAAGAAAACATGATGTGATATGAGTGAGCAATACTGATGTTATTTTACAAACACCATAAAATGTTTTAATTTGTCAATAGTTCCCTTGCTTGTCTTAGTACTTTTTACTATTATCATTAAGCAAATGACTTGTGACACAGCTTCAAGTCATAGGAGCCCAGGGAAGAACTGCTGGCCTAACAATCAACAATACAAAATGAGTAGCAACTCATAGATAGAAAGATTCACACTGCTGGTCTTGTGAGATTATTCTAGAACCAGGCAGATCTACAGCAAAAGCTAAGAGTACAAGGCAGTTCCATGCAACCTCTATTGACTGAATACCTACTACCCACCAAGCACTTTCTAGATGCCAGAGAGAAAGAACAAATAACTGACAAAAATACCTGTTCTTGGGGCACCGGGGTGGCTCAATGGTTGAGCGTCTGCCTTTGGCTCATGTCATGATCCCAGGGTCCTGGGATTGAGTCCTGTATCAGGCTCCCCATAAGGAGCCTGCTTCTCCCTCTGCCTGTGTCTCTGCTTCTCTCTCTGTGTGTCTCTCAGGAATAAATAAATACAGTCTTTAAAACAGAAAAAAAAAAAAAACCTGTTCTTGTGGAGATCAAACCCCAATAGGGGACAACAGACAATAAACATGTAAGTACCATATACAGCATAGCAAACGGTAATAGACACTTTGAAGAAAAAAGCAGGCACAGGGGAGGGACAGGGAATAGCAAGGCTAAAATTTTACAGAGGATGAGAAAAACAGATGAATAATAGACCTTGAAGAGAGTGACAGAAGCCATGTCGATGTCTGGAGGAAAACATCGAGCGAGAGAAGCAAGTGCCCAGGTATATCAGAGAAGCTACGAGGAGCCAGGGGTCACTGTGGTAGGCTTGGGGTGAGGCCCCCCTAAAGACTGACATGTCCTCTGAGAGAGAAGCTGCTCTGAGTCTGGGCACAGTGGTGATGTGATCTGATTGACCTTTTGAAAAGAATCACCCTGGGCTGTGGGAGGCATGGGCGTGAACAGAGTCCACGTAGGAGGCAGCAGAATTCACCTGGTAAGAGACAACACGGCCTTAGACCAGGCGACAGTAGCACAATATACATTCTCTTCTTATTTGGGTCACAGCTAATCCAGACCTCGAAGAGCAGACTGCACACACGCAGCTCCACGGGTTCCCGAGGCTGGCGGGGCTAGAGCATCCCACCAGGTGTGGGTATCAGGTGCACACCTA
The DNA here is from genome assembly GCF_018345385.1 of Vulpes lagopus. Classification (NCBI taxonomy): domain Eukaryota; kingdom Metazoa; phylum Chordata; class Mammalia; order Carnivora; family Canidae; genus Vulpes; species Vulpes lagopus. The sequence goes on along the minus strand of NC_054825.1, from coordinate 97,882,845 downwards.
TTAAGCAGGAGCAGCAGGTGAGTACATTCGTGGGCGGGAGCCACTGGGACACACACTTAGGGACTGAGGGCCAGCATGTGGGTGAGGAGGTGCCCAGGCTGAGAAAGCTAAGGAAAGGAGCTGCGTGGGAAAGCAACCGAACAGCACAGAGCCAAGCCAGGGAGGTGCTTTCTCAGATCTGAACCCCGTTTCCCGTCCTGCCCCCACCCCATGTAAATTGTTCCTCACTGAAGGGCTACTCCATGATTTGGCTGGCCTCTGCCAAATCTCTGTCCTTCCCAAATCCCAACGTGTAGCAATTTATTTTCACAAATGAGTATCTCTGGAGAGAGAAGCATAGCTCTCCAGACATGGATTTTGGGGTTTTTTTTTTTTTTTTTGGTTTTTTTTTTTTTTTTTAAAAGAGGACTCAGAGTCAGGGTAGATGAGTGTTCTGTGTCTTGCCCTTGGTCTCAATAGTTCATGAAACCACGTCTTTCTGTGATAAAAAGGACCCCAGGGAGTTTAGGTGAATAGAGCACAGAACGGGAATCCAGGAATGAAAGTGTCATCTTCCCACATATGCCCCAGGCTGCCCTGCTTCTCAGCACAGATGAGACCCCTTGCTGCACGGAGTTGGAGAGAGACCCAGGTTCAATTGCATTCCTGCCACTTACAACCTATGCGAGCTGGAGCAAGGTCACTCGCGCTCCTAACCCTTGTTTCCCACGCCTGTAAAATGGGGCCAAATACAAAAAGCCAGCACAATGGTGCCTGGGCACATCGCACAAACTGAACGATCAGTAACACAACCTTATATGTGGCTAAGGTTTCTGAGCACGTTTGACCAGCTGATCCTTCTTTTTAAAAATTTAATGTAAATGTCTCTCTCTTTTAGGGCGTCTTAGACTCCTTGTGCCTGAAAATTGCAAGTAAAGACCTAACACATCACCAACTTGTTCAAAACCACAAGGATTAAAGGGAGGGGGGAATATAAGCAAAACCCCCCAGTGGCAGAACTTTTTGGAAACACCAACACTTTGCTCTGCATTTCCGCGTCTGAGCACTAAACATGCGCAGCTGGTCATGAACAACGCCAAAGTGACAAGAAAATCAGAAGCTAGTAACCTAATAAGGTATCTGAATAAGTGAGAGCTAAGGCAGTTCATAGAGATGGCAAGGACAGGCTTCTTAGCCATGGCATAACGGATGTCCCGAAGGTTCTGGTTACACTGAACAGACAGCCACTATCCTCATGCTACCTGGGAGAGAATAAAGGGCTGTTCTGGAAGAGAGGGTTCGTGTCACCCAAGGAGAGCAAGAGCCAATGGGTGCGCAGCCTGTTTCTAAGAAGTCACACTTAGCTGCATCCTGCTTCCCATCCATTCAGTAATACGGCCGAGACTGTCTTCTAATAGAAGATGATCAATACCCACCTTTTTAGAAAAACTGCTTCAGGGCCAAGCAGAACTCTCTAGGCTGGAAACACTCAGACCCAGGGTGTCACAAACACAAGTGCCTGTGACAGCTCAGTCCTTTTTTATTATTATTATTATTTATTTGAGAGCAAGAAGGAGAGAGAGAGCACAAGCAAGGGGAGGGACAGAGGGGGAGGGAAAAGCAGGCTCCCCACTGAGCAGGGAGCCTGATGCAGGGCTCAATCCCAGAACCCTGGGATCATGACCTGAGCCAAAGGCAGACGTTTAACCGATGAGCCATGCAGATGCCCAACAGCTCAGTTCTTAGAAGAAAGTCTTCCCACACGATCAAACCCATTACCACACTGCTCGCGACTGAATCATTCTAATGGGAATCCGGGTGACCAGAGCATTGAATTTCCAGAACACAGAATACTGAATGTGGACATTTGCCCACCTCCCACCTTGGGAAAGCTCCTAAATCTGCAATGGTTAAATGTGTTCAGGGTTGACAGGTAGGCAGAAGACTGAGATGAGGCGGAACCACCATTAGGAAGAGATGCCAGGTACTGAAAAGAAGGTGTGATTCCCATATGGAGCCTGCCAGGTGCAGACCAGCAGATGCGGTTCAACTATTGTTGAAATAGTTCTCAAGCCACCAAAAGACATGGAGGAACGTATTGCTAAGTGAAGTAAGCCAGTCTAAAAAGGCTACACGGCATACGATTCCAACTATATGACGTTCTGGAAAAGGCAAAACTATAGAGACAGTGGAAAGATCAGTGGTTGCCAAAGGCTTGGGGCAAAGGAGGGATGAACAGGTGACGCACAGGGCACTTCAGGGCAGTGAGATTGTATGACATTGTAATGGTGGATAAATGTCATTACTGTCAAGTCCCATAGGAGGTACAACACAAAGAGTGAACCCTAATGAAAACTCTGGAGTCTGGCTAATAAAGAGCTACCAATATTGGTTCATCAGTTTTAAGAAATGCACCAGAGTAATACTAGCTTTAACAACAGAGGGCGTCTGGGTGGCTCAATTAGTTAGGCATCTGCCTTCAGCTCAGGTCATGATCCCTGATGGACCTGAGGGTCCTGGGATCGAGCCCCACATGGAGCTCTCTGCTCAGCGGGGAGTCTGCTTCTCCCTTGTCCCCTTCTCCTGCTCTCTCTCTCTCATAAAGAAATTAAAAAAAAAAAATTAACAACAGGTGAAGCAGGGGAAGGGGAGGGGATGCCAAGAGGGTGTATGGGGATAATTTCCACTCAGGTACCTTCTAGGGTACAGTGAGAGCTCCAGGCCACCCAACAGGACATTCTGCCTGAGGAGGAGAACTTGCCAGAAGTTCCTTTCATTACCTCCCTCACACAGGAGTGGAGGGAGGGGAGAGAGGAGCTCTTGGTCCAAGGGCCACACTGGGATCAGAGGGCAGGTCCCTGGGCACCTGGGCCTCACTGCCTTCGGTCAAAGTCCAGTCTCAGAAAGAAAGGACAGCCCCCTTCCCCCCCAAAAAAGTGACTTAACCAGCGCTTCTGTGTGACATGAACAGACCAAAAGGAGCACTGCTTCGTAAGCAATTCTCATGATCACTTCCATGTAATGAGTGCTACTCTGCATAGGCAACATCACCATTCCAGGAAGCGTGGCCCCTGACCCCTCCTCCCTCTCTCCCCCTCATCTAATCCATCATCAAATCTATCAATTCTCTGGCTTAAATGGCTCCTGAATCTGTGTTTTTACCTCTTCCACTATCCCCAAATCTACGTTAAGTCATCTCTTGCCTAAATTATTACAGTTCTCTCCCAACTGCTGCCACATATCCATTCTCATCCTTTCCTCTGTCCAATCTCCACTGAGTAGCCAGGGTAGCAAATTTAAGAACACTGAAAACCTGCTGAGAACCTTTCAGTGATTTCCTATCAGTCTTAAAAACCAAAATTTCTAGCACGGCCTATGAGCTGTGCTGGACGCCAGCACCCCCTGACCCGTCCCCAATCTCTCAACATGCTACCCATGTAGGCCTCCATAGAGCCTTTGCACATGCATGTGTGGCATGCTCTTATTATCTGAAGTCAGCATCACTTTCTAAGGGAAAAAATCCTTGGTCTCACTTGTTCAAGGTCAACCTCCCAACCCCTGAAACTGTATGCCTAATACCACGTGCTTCTCTGTTGCATGTACCACACAGGTAAAAATTTACATTTGTTGGTGTCTGTCCCTAATCTGTAAGTCCATAGGGCAGTGCCTTTGCACAGTGCCCAGTAAACCTTTGATAATCATTCTTTGAATTCAGGAATGAACAATTCACTGAGTTAGGTATTATCCTCACCACTATTTCACAGAAATGTGTGAGTATCTTGACTTGGGGGCTGAGGGCTTTGTTTCAAACTCAGACAACCTGACCCCAATATGTACAGCCTTGTGCCAACACATGTGCCATGCCTTTCAGAATGTAGCAGTGCTGAGCAAAAGATTTGTCCCTGCTGATTTCAGTGACTTTGGGAGTAGCAAGATAATGGCAGAGGCCTTTCAGTGGTGCTGGGCGGTAGCCAGAGAGTCCTCGAGACACTGCTACACAGTCAAGGCTTCCAGCACCCCAGCCCATCAGAAATAGCCAAGGCACTCACCAACCTGGAATCCAGGAGGTGATTCCAAGTTTCCATGGAACACGCCCTTTGTGAAATACACATGAATGGACTCAGGGTTTTAGGGCCAGTTTGGGAATGACTATCCATTTGCAGAGGACATGCTAAACCCCAGATGGAGGCCTGAGCCTCACCTGTTACAAACATGGTGGAGACGGTTTATGTAAATACTGTTGTTCTCTGCGCCTGTCCCAGAGAAGCCCATATCCACACCTGCAGATATGATCCAAAGGGACAGGCCACCAGGGTCTGGGCAAAGGACCAGTGTCTGTACTAGTCTACACTACCTGCTAGTCCACAGTGGGAAAGGAGTGCTCCCAAGACTGGAAACAGGAACCGGACAGATCTACCCTGGGGCGCCAAGGATAAACCTTAAGTCTTGGGCAGGAAGGATTCAAGATTATAGTAGAGGGAAAAAAGGCCAATTGCTCCACAGAAGCAAGTAATTAGGATCCTGACATCTTGAGAAATGGCTGTGATATATTGCCAGTCTCCTGAGGCTAAAAGAGAGTTTATTTAAGATCTGGTACTTTGGAAACTTAACTGATTTTTAATTGTAGGTCTAGTAATTTTTTTTTTTTTTTTGTTACTGCTCTCCTATAAAAGGACTCAATTTTTTAAATGTCAACTGGCTTCAACCATGACACTGAATACTCTGGGTGTACCTGAAGAGAATGTTAAAGTGTCCCCCACGGGACTCAATGGGGTAGCACAAAAGAAATCAAAGGTGTGGAAAATTCTAGGTGTGTGATCAAAGCAGCAGGAATGAGTCAGAGTTCCTTCTTCGACTGTTGACTCCCCACTTGAAGGGCCTACTTCCAAAGCACTCTGCAGCTAGAAGCAGGAAGTTTTCTTTCTCAAGCCATGACTCACAGAACACCTGCCTCAGGAGTCCCTGTGCAGCCCAGTGAACATGCAGATCCCTGGGCAGCCCCAGAGCCACTGGACCCCAACGTGGGAGGAGGAACTCCGAGTGTACACAAGTGACAAGAGCCACAGAGGATGCACAAACCAATAAGTTTGCAAACCACTGCTTCGGAAGGTTCTGAGTGTCTTGCAGAAAGGGAAGACATTCCGTGACAGCAAGTGAAAACAGGAAGGAGGAGTCACTATTCCTCACATATGGTCACTGATTTCTACTCCTCATTTAGAACCTTCATTCTACATTATGGGCTGGGTGCTGAGGGTTCCAGCATCAACAAGACATTTGACCGCCCCCCCCTCACAGTTCGGGGAGCAAGACAGAGGCAAATGGTGGAACCCTGCCCGGCTGTGGAAGCACAGCTCAGTCACACAAGTGAGAACCGGCTGTCTCATCCTAAGTCAGAGCCACAAGAGGATGGATCCCTGCCCCCAGGCCACTGTTGCTCAATCACTGCTCATCTCTGCTTCTCCTAGACCCTCTGTGAACAGATGGCACTGCTGGGCTCACCTGAGTGCTCCTTGGCTCCTGCTGGGGCCTCCATTTTGAAAAGGACTCAAAAGACCCATCTTTCTCTGCGCTTGTAATTGCCCAGGTCTTACACACAGGATGAGACGAGGTCTCACAGAAGCAAGGAGGAGAAACAAAGTTCTGGCACAGGACCGAGCCCTTCACACACCTCTCACCAAGGAGCAGCCCTCCTCTCCCTGCAGAGGGCGGGTTTCTGGCATCCTGTAGCCAGAGCACATGCAAAACCCGAGAGCCAGTCCTCCTCCTCCTAGCCTGTAGCAACAGGGAGACAGATGTCATAACCAGATTGTTTCTACACTGGAAAGCAATGCTTCAACTACTTGGATACCCACCACCAGACATCCCATAACAGTCTGGAAATCAGCAATTTGCCAATCCTATAAAACAATCCTTTAACTCTAGGGCCACCTGCATCCATCTCCCTAATCTCCCAGATTCCAGGCAAGCAGCCAACACTCAATACAATTCAAACACTTACTGCCTTCTACACACCAGCCAAGTGCCCTCTGGAGCCAGAGATCCACTGGTGTGGATCTCCTGGGAGTGACCGCCAATGCAAGGAGGCACACGGCATCACTTCCTAGATAAACACCAGGAGCTAGAAGGTCAGTCTTCACCTGAATTGGATCTGTAAGCTTTGCGCAGTGGCAGTATCATAGCCAATGAGGTTTATCCGAGGCGCAGTTATTGCTAATTGAATTGGATCTGTAGCAAGTCCTGCTTGAATTCAACAGGCCAGAACTGAGCCTATGGCTCTCCTGACTTTTTCCACCCCCTGCAAAATACCCCCTATCCTTTCCCTCTCTGAGATCTGAGGAAAGCAAGTCCAGGAGGTAATCCTTGCAAACACTGGAGTGAGATTTGAGCCCCCCCCCCCCCCCCCCCCCCAAGGTTATGTACCCGGGAACTAAAAGGGTGAAGCAGGTGAAGCCAGTGGCAGGTGTTCGAGCCTCAGATTGTGGTGGGTGGGAGGTTATGTTTATGGGGGCAGGGAGGAAAAAAAAGAGAGCATCCAGACCTTCCTTGTGCCTAGAAATTCTCATTGTCTTCCAAGATGCTCTCAGCCCTGATTAAGACAGAGTTTCACCTTTGATTTCAGGCAAGTAGCAGAAAATATAACTCCAAAAACGCCGATTCTGGTATTCTGATTCAATCTCAAAGTAAGCTTCAGCTAGGAAGACGGCAAATTGTTACCTCATCTACATCTGTCACTTTTGCTACTGGAATAGACACTCATTTTAGAACACAAGTAACGGCAGATGCACAGAAAGGGATGCCATGCTTTATTTTTAATTTCTACAAGCCAACTGATTGAACTACAGATCTATTTTTTAAAGGAAAAAAACGGTGGCCAATAACAAAGGTGCAAATGCCTTATACCAATCTACATTTTTATTCCCAGAAAGAGGTGTTACGTGGTCAAGTATGTCCCAAAATCTTATTTAATTTTTTCCGGGCAGGGAACAATTTGGATTAAAGATGACATACTCAAACAAAAAAATAAAAATAAAAAACAAAAGAATCCTTGGAACAGAAATTAAGACTCAAGAATCTGATGCCCGGCTCCCCTGCTAACTTTTGACATAAATGAGAGAGGAAAACAGAATGGCTCACACCTAGTGGGCATTCCATAATTGTCCGTTGAGTGACCGACTGCATGATTTATTCTGAGCCCCAATGGCTCATTGCACTAGCAAGCTAATTCGATTGTTATAAAGGCAAGCAGGGTTGACGATTTATGACTGCCCTGTTACCCCAAATGACCATAAATCTTTGCCAACCTCTAGGCTGTTCCAAGCAGCCCAGTTAGTAGTTCAGCAGCCATGATAACAATATATTGTGATGATTCCCTTCTGAAGGCTTTGGTGGTACTCTTATTTAGAAAGTGAATGTCTACCACGACTACAGTCCTCAGCCTCCATACCATACAACAGGAGAATCTCATTTCTCTACTCACAGAGACAGGTCCTGCAGCCCAGACAGGGCCTAGGCTGAAGGATCTCAAGCCTTCTATCCTCAGTATCCAGTGCACAACAGGGGATGGGCTGAAGGTCATTTGGGATGACCACTGCCCATGACCTGATACTGCATTAGTACCTGGATCTCCTGTCCTCTGGCCTCCCACAGCTCTGCAGTCATTAGCACATTAAATTTCATCATGATCACTAGCCCAGTATAACCCATCAAGGTGTGTATCTGTTGTCTCTGCTAGCAAACGAAAAGCTCCTTGAGGGCAGGGACCATGTTCTGTTTATTTTGTAAGCCTTATGTGTATCCAGCCCACATGCATGTGCAGTGAATTTTTATTGAGTGAATAAACTGAAGTTCTCACCAAAATAAAATACTTAGGCCTAGAACTACCTTTAGACACATTTTCTATAATACTGAGGTTAAGAATAAGAGGAACTCATATAAATGCATGAATACTTAATTTCCTCTTGAAATTGACCTAGAATTGGAGATAAAGTGGTCATGTAGGTTTATGTAAGACAGGCTATAAATAGCAACTGCTCTAGGTGTATAAGTAAAGAAAATGCAGAGGGAAAGTAGACACATATTCTTTTTATAACTCTTGCCTTCATCGATCGAGAGACGAGACAGACAGCCTCTTGGATCAATTATTATATTTATGAAATGGCTGTCTCACCTTTAAATTTCTTGTCAATAATTATATTCAATGTGTATTAGTACTTAAATGAGTAGACTTTCCTCTTCACTTGCCAAAGAATAGCAAATATCTACCACCAAGTAATTTTTTTAATTTATATTTTTTATTGAACTGTAGTCAACTTGACATACAATATTGTATTAGTTTCAGGTGTACAACACGGTGACTCAACATTTATATACATTACAAAGTGATCACCATGGTAAATGTTGCTACCATCTGTCACCATACAAAGTTGCCACATATTACTAACTATATTCCTATATGCTATACATTGTATCCCTGCATGTTATTTATATATTTTATAACTGGAAGTTTGTACCTTTTGCTCCCCTTTACCTATTTTACCCATATCCCCCCTCCCTATCCCTACCTTGCTCTAGCAACCACTGCACTGTTCTCTGTATCTATGAGTCTCTTTTGTTTCATTATTATCCATTTATTGTGTTTTTCAGATTCTACATATAAATGAAATCCCAGGGTATTTGTCTTTCTCTGACTTATTTCACTTAGCATAATACTCTCTGGGTCCATGGCAAATGGCAAAATTTCATTCTTTTTGTGGTTGAGTAATATTCCGTATAAATACCACATCTTCTTCATCCATTCAACTACCAATGGACACAGGTTGTTGCCATATCTTGGCTATTATAATCAGGGTGCAATGTACATAGGGGTCGGAGGGCTAATCCCTGAGGCTACCTCTGGGTAAATTTAAAAGTGTGAGAACCAGCAAAGGGCCTGGAAAAAGTTTGGTGGCTGGAAAGCCAGAAGAAGAACTTGCCTTAAGGAGGAGGGAATGAGATAGATCCACCGCACCAAACCCTGAAAGTAAGACAAGGACCAAGCCTAGGGCATTGGATTGAACAACATGGAAGTCATGGTTACCTAACAAAGCAGCTTCGGAGCAGTGCTGGGATGGAAACCAGAGTCAGTTCAAGATATAATGGGAGACTGGGACTGGGTTTGGTGTTTAAGAATGCAGTCATCCCACCTACCATCTACAGTTTCAAAAACCTGTGGTCACCTGCAGTCTAGAAGCAGATGACCCTCCTTCTGACCAAGCAGCAGAAAGTTAAGAGCAGCCTAACACTATGTCACAACATCTACGTCACTCGCCTCCCCTCATCTCATCACGCAGGCATCATATCAATTCACACATCACCAGAAGCAGGGTGAGTGCAGTGCAATAAGATATGGTGAGAAAGAGAGAGACAGAGAGACCACCTCCACAGAACTTTTATCACAGTATATTGTTGTAACTGTTCTGTCTCATTATTAGTTCTTGTTGCGAACCTTTATCATGCCTAACGTATGAATCAAACTTTACCACAAGTAGGTATGCATAGTGGAAAAAGACTGTATGTGCAGGGCTTGGTATTGTGCACAACTGCAGGCAGCCACGACAGGTCTTGGAATGTACCCCTTGCAAAAGAGGGGGGCTGCTGTGTCAAAAACGTTCTCAAGGTGTTTTGAAGAAAAGAGAAGGGTTGCTCACTGGAGGAAGTGCAGTCAAGAAAGAATTTTCTTCGTTTTTTTTTAAGGATGAAAAAATAATGGCATGTTTATGCTTTGCAGGGAGTGACAGATGCAGGAAAGTGAGGAGAAATTACCAGAACACTATCCCTGAGTAGGCAAGAAGGGCGGAGTCCACTGCAGAAGTGAAGGTGCCTTTCCTGGGCTGCAGGCAGCTCATCTACAGCACCAGGAGGTGAGCAATGTGTGTGGAGCCTCCAATCGTCCCTATTTTCTCAATGGGAAACAGACTTTAAGCCAAACACACCAGGGGTGTGGCCCCAGCTCTGCCAATCACAAGCTGTGTGACCTGAAGCTCTCTGCACCTCTATGTCCTCATCCCTAAAATGGGAATAAATAACAATAGGACTTTCCTTGCTGGGCTGTCCCAAGGATTAAACAGTGTGTCCTTTGCCTAACACAGTGTCCACCCTCTAGTAAATGCTTCACAAACGAGAGCTACAATAAGTCTGAGGAAGCCAACAGCTGGCCCTGGCCAGAAAACAGATCAGTCTTTGTCCAAATTCCTTATCATACCTGAGCAATGCCTTTGTCTACAGAGCTCAAAATATAGGTTTTATTATGCAGCTGTTCAGGGCTCCTGGCCTCTGTCCAGATGACTGCTTAGTAACCACCTGATCTACACCCTCTAAGAATCAGTAAATCAGTCCCAGAGCAGCAACTATTATGTCTATTGATTAATAATAAAAAAGACAAAGTCTTGAACCACGAATCAGCTATGAACGAGTGACTTAGAGCCAATGTGTTTATTTTAAGAAAACTGTATAAAACACAAATTATCACCAAGTATGATCCTAGGTCTCGTCAAGAAGTACCAAATTGGGTAAGATGGTCCTCTCCTTTTCAAAATAATAATAGTTCATATTACTACCACTGTAGCAGGCACTGTGCCAATAACTCTTACAATCGAGAGTTTAATTATTTCTCATCTCGACGCTTGTAGCAGGTGTTATTATTACAAATGAGGACATGAAGACTTTGGGAGGTTATAGGATTTGTCCTGGGTCAGGCAGCTTGACCTAAAGGTGGTTTGAACCAAACTATCTTTCTTCCCTCTTTAACCTGAAAGCAAAATGGGTAACTAAGATTCAGCTAAGAGCCCTGCTAAACAGTGACCCTGGGGATCCCTGGGTGGCTCAGCGGTTTGGTGCCTGCCTTCGGCCCAGGGCATGATCCTGGAGTCCCGGGATCGAGTCCCACATCAGGATCCCTGCCTGTGTCTCTGCCTGTGTCTCTGCCTCTCTCTCTCTCTGTGTCTCTCATGAATAAATAAATAAAATCTTAAAAAACAAACAGTGACCTTCTTGGCCTTCACCTTCCTGTGGCTTCCTGGAGGTGTTCTGGTAGGAGGGGAGGAAGTAGGGGACTGGAATCCAGAACAGATCTCTGTGATTCAATTCAATGAACTAGGATGAACCGGGGCAGGGGTAGGGGGCCGGTGCGGAGATGGGGTGGGCACTGTAAGATTCAGTAGAGAACCAGCCAGAATTAAGATTCCAAGCTTTTGTTGCTGATGTAAAGGTGTCTGTGGCTTTCAAACTCTTTCCAGAGGTATGTGGGGAAAATAAAGTATTCAATATTGGTCTGAAGAAAGGTATTAAGGGTTCCAAATAGGAGGGGCCCAGAATGTGAAGTCAGAAAATGTTCCCACTGAAAGAGAAGCTAAAACAATCAATATCAACCTGATGAGCTTAGCCACCACCAGAAAAGCCCTCTGACATACAAGATGGTTTGGTAATATATTGCAGATGAGACTTGGGTATTTTCCTAATCCTCCATGAGAAGACTCAAACTGGTGCCAAATTTAATCAGGGACACTCAGGTATCTTCCTTATCCAATCAAGAGACCAGAGTCCCCCCTCAAATCCAATAACCATGACCATGAAAAACGGGATGAGGATGTCAATTAAGTCATCAAAGAACACAGCAAATCTTCTCTATCACATTATGACCACTATCTGAGTGGGCACTGTGTCAACAGAAAGAAATATAGGGCAATAGGGAGTGAATGCAAAACACTTTAAATGTATCGCTCTTCATCTGGCACTTTTGGGGGAAACGGATTGCACAGGCCCTCAAGGATTGATTTCAGTTATATCCAGAAAAACTAACTCAAAGAAGTGGGAATTTTGTGAGCGAACAAAGGGTAATTAAAATATCCTGTAAGGAGGTGGCTCCCTTTGCTCTGTTCACCACCAGTCAAGCTTCTGATCTCCATTCTTGTCTCTCGGTTACACTGCTCACCAGGACAGCATGCCCCCAGCAAAGGACCACTGTTGCCTCCCTGCTAGACATCACACCCATCCGCTGGCAGGTCCTGTCAATCCTACCTCCAAAGAGCACTGCATGGCCCACCTCACCCCATCCCCATCGCAAACACCTTGGTCCAGACCACATGACCCCCTCCCACCTCCTAACTCTCTTGACCTTTGGTACTGCCAGCTCAGCTTCCCATTCCCCACACAGCAGCCACACAGGCCGTTTCAAAATTCTAATCTGCCTTCAATCATTCAGGAACAAAATTTACAGGTTTCAGAAGGTGCTGTATACACATTTGTCTGACCATCTGATAAGCTATTACCAAATTTGAATAAATAGATTATCTCACCATAAAACCAACAAAACCAAAAGTTGATTAATCTGTTCTAAATTAGGAACCCTTAATGCTTTAAGTCCATACATACAAAGTTAAATTCTGACAACAAATTGTAGCAATCACCTAATGAAACAAATAAGCCCCCATAATAAACAGATCTCTCTCTCTCTCTCTCTCTCTCTTTCTCTCTCTCTCTCCCCCCTGTAACTGAATCTGCGTTAGAGTATAATATTCTACTTTAGTTTTCTCACATTGCTAAGTTGTCTGTGTGAGTGAAAAAACACTGGAGATGATCAGATTTAAATGTGGTTATTCAGTGTAAAATATAACTTGAAGTTTAAGACAGAAATACTGCAAAGAGTAATTAGTTGTGGAAATGTAAATCATACCATGAAGAAAGGCATGTAAAAAATAATGAACAAATCAAGCATAAGTTAAATTTTAAAATTCAAGGCATTTTGTTTTGAGGCATCTTTGAGCTCGCCAAGCAGACACTTTAAGCAAAACTACTCTACTGAGATGAAAGAATTTATGGGCAACAAGTTATGGTCACAATTAAATTGTGGCAGACACGGCCAAGGAATGCTGAAGGGATCTGGTCCCTTTATGAATCTTTTGATGGATGAACGCGTGGGTATGGCAACCAGTAGGCAGCAGAACAATGTGGGAATGATGGTAATGGGAGGAAGCAGTACCGCTATCATAGAAGCCTTGGCTCGAGCATAAACAATGGTTGTGTTCACAAGCAGTATCAACTGTTTCTGCACGTCCCCCTCCACAGCACCTGTTTTGCTAGGGTATAAAAATCAGGTTGTGCACATTTTCATTTTGAACTCTTTTGTTAAATAAGCTTTTGTAATAGTAAAAAAAATAAAATAAAATAAAATAAAATCCAAATCTGATCACCTCATTCCTCTGCTTCAATGCTTTCTAACTAAGCTTAAAATTCTGACTCCCTGAATTAACCCACAAAGTTCTCCAAGTCTCCAGCTTCTGCTGCCATATGACCTATAATGGTTTCCCATCCCTGGCCCTCCTCTTTACCCCAGGCTAGCTGATTTCTCAGCTTTCTAGAATCTTCTGGAGGGGGCCCTTCCCTGCTCCCTATTTCTCTTCCTTATTCTCTGGAGCACTTCCCTTTTCTTTTCTTTCTCTCAAACCACCATCATTTTGTTTATTAGCCACCCTACCATATAACCATAGAACCCCAGCTCCTAGCTCAGTGCTAAGCACAGAGGGGCCAGTCCCCCAGTGGCTTATTTATGCCTTCTACGATGATTACTGAAGCACGAGCTTATCCACACAATGACAGCCTACATAAGAGTCAGGATTAAAGGCCATATAAACTCCGAACACACAAAAGGTCTCAGCAAAAGCCCCATAAAATAATCAAGTTAACTGAGGGACTTTTCATGTAAATCACTCCCCTTGGGGGCCCACCTCTAAATTACTTAGGACATTTTCTTTTCAGACAGATAGTTATTTCCTTCAAAGTGGATGAGTTAATTGTTCCTGAGAGCTTTGGTAGACCATGATGAAGGAAATCTCCATTTGTTAAGCTCCCTGGGATTAATGTCTTTTCCCCCTGACTAAATAAAATAATTATTTTAAATGAGGATGGAGATGTGGCATGGAACAATTCTTTTGAAAAGCAACAGTAATAATTAGGCAATACTTCCTTTACCAGCAAAAATCACTCTCTGGCCACAAGTACTCTAGCGGCCCCTTCCAGATACACGGTAAGTCTGTTTTGCTTCTCCCTCTAAAGTTAGATGTGGAGTAAGATTTGCCTTGGCCAATGAACTAGAAGGTAGGAGTGATGTGTGTGCTTTCTGGTGGAAGCTTTTGGAACCATTGGGTACCTCTCAGGGCCCCTGCCCTGCCTTGCTATAGGAGCATGTTTCCAGATGGACTCTCATGGGTCTGGGACCCTGACTGACAGTGAGGAGCAGAACCCCCACACCAGTCAACACTGCATACACAGCTTGAATGGGAAATCAGATGTTATTATTTTTAGCTGTTGAAATTTTGGGTCGCTCCTGACTACAAGACAACCTAGCCTATATTGACCAACACAGTGAGCTGACTTGTCATTGATTGCCAGGATAATAAATGATCATTAGATCCCTATCATAGACAGGAAGCTGCAGAACCACCATGCAACAGCAGCCTTACACAGTGGAACCTGGAATCCCCAGGAGGGGACTAGGCTAGAACCTCAACATCTTCCAATCAACAGGTACTTATTGGTATGCATTATCCATCAGTGCACTAAGTGTGAGGGATACAGTGAACTGTTGCTAGAAAATGTCTATGGGTGCTGTGAGGTGGGTCCCCCCAGCAAGCTGAACAAAATCAGGAAAGCAATGAGGTGGCTGGCAAGGCCAAGAGTACAGGATTGGTGGCCTGGGCCTCCGGAGGAGCAGCTGTGAATGTGTACGAGGACAGTGTGGGTGACTCAGAGATCAGAACTATCGCAGGCACTTTCCTAAGTGCTCCCATGCAGTCACTCCCTGCATCCCCCCCCCCCCCCAGAGCTCCATGTGACAGGTGGCACCACTACTGTCATTTCCTAGGCAAGGAAAGTGACACAGAAAGAAGTTAAATTAAAAAAATAAATAAATAAGCCAAATAAATATCCCAACTAACCCAAGAGGTAGGGAAGTGAAGAACACATATGTTGGAAATTAGGAATGGGTAACAAAAATCTGGAATTAAAACGGAGAAAAGCCTGCAGCACAGTGTGACAGCCAAGGCCCTACCACGGGTGGCCTGGTCAGCTGAGAGAAGTTGCCGGCTGCCCCGCCAAGGAAGCAAGGGCATGAAAGGGGAACCGGCCATCCCCAGCCATGGTGGATGAGTCAGGACCCTGACTTCTTGCTCCTGCATCTCCCAGCTGGGCCAAGTGTGCCCAGCTTTGGTCTCCTCAAAGACATAAATTCATTCATCTATTAGTTCATTCACAAATCCTCTGGGGCACCTGCCACATGTGAGTCACTATGTACACTCTGAGATACAACAGTGAATAAACCAGTGCCGTGGCTGTTCCAAAGAAGCCTTTCTTTCTAGTGCAGAAAACTGACCTAAACTGGGAGTGGGGGCTCCTGGACAAAACAGGGGTCTCTTATCTACATCTTTGGCAGAGAGAAGCTCAAAACCTGCGGAGATGATGTCACTTAAACACAAGCTGTGGTGAATCACACCCTGTTGTCATGGAGGGAAGGGTGGGGGAGGGTACATAGGGACAGACTTTCATATTCACCAGAGGGTGAGTTCAGGGACTTATCCAGAAATCAGACTTGCCTGTGAGCGGGAGGCAGAGCCAGCAAGAAAGAGGGCTCCTCCATGCTCCAGCTCCACCTAAAAGTCTCTCTAGCTCAACATAGGAACAGGCCAAATGTTGAGCATCACATATTACCTGGGATACCTGAGCACCACCTCCAGCATTTACTACACTCCAACATGTGAGCACACCTGCAAATTCATTCCTGGAGAGCCCAGACATTAACTTCTGAGTCCATCTAGATCAAAGAAGAACATTATATTTAACCTGCCCAATTTAGCTCATCAACTTTTGACAACTAATCTTCTAGAGCCTGAAGAATCACTGACCTGACATCAAAATGGACCATTCAAAACATGAGAAATTTGTGAAGAGTCAAAAAGTGGGCATTATACCATAGCACATCTTTTTCAAAGATGGTTTTCTTCCTAAGATGTTTAAGATAAATAGGCTTAAAAATTAAATTAAAATAAATTAAAATGGCTTTTAACTGTTTGCATCAAGATGAATTTTATATAAACCACTGTAACTTTTCCCTTCATTCACTTATTTCAAGAAATACCCAGTTTGATGACTCAGGTAAACCCCCACTCAGATGTTAGAGAGTAGGTTTGTAATGACTCTATATACCATGACATTTGGAAGCACTTTTCTGAACATTAACTTGCCTGAAATCCTAAGACAAAATACAAAATTTTATTTTCCATTCTATTTCTTTTCTGTCAAGGTAGAGAGATAAAGTTGAATTTATAAACCCATTTTCACCAACTCATTTTCCTTTTTATAATTTTAGGGCTAACTGTACTATAGAAAATTCAACTGAAATTTATAACTAACATTAGCCACAGCTGCTTGCTAATAGTCCAAGATAACTCATACCAAAAAAAAAAAAAAAAATCATTCCCTTTCAAAAGTGCAAATTCTATGTTACCACAGTAATCATGAAAGCTATCACCCACAAACCAGCAGAATATTTACGCTTTAAGTGGGTATTTATAGATTTCCACAATTATATTGTGCTTAGTTGGTGATAGGTACTATGCGGTACACTTTACACATATCATATTATCTCATTTACTATATAAGGGGGTACGCACCTATAAGGTAGGTGCATGCCTGTATTATTTCCATTTTATAGTTGGGCAAATAGAGAGGTTGAATAACTTGTTGTTCCAAGGCACACAGCTTGGAATTGACAGAGCCAGATTCAAACCCAGCAGTTCTGGATGGGGACTATGCCTCCTTGGCCGCTAAACTAGAATTGTTCCATTGCTGACCATAAAGAGCTACACACACCAGCCCTTTGGTGAGACTGCTTAATCCAGTCAAATAACAAAAATCAAGTTTTCTCTTTCTTTAATATCATTTGCACCCGGGCTAGTTAGCTGTACAACCCATATCAGACTTAGCATTTCCAAAAAAACTAATTCATATTCTTCCCCTGCATCCTATTTCCCACTTTATCTAGCAACTGCTATGAGAGGAGAAGAAGAAAGGGATAAATATATGGCAAATCATTTACTGCACAAAGTAATTTTATTTCAAGTCTCAAATTAGAGAAGCAACGAAAAAGAAAACCTGTCATAGCTCCAAATCAAAAATAAATCAAGTCACATTAATGAAAGATCTTAACAAAGATACACTCAAAGCATGCTCTGTTTGTCAGAAAGATGGCTCACACAGACTCTAAGCAAACCTCAGTGGCTCAGCTCTCCAGCGTGCCACAATTAAGGCAAAGGACAAAGCATATTATTATATCTAGAAACAAGACAACTAGGCTTGTATGTGACATTTTTCCTAATCAAGGTATAAGCAAGAAAACCATTATGTGCCAGAAACCGTTTTGCAACTTGGGAAGTGGAATACTTGGGGATGCAGGGACAAATGGGAGGAGCTAGGGCAGCAGAAAAGAACAATGTTAATCCACAGTTAAATATTCAAGACAAGATTTTTATTTATCTATCCATGAGAGACACAGAGACAGAGAGAGGCAGAGACACAGGCAGAGGGAGAAGCAGGCTCCATGCAGGGAGCCCAACATGGGACTTGATCCCAGGTCTCCAGGATCACACCCTGGGCTGAAGGCCGCGCTAAACTGCTGAGCCACCCGGGCTGCCCAAGACAAGATTTTAAAAATGTGCTGCCATAAGATTAAAATGTCTCCTCTCAAGACAACCTCAATCTCAAAGCAGAAAGGATGAGAAAGGTCCACTGGAGCACCCCTTCCCCCAAAAAGCGCCAAATAACCACTGCCAAGGAGAGGCTCAGGTCATGGTGAGTTAGGCAATGCTCATTCAGAATCTCTCCTAAAATGCCAGCCTCACTGGAAGCAGCCAGCCACTTCCTGGCAAATAGATGAAAATAGAGGGAAAAAATGCAGTTCTGGGGGTGCCTGGGTGGCTCAGTCAGTTAAGTGTCTAACTCTTGATTTCAGCTCAGGTCATGGTCTCAGGGTCGTGAGATGGAGCCCTGCATCAGGCTCCACGCTGGGCATGGAACCTGCTTAAGATTCTCTCTCCCTCTCGCTCTGCCCCTCCCCACACTGCACACATGCTCTGTCTCTAAAAAAAAAAAAAAAAAAAAGTAATTAATTAAAAATTTGCAATTCTAAAGACAGACCCACTTTATTTCACACACACACACACACACACACAATCACTTACTCCTAAATTTAAATCTGACCATTAGTTCCTAAGAGAGAAGCTACAGTTTCTCTACCTCCTTTTCACCCAAATCAACCTAAACTCTGACATTCTGTCCTGATTTCAGATGTACCGTGACAAGAACATGGACACTGATAAATTCTCCTACTGACGATGCAGATTGGCACTGTCACCTCCTATTTCACCCAGAGCCCCTCTTCAACCTGAGGATGTGGTCCAGGATCACTGTTCAGCAAAACTGCATCACTCAGCACAACTGGCTCTGTGACCAGGCTTCCCTCAAATTTAAACCTGCGGTTTGCCCACTCCCCTTACCCCAGCCACACCCGTGGGGACAGTCCTAGATCTCCACAAAACCACCCTGGCATTACTCATCGCAAGGAGCTTACACAGACTGCTCCCCTTGTGTCACCCACTGAAGTGATCTCAGGATGGTCCTCAAGACACATACTCAAAACAAGTATTCCAAGAAGGGTTTGTATGGCTGTGACAATATTTACATTAGGAAAAAAAAGAAGCTCATGAGATTTACCTGCAGGTTCCATATGCAACACCAGATAAAATATAAAACTACGCCATGCCTTATACTCCAAAGGGCTTGTGTTTCATTAAAGCGCTTTCCCCAAACACTACCAGGTGTAGCTCTCGTGACTACCCTTTCATAAAGGCAGAACTAAAATCCCCATTTACAGATGAATAAACTGAGGCTCAGAGAGGTTCCTTTCTATGCCCACAGTAACACAGTTAGAGGGACAACCCACATCTCTCTCTGTCAATACTACTCTGCCTCAACTATAATAATAGCGAACATTTCCTGAGTGCTTACTATCTACGAGACACTATGATAAGTGCTTTATTACAAAGAACACCTCTGTTAATTTTCACAACATCTTGTTACCCCCAATTTTACAGATGAAGAACCCAAAGAACAGAGAGAGGCCAAGTAACTTCCCCAAGACCACACAGTCAGTACGTGACTCAAATCCTCAGCTCCCTCACACACTATGCATGGTGTCATTCTTGAATTTCATCACACCTATTGTAAAAAATAATAAGGTTGTTTCACCTCATGTATGTAAGAGTCATCATGAATAGTGCCAATTATTTGTATCAGTCTGAAAAGCAACAAGACTTAACATGAAACAAATATTCGGATTCGGTAAATCTGCAGAGTTAGTTTTCGTTTAAAGAGACAGACCCCTGTGGCCAAGCTGCTAGCTCTAGACATTTATTGGGACTCTGCACCTGGGCAGTCCATCTCCTTACTGTGAGGATGAAGGCCTCTGGGCAGGCAGTCCCTGTTCCCTGGGTCTCTCCACATGCCTCCTCACGCTGGCTCTACTCTCCAGAAAGGCAGACACCACAGGCCTCTTTTCCTCTCAAGAGGAAGTAGATTGGAAAGGTATTTTAGGAAGTAGAACATAGCTTTGAAAAGGACTGCACTCATAGTAACAGACAGACTCTAGAAAGCTAACAAGTACAGCTGGCTGACTTTCCCTGGAGAGCTTGCTTCGCCTGCAGCATCCACATTTGGATCCAGTCATCCAAGAGGTACATCCAAGAGGAGCTCATTTTTCTCCTTCTCTGCAAATGAAGACATTAGTCACCTGTGAGATTTGAAAATCCAAATATCAGAGAATGTACCTAGATGCCTTCATGTCTCCTAGAGCTGGGTCAGGGGTGTTGAGACAAACCACTGCTAGCTAGGTCTTCCTCTTAGATGATCACTTCCGTGCAGTAACACAATAACCAAGGGCATGAAGATCTGCTAGTGTTTCTGATACAGTATTTTGTATCACCATGATAATTTTGAAAGCCAGGCACAATTGTATCTTTAATGATTCCGAAAAACAAAAGAGGAAACAAAGCAATCACGGTGATGCATCTATTACTATGTTTAGATTAGGCATACAGTCATCTCTTTGGTTGAGATACTTCCAGTAGGTCTATAAATCAATCATACTGACTTTTTTTTTTCAATCATACTGATTTAACTTAAATTGAAGAAGTGAACTAAAAGAGCCACTCTTGCATATTAGGAGAATAACAAATCTCTGCCTGCTGTAACTCCTTTATACTCCTCCAGTTATAGCCCAGAGTCTCCAGAGATTCGAGAGCTGGTCCTGCCCCCTCTGTGATCCCATATAGAGATTCCACTGACCCTGTGGCCCCAACACACTCCCCTGCCCACACATGGCACTGCCTTCAGCCTCCTACATGAGCTGGGTTTTCAGGAAGACCATCTGGACTCTTCACACAGGTCTCCTCACAGGGCTCCCAGGTGGGCCCAAGACAGGTCACTGGAAGTCTTTACAGTGTGGTACCTGCCCCTGATCACAGTATGCAGATAGACAAGGAAGGCACAAAGCCTCTGCACAAAAGCCCCACAGTATCTGCTGGTGTGGTGAGAGGCCATCCTAAGTGGCCAGGAGACACACACATCAAGTCCTCTAGGGGATTATCGTCACAGCACTCAGCTGTGGGGGAAAGCATGTTCACAAGCAAGGTAAAACCTCAGACTGATGAGCCACTAGACAACTACACAGAAAACAGGAAAAACATGGATTGCAAAGAGAAGCTCATCTTCCTGGCTGGAGGTGGGGCCCTGGGGGTAAGGTATGTCGCCATCTCCTCAGTGGACAGGAGAGCCACTGTGGTTCTGATGCAGGTCTGATCAGCCCCATTAAAGTAGCTCTCCACCCACCCCCTAGCTCCCTCTCCCGGAAAGAGAGGGACAGGAGCACACAAAATGGAGAAGAGAAAGCAAGGCTGGGCATGAAATCACTGCATCGTCACAAAAGCCCCATTACCCTGGAACTCCACACATGACCATGTGTTAACACTCTTCGCTGTCAACAGACAGAGGCCAGTCCTCAGTCATACTGGCAAGAAGTCTCACTTCTTATCTACCAAGATTGTTCCCTTCCCAATATAGACCTGGCCTGAAGGCGTCATTAAGTAAGACCCAGATATAGGCACCAATTATCATTCATCTCTTCTCCCCAGATCGCTCCACAGAAACAACAGGTAGAGAAGTAGTAGTTCTACTGAAACTGTCAAGATGCATCTCTTGAAGCAGAAGCTCATGCCCATCCTGGTCAGCACATAGTGTCAGAGAAAGGTCTGCATCCTTTCCTCTGAGTGTTAAGACTGGTTTAGTGGTGTCTGAAGGGTAATGTGGTGTCAGAAACTCTAACCACAAAACCACCCAGCAAGAGATCTGCTGGGAAGTAGGTGCAAGTTTGTAGGCTAGGTCACATGGGCATTAGAATTTCTGGTAAAGAGAAGGCAACAAACAGGACATGGAGTCAGGAACACAGGAAGCCAGAAGGCAAAGGCTAGCTGACACATAGGACAGAGGTGGGTTACTTACCCAGTAGGACTGCCTTAAATAATTGGCCATTCCTAGTGATCTGGCTTCCCACTGCCCAGGGTGGTCTCATCAGTCAGCATGAAGACCACCTCCTCGCCTGCAAGGTCCTCGCCAGCATAAGATTCTCCTGATTCAGCCCCTCCTTCCAGCCCTCTGCTCAACACACACCAGTGGCAATGACAGGGACCTGCCCTTACATGGGCTTCACTCCCAATAACAGTTTAAAAGAAAATCTCATTTCTAAGACATGAAAGGGTGTGTCTGAATGTGAACTAGTTGAAGATGATCGCAAAACTCTAGTGGCTCCAAGACACCAATCCACTGATCCACCAAAACATCACAGAAAGGAACAGATTATGAATTAGACCAAGAACAAATCCTTCAAAGAAAGTTGTCACAATTGCTGAGCCCAATTACTTATTCGGTATTTTAAATAAGATCGCACAGATAGGGGCGCCTGGGTAGTTCAGTCAGTTAAGCATCTGCCTTCAGCTCAGGTCATGATCCCAGGGTCCTGGGATTGAGCCCCAGGTCAGGCTCCAAGCTCAGCAGGGAGTCTACTTCTCCCACTCCCTCTGCTCCTCCCCCTGCTCCTGCATGCTCATGTGCACATGTGCTTGCTTTCTCCCTCTCTCTCAAATAAATAAATAAAATCTTAAAAAAAAAAAAAAAGATTGCACAGATAGAAACAGGATGTTGCTTTTCTGTTATCTCTTTGGTACCAAGACATACAATCAAGAGGAAAGGTCAATTTAAACTGATTGATAAGCCATGAAGCAAGAAACAAGACAAGAGGCAGTTGCCAAGGGAGCCAGACACAAATTATACCAAGGGTATCTTGCCTCAAGCTTAGTTTTTAGGAGCAATTCCTGGCATGGTAACTCAAGGAGGCCATGGGCACCCTTGTAGAGATGGTGATTTGCTCCAGACTGTCCTGTCCAGATCAGCCAGTAGGGCTGGCTGCAAGCGTTGCATGGGGTCCACCCCCAACCCCACACCCCTCCCCTATAGGAGCCTCACAGGGTCCCAAGGGTTCACTGCTATCATGAGAACTCCTTCCCTCCCCACCCCACAAAAAAAAAAAAAAAAAAAGGTAATCAAAGGATAAACCTACAAGAAAGGGGAAAAACAAAACCAGAGGCCACGTGATTTTCAACAGTATTCAAACAGTAGAGTTTTGAATTCCTCTTTAGTAGAATAACTTATGAGTTAGGTGTGGCAGGTTTGGGGATCCTGTTGCCAGAGAGAGAACCCCTTCAGGAGCCACCAAGGCAATTAAGACCAGCAAACGAAACATCAGTTGAAAATACCACAGGTATGCTTGTGGTTAAAACTGCATTTCCCGAAACAGGCCAGGGGTATGACATCCAGGTTTTATTTTAACTGATTCTAAGAAAAACACCAGCCTTAAACCTAGCAGAGTGAAAAGCCATGTGTTATGGTTACCCAATAACACATGGTTAGATGCTATAAAATGATTAAGCATTAGAACAGGGAAAGCACACAAAGTAAAAGTTCCAATAATTACCTACTCCCCTGTCCTGGGGGCACCAAATCACCACCCAGAAAATGTCAGAGCAGCTTTCTTGCATTTAGGAATGCTCCACACTTGGGAGCTTGCCTTTTTTTGTGCTTTTAATTGGTAAAGTAGTATATTACAAAGGAAGTCACTAAGCAATGATAAAGAGCAAGGAGTTAAAGATTTATAAAGGCTCACAATGGTAATGAACTCACTTTTTTCAAAAAAGACACCCAGCATATCAAAGTTCTGGAGTCTTAGTAAATGACCACTCTGACCTTACAAAAAGAAGAGGTGAATTCTGTGTCCATCGTGATCCCACTGAAAGCAGATCCAAGAGATCTAGCCACAAGGGACAATTCTTGTTCCACCAGCTCTTCTTGCCTCTCAGTCAGTTACTGGATCTCTCTGTGCCTGGTTTCTACCCTTTTAAAATGGGGGTGTGTAAAAATACCCACCTCCAAGGTTTGTTAGGGGAAAAAGAGTTAATGTGGGAAAAGCCTTACAATAGAGCCCAGAATCTAGTAAACCCTACGCTGACTATTATTATTGTTGGTTTGGGTTTTATTTGGTCAAGAGTGATTAAATGCCATAGCAGCTCCATAAGCAAAGTTCAAGCCACTAATAATAGGTCTCAAATAGAATGAGACTCTCTTCGCTATTTATTATCAAATGATATTCCAGGAAATCACACTTATTTAAAACACATTTACTCAACAGAGGACACAGTATATTAGAAACCAAAGTTCCCACCCTCTTACAGTCAAATTGAGGGATTAGATGCAGACCCATCACACCATGGGAAGCACAGGGTAAGTGCCAGCTGAGAGGTACAGCATTTATTCTCATTGATTTATAAATATTAAGAAGTTCTAGGTAAGCAGATTCGTTTCAGCCTAGAATGAAAAAAATCATGGAAATGAGATTTCAGTTGTGCTTTGGAGGGTGAGTACGATCTTCACTGAGAAAAAAGAGGGTTTGGTGAAGGAATATGGGAATGGCATGAGTAAAACTCACAGGGCCATCTTGATTTTGAAATGAGAGACTGGAGTGCTTAAGAATCTCAGGTCTACAGTCAGACTGTCTCAGTCCAAATCCTCATCCAACTACATACTGGCTGTGTGACCATGGCCAGCTACTCATCCTTTTTGTGCCTCAGTTTCCTAATTGGTCTCCCTCACAGGTACTCTCTTGAAGACTGAATCAGATAAAGCCTGGAAAGAGAATACAGTTCCTGCATACAGCAGAACTCGAGGCTGGCAATTGTGAGATAGGAAGCAATGTCAGAGAGGCTGCCAAGAGATCCCCCTGTCTAAGAAGAGGGCTGAAGTTGAACCTGGGAGGTGGTGCAACATCATGTTGGAAGGGTTACAAAAGAGGCTTTGGGGAGCTCAGCTTCCATTCAGGAGGAGATCTGAGCTACCTCATAGGAGTCCGTTTTCTGATGGTTCACCTGGCAGTTCTGGGCAGCCCCCAAGAAGGCCAGAGAATCTGGGGACAGGAATCCAATAGTAAATGCCAGAGTCCACATGTGAGCACTAAGGAGCTGGGGGCTAAGTCCAGGCACCATCACAAGAATGGAAAAGAAGTGCAGGTATAAGGGACTGGGGATTAGGTGGCTCACAGTGGGTGGGACATGAGAGGTGCCAAAGACAAACTCCACTAGATGCGATGTGATATCTTGAATTAGGTCCTGCTAGGGAAAAAGGACATAAGTGGAAAAAAAAAACAGGGAAATCCGAATAAAGACTGTAGTGTAGCTAATACTATTGTACCAGTGTGGACTTTTTGAGTTTGATAAGTGTACATGGTAAGATGTTAACATCAGGAGCAGACAGGTGATGAGGAAATGGGAAAGCTCATCAGAACTATCTCTGCAACTCTCCTGTAAATCTAAAATTATTTCAAAAACAAACAAAACCCAAGTCTTTTGGGGTAATTCACCACACCATCAATAAAAAGAGGGAAGCCACAGCAAGTGCCAGTTTGGCCTTAAGGTGATCTGATTGAGTGATGCAGACAACAACATGGCTGACGCAAGGACAAGGAGATACTCAAGCATGGATGTGAGAATACGACCTCATGCCCACATCCAGCCACGTGGTGAATCTGGATGAATCTGGCCTCTTAGGGACAAGGAGTGGCCTGACTATCCCCTCAAATAAATAACTATGTTCACATTCCTTGTCAGGAGCCCATATCCCCACCCATGACACACAGCACCCACACACCCACTGCTTCCTGTCACAGCAACTGTGCCCACCAGGAGAGATGTCAGATAGCATTTCCAAAGAACTTTATCTTCAGACTAAGGAGCTTCTATTTTGAGGCCCATAATACACCGAGTCTTCTTAAGGAAAGAAGAAATATCCATTACACCAACTCTCAATAGTCCAAACGAAGAATAATCACCAGCTCGTGAGCAGCAGAGCTGGGCTTCGATTCAGGTCTACCTTGCTCTGCAGGCCATGCCTTCCCACCACACCACAGAGCCTCATAGGTAGGCCTGTATGGTCTCCCACACTAACAGACACACACTAAATTACAGCTTTACAAAAGAGCTCCACCATGTCATCCAGGGATCAATTCCCCAGGGTTAGAAAGATCTTCAAGAAAGCTGTCTAGTCTCACTGGCCCAAGGGAATCAAATATTTCCTACCTATAGTAATGTGAACGATTAGTTCTGAATGTCAGAAATGCCATAGAATGAGTATATATGCATATATATACACACATATGGGTTTTCCATATATACACACCTATGAATAAATATATTAAAAACCCTGTATAATAGATATCCTTTATAGGTGGGTGATGCATCAGTAAAATAAATTCTTCATAAAAAAATAGGACCTACTGAACACCAACCATATAACAAGTGCTAATAAACATTTGCTGATTTTACTTAATGATACAGTGGTCTTTAAATTAATCCCCACAAATAAAACATGTCTTGTGTTAAATTAATGAAACCGGGAATCGGGCTGTTTTCATAAGAACGAAATTGGAGAGCAACAGGAGAAAGAGACTATATTAGAGTCTGGTTTGGGGCCTGAGGAGCCCATGTCCCTCCACCTGCAAATGTGTATGTCAGTGGTAGATTCTGTACCGGGACTTGAGAAATCTGAGCAGCAGAGACCTGGGACTCTCCATCCACCAGGCTGTGGATGGAATTAAAGTGTCAGGCAGGGAGGTCAGAACAGATATGGGGTCTCTTTTAACTACAAGCTTCTGGGATTCTCTTCAAGAGCTATTTAGATTGTTGTTAATGCTCATATAAGATGGCACAATATCCTTCAGCTATGAGGTGCTGGGTGTGTGCTGGAGAGGACTCACAGCTCACAAGAGACAACTGTTAACCTTCCAGGAATTTTATGAGCCAGCTAGCAAGCACAGTCATGAAAAATTAAATTATTGGGCAACCCGGGTTGCTCAGTGGTTCAGCGCTGACTTCGGCCCAGGGTGTTATCCTGGAGACCCAGGATCGAGTCCCATGTCGGGCTCCCTGAGTGGAGCCTGCTTCTCCCTCTGCCTGTGTCTCTGCCTCTGTGTGTGTGTGTGTCTCATGAATAAAATCTTTTTTAAAAATTAAAATTAAATTATCGAAACATCCGAGTAAGTTAGTTACAAGTAAAATAAAGTTAATAAATACTCAAAACTTAGCACTTTTTAACAGCTTCATTACCTTTCACTCCTACAGACGTTCTGGAGGTTACTTACATCCATTGTATCGTCTGGAGGAAATAGTCCTCCCTGTTCCACACTCAGTGACCTCACAATGGTGGCCTGAGATCAACCATGGAGGAGGCCCCACACCAACCAAATCTATGAATGCTATAAATCGGGGTTGGTTTGTTTTTTCCCTGAGAACCAGCTGTTGAACATTTACCAGCAACCCACTGGATATTTGTGTCCTTCAGAGACAAATGGGAAACTGTGCTGTGTTGGGCAGGGGAGAGGGGTTAGGGAAGGCAGGGAGGTAGCGGGGCAGGGGTGGTGGGAGAGTGGAGAGAGTAAGGGGAGAGAGAGCAACAGGAAAGAAAGCAAGAAGAGGGAGACAGGAAATGGGGGAGAAAGAAAGAGAGAAGGCAGACAGAGAGAGCAGGAGAAAATATTTACTATCCTGAAGGAAACCATGGTTCTCTATAAGCAAATTCTTTCAGAGAACCAACACTGGGACTCCTTTTCTGAAAATCTCTCTAATGTATCACTCGTGTGTCTGCCTTCTGAAGCAGAGGCTACCAACAGAATTAATATTTTTTTAATGACTCAGGTCAGCCCTGTGAGCAGACGTTCCATTGTGCTGCACTACCCTCCAGGCTACTGGCATGCAGAGAGCTCTTTTTGTCTTCTATGAGACGGCTCCAATCTTCTGAGCTTTTTATAGATTCTCTGTCAACCCCCTTACTGTCAGGCTGTCAGCTGTCACTTGTAGACTTTCTCCCAGTCCTTAGAGCAAGCAGCCTGGTGTGCTGCTTCGAAATCCTGGTGAACTAAGAAGTCAGGAAGCCAAGCTTGTTAGAACTGTGGCTAAGTAAGAGTAAACGCACCCTCCTAGCCCTCAGATTCTCTCTAATAAATAAAGCACATAAAATCCAGGGCAGCTCCCCGGGTTCTCAAAGTTACCCATCTGCTTTCTCACAGGTTCTTTTCTATGCTCCAAATGGTTGAGGTTACAGAATTAGTGACCTCTGGAGAACTGAGGTTTCACTAAATATACAAAACATTCAATGAGACAAACTAAAAACTAAACAGAACCAACACTGACTAATACAAAAACGAATAAAAGTTCTGTCGTGTAAGCGACAGTCGATAACACAGACACCCTGTTCTCTTGCAAGCCTCTTTCCTTTGCTGAGGCAGGGGGCAGAGCCAGCATGGCCATGGCCCAGCTTCTTCCAGCGTCCACAAAGGGCTCTCAAACAGGTGGAGCTGGAAACCATCAGAAACAGGCAGCAGTGGGCAAGAAAGAGTTGGCAGAGGCAGCTCCACCTTCCAGCAGGTAATGCCAAGGGCTGGCCCTGGCTTAGGCCATCTACCCACCCCCACACTCCTCATTCATATCCCTGGCAAGGAGCAGAGAGACATGAACCAGGGCCCTACCATAACTGAGCAAGATGGCAGCTACAGAGAAGCCATCAACAGACAGGTCCCCCAGTGGACAGGTACCAGAGCAACAGCGCGCTCAGCATGCCACCCACTCGTAATACAATCTGATGTAAAGACTCTAACTGGCCCCTTCTGGGCACAATGCCAACCTCCTGAAAACGCGTGTCTCCATTGCACTGAATGTGGTCTTTGGGCGGGCACTAAATTCTGAAAACAAGAAAAGTATTTAACTGCTCATTGAATTCACCAGATGAAATAATGTGCTTTTGAAAAAAAAATTAATCTCTTTTCTTTCGTAGGGCTCTATTTGTTTTAAAATATTCTGATAGCAACATAAAAGTTCTAATATTTAAGCTTAGTGTCTATTTAACCAGACTGTCACACAAAAATATTTTAAATAACTATAATAGAACAACAAAGCTATCCTAGAAATAGAAGAAAATTCCAAAATTACCCTTCTTGTACTGAGTATTCAACTTGTAAAGAAAGAAGCATTTAACTTGTAAGGAAAGAAACAACAAATATTCTAAAATTAAAAATAGAAGCTCTGTACAGAATCCCATTATTTAATAGTTCTACTTTATGGCCCGGCACATAGTAGGCCCATACAAAATATTTATTGGATGGCTAGAGGGATGGATGAATAGATACAGCAGTACTACTAACTGGATAGTCTGAAGTTAACTGACTTTCCCTAGGACTTTCATCAGCAGGATGGATCCAAAACCATATTGGGGCATGTTGGAGAAATATAATTAACTAGTCAAGTAAAGTCTTTTCTAAAATGAAATGTATCTTTTCTTTGAGCCTGAGCCTAGAGATTATAAATACTCTTGCCTAAAGGCAAGTTCAGACCTACCCCCTGCATAGTTTATATTTACTAAGCATCCACCATTTTAGTGCATGGGCCATTGTGCCAGGAAATGGAAATGGGAGTACTGTGAGCAAGACGGGAAGGCCCCATCCAACATTAAAACACACTCATCAGAATCTCTAAAAGACCCACACAGACAAGGTCCCCTGATTTGTGACTATAGTGCATTGGGGAGAAGATGATCTCCCATGAATGGTGCAGGGTCAACTGGAGGGGAAAAAAGTAAATCTTGATCCCTACCTTATACCATACACAAAAATCAATTTCAGATAGAGCACAGATCTAAATATAACAGGTAAAACAATGGAGCATCCAAAAGATAACATACGAGAACATCTTCATGACCTTGGAGAAAATATTTCTCAAACAGGATGCAAAATGCCCTAACCATAGAGCAAAAAAGTGGAAAATTGAACAATATTAAGAACTTCTATTTACCAAAAGACACAACATTAAGGGACACCTGAGTGGCTCAACGGTTGAGTGCCCACCTTCAGCTCAGGGCATGATCCTGGGTCCAGGAATTAAATTCTACATCGGGCTCCCTGCAGGGAGCCTGCTTCTCCTTCGGCCTGTGTCTCTGCCTCTCTCTGTGTGTCTCTCATGAATAAATAAATAAAATCGTAAAAAAAAAAAGACATTAGAAGAGTGAAAAAGACAACTCACATGATAGGAGAAAACAGTCCAACAACACGTATTTCTGACAAAAGACTGATATCTAGGATATATAAAGGTTAGTAGTCAGGATACATAAAAGTAGGACAGACAACCCGGCTCAACATCTTACTTTTCAGTGGGCAAAAGATTTGAACAGGCACTTCACAAAGAGGATACCCAAAGTATCAATAAGTATATGAAAAGGGACTGACTGAACTTTATAAGTCCTCAGGTAAATGCAAACACCACAACGTGGTAGTATACCTAACAATTAAAATGAAAAGAGAAAACACCAAGTGTTGGCAAGGATGGGAAACAACTGGCACCTTCATATACTGCAGTGGGAATGTAAGTCAGTATAATTACTTTCAGCTGCCATATAAAATCATCTGGAAATATGTAGCAAAGCTGAACATATGCACACCCGCTAAGCCAGCAATTTCACCACTATGTATATAACCCCACAGAAACGCAGACATATGTTCACCAAAAGACATGCAATAATGTTCACAGCAGCTCGATTCAGAATAGTCCCAAACTGGAAACCCCTCCAATGCCCATCAAAAGCAGAACAGATTAGAAAGAAGCGTGATGTACTCACACATGGGATATACTATATGATAACTAAAATGAACAAACCCCAGTGGCACGCAACAATGTGGGCATATCGCACCTACTTAATACCAAACAAAAGAAACAGGCGTAAAATTCATCAAAGAGGCAAAGTCAACCAGATTCCCTTACAGTGGGGTAGGGAACTCATGATGGAAAGGGGACACAACAGAGACTCCTATGGTGGTAGCAGTGTTCCATTTCTTGATCTGGAGAATGGTTACCGCATGGGTTCAATATGAGAAAATTCATCAACCAACCTATTCAGGATGTGTGCACTTTGTATGTTATGCTTTAAAAAAAAAAAAGGTAATTCCAAAAATACTTTCATTCATGATCTCATCTCACATTTCTCTCTGTCCCTAGTCCCTCAACCATGTCTAAGGTCCAGACTGCCTCAGGGTCTTAGCAGGAACTGAGCCCCCAAGAGAAAGCTCATGTTCCCAGGGCCTTTGCACAGCTGGGGCCATCTCTCATCATGTAGGTCCAGGTTCACATGTAACAATTTGCCCAGGGAGGTCTTTCCTTGGTCCCACCAAGCAGGCCATAGTCATTTTACCCCTTATCCTATATCCTATTGGCCTGTTTTATTTCTTTCGCAGCATTTCTAATGAGACAAACCCACTTTGGTTTACTCATTATATTTGTTTTTAGAGCACAGTGACTTTGCCCCTTTGGTTCACTGCAGTTTCGCTGGCACCTCTACCCTTAGCATTTAAAACTGTGTCTGGCATATTTACCCAACTGATTTGAAACTTATATCCACATAAGAGCTTGGCTGCAAATGTTTATATCAGGTTTATTCATAATTGCCAAAAACCTGAAGCAACGTAAATGTCCTTTGATAGCCAAACAGACAAATAAACAGTAGTACATTTATACAATGGGATATTATTCAGTTTTAAAAAGAGCTGAGCTATCAAGTCACAAAAAGACAGTGATGAATATTAAATGCATATTGCTAAGTGAAAGAAGCCAGTCTGAAAAGGCTATATACTTATGATTCCAATGATATGGCATTCTAGAAAAGGCTAAACTATGGCAATGCTATGTAGATCAGTTTTTATCAGGGGCCTGGCAAGAAGTGGAAAGTGTTGAATGGGGGAAGCACAGGAGATTTTTTAGGGTGATGACACTATTCGATGTGATACTGTGAGAGAGTATACATGACAAGATGCAGTTGTCAAAACCCACAGAACTTTACAGCACAAAGAGTAAGTGTGATGTGCGCACATTTAAAAAAATCATTTTGGAGACTTGGGGAATGCTAGGAAGGAATACAGAATATGACAAAGCAATCTAACTATACTACAAATGTAGGAAACAACCTCACTGCTGACCTAAGTAACTGAATTGGAGTGTGGAGCCTATAAAGCCAAGTGCAAAAGAAACTGCATGTGGCCCTTCACTCTACTTGATCATGTTGTTTCTCTTTTTTTAAAAAAGATTTTATTTATTTATTCATGAGAGACACGGAGAGAGAGAGGCAGAGACACAGGCAGAGGGAGAGGCAGGCTCCATGCAGGGAGCCTGATGTGGACTCGATCCCAGGACTCCAGGATCAGGCCCTGGGCTGAAGGCAGGTGCCAAACCACTGAGCAACCCAGGGATCCCCGATCATGTTGTTTCTCATGGTGGTCCAGCTACCCAGAAAGATACAGACACCTTGATTTCTAAAAGTGTTATCAGCACCTAGTCTGCAAAGGTAAAGAATCAAATAGGATCAAAATTGTGAACTTACTCTTTCCTTAATTATTTGCAATTAAAAATAAAAACCGCATGGCTGCCTCAAAAAGAAGAGAAGGCAAAGTACCATGAAAGCTGCTCTTAACATCTTAAAGCCCTAGAACAGGACAGCTCGTGTCATTGAAGAGCAAGGAGCCCTTTTCTTACCACTGACAGCAGTCATAGCCACGCCTACTCTTTTTAAAAATAACCTTAGATTTCTCATATAAAAGGAACACATGCTCATTGTACAAAACATAAATAAAATAAAAATTACCCATAATGACACTAAAAAACACTATTAATATTTATTACGTATCTTTGCAGTCCGTTTTCTAGATACATATGAAAGATACCCTATGGAAAAGATTTTTATCCAGAATGAATGTTATATGGTAATAGACATATTATCACTTAACTCAAATGCAATAATTCTCTTGAACTGAAAAAACAATTCTCTTAAAGCAGCCCAACAAAATTTTTCATTCTGAGACACTGTCTAGGTTATTCTACAGTCATAAAGCCTGGTGTGTGACCAAAATTTTCAACCACAGCTGAAACCCCCTCAAAAAAAAAGTTTCAAAATAAAAACTCCAAAAGCCTCTGTTCTCTTTTTGGCCAAAGAGCGTACCTTTAACTCAAATATCTGTAGCAACAAGGCTGAATCGATCATGGCAAAAAAGAGCATAGCTGTTGCTAATGGTTCTTTTATAAATATCCTGGGCTTTTCCTGGGATGATTTTTTAACTTTATTAATCCTCAAAACATCCCTGAGAGGGCTATATCATTTAAAAGGGGAAATTAAAGGAAGCCAAGGATGACAACCCATAACCACACTGTGAATAAAGGCAGGTGCAGGGAGCCCGCCTCATCCTTCAGGGCAGACCAAGCCCCCTCCTGCCCCAGCCAGATGGGAGCGCCTCCCTTATAGTGCGATGCCCTGCACTGGGCCTGGATGTTAAGCATTTAAAAGGAACCCGTGATCGCAAACAACAGGGATCTCTGAAATGAGACAACCTATTTCCTACCACCAGCAGGAAGCCATATCTAGGAGCTGTTCCATTTGTTTTGGCTTTATAAAGTGGGGCTAGAGGAGGAAAAACCTGAATTCCTTAAGCAGCCACACCACACCCACCAGGCCGGCTTCCCACCAGCAGAGGCAGGTGGGCAGGTCTTCCTCATGATGGCTCACTTGAGAATTCACACTTCACTAAATGTTTCATATGTACTCTGTATCTCATGCTTTGCCCTCCTTCCCTGGCTTAAGCTGCTTTAGGCAAGGCAATTTACAGTAAGGTGTCAATGATAAACAGACCAATTCCTCATTTTCTTCTTCTTTAATGTTAACTCAAATTTGGGATATTTCACTTATAAAATGGAACCCACTCTCCCTCTCTGAAGTTTCACATGCAAATATCCTAGAGGTCTGAGACCTGACTGGCAGCTAAATGCTTTTAAAGAAAGTCTCAGGCTAGTTTAGGTAATGTTCTATTTACCTAAATATACACGTTTTTATTGGAACGTCCATCCATATAAACTGGTTCTGGCAGAAGATTGCTGAATGCTGAACCATCTGGGGTTTGATGAAGAAACGGAATATTCTAGCTTAATGAAAGGCACTTGCCTAACCGGAGTACATGTTTTTTGTTTTTGTTTTTGCTTTTTTTTAGTTGTAATATTTGTAGGCTACTTTCATTATAGCAAGCATAATCATGTTTTAGCACAAATCAATGACTCATTTTCTCTTGACTTGTCAGAGAGCTGCCACGCCCTATCACAAACAGCACAAACAGAAGAAAAACCAGTTGGCTAATTAGAATTGTTATGTAGAGTATTAGCTCATAAGAACTGAACAGAAAAATCATCTTTACCAATCTGAAATCTCAACACCTTACCTATTTGTCTTGAAACAGAATTGATTCTATTAACATTTGCAGAAATGAACAGAACATCTATGTCAATTGTACTACTGACATAAAACATAAAAGATATGTGCTCGCTTCAGCAGCACATATACTAAAAAACATAAAAGATACTAACAGATGATTGAACAAGCAGCTCAGGACAAAAATATCCTTTAGTAGAAGCAAAAGAAGTTGTGAAGGCCTTTGCACATTTTATTTAGAAGCATTATTAGAAGCATATTTCTTTACTTCTATCATGTGACAAGTAATATCTGATGCTTTCAAACATGCAGGATAAAATACTTACTTTGTAACCAATGTTTTATTTAAAGTGAGTTTCTAACTTTTAACTTCAAAATTCCATCCATGTGGACACCGGGAGAACGTAACAGCTCTAATACGAACTGTTGATGCAGACTTTACAATCCAAGAAATAAGTAGCACACTTCCTATGATATATACTTGAAAATCGATGGATTTGAGTTTTTCTAAAGAAATAGCTGAATCCTGTTAATGGTTCATCTAATAAACTGCAAACATAGAATGGAATCCTATAAACTGATTGGCTAAGATGAAGCATATTTGAAAATGTATCAAATAATTAAGCAGAAGAGCCTTTAGCCCAGTATATGGGGCAAACGTGCTAGAATGGGTTCAGATGACCAGGGTTATGGGAGAAGATATTTGCAAATGACCTATCAGATAAAGGGCTAGTTTCCAAGATCTATAAAGAACTTATTAAACTCAACAGCAAAGAAACAAACAATCCAATCATGAAATGGGCAAAAGACATGAACAGAAATCTCACAGAGGAAGACATAGACATGGCCAACAAGCACATGAGAGAATGCTCCGCATCACTTGGCATCAGGGAAATACAAATCAAAACCACAATGAGATACCACCTCACACCAGTGAGAATGGGGACAATTAACAAGGCAGGAAACAACAAATGTTGGAGAGGATGTGGAGAAAGAGGAACCCTCTTGCACTGTTGGTGGGAATGTGAACTGGTGCAGCCACTCTGGAAAACTGTGTGGAGGTTCCTCAAAGAGTTAAAAATAGACCTGCCCTACGACCCAGCAATTGCACTGCTGGGGATTTACCCCAAAGATACAGATGCAGTGAAACGCCGGGACACCTGCACCCCAATGTTTATAGCAGCAAAGTCCACAATAGCCAAACTGTGGAACGAGCCTCGGTGCCCATCAACAGATGAATGGATAAAGAAGATGTGGTTTATGTATACAATGGAATATTCCTCAGCCATTAGAAATGACAAATACTCACCATTTGCTTCAACATGGATGGAACTAGAGGGTATTATGCTGAGTGAAATGAGTCAATCAGAGAAGGACAAACATTATATGGTCTCATTCATTTGGGGAATATAAAAAATAGTGAAAGGGAATAAAGGGGAAAGGAGAAAAAATGAGTGGGAAATATCAGAAAGGGAGACAGAACATGAGAGACTCCTAACTCTGGGAAATGAACAAGGGGTGGTGGAACGGGAGATGGGCGGGGGGTGGGGTGACTGGGTGACAAGCACTGAGTGGGGGGACTTGATGGGATGAGCACTGGGTGTTATGCTATATGTTGGCAAATTGAACTCCAATTTTAAAAAATGTAAAAATAAATAAATTAAATAAATAAATAAACTAACTAAAAAAAAAAAAAATGACCAGGTTTGAGGAGTGACACTGATGCTCTTTGTTTCCAAGTGTGAGTCTTCCTCTTTTTTCCTGCAGGCAATTTAAACTTGAGCATGGAACTAAGCCTCTCTGAGCCTCAGTTCTGTTGGGGTTTTTTTGTTGTTGATTTTTTTTAAGATTTTTTTTTTATTTGTTTGAGAGAAAGAGAGAGAGAGAGCCCAAGTGAGAGGAATGGTAGAGGGAGAGGCAAACCCCCTGCTGAGCAGGGAGCCCAACACAGGGCTCAATCCCCGGACCTTGAGATCATGACCTGAGCCCAAGTCAGATGCATAAAGGACTGAGCCACCCAGGTGCTCCTGAGCTTCAGTTTTGTTGTTTTAAAAATGAGGCAGTTGGGCAGCCCGAGTAGCCCAGCTGTTTGGTGCCGCCTTCAGCCCAGGATGTGATCCTGGAGAGCTGGGATCAAGTCCCATGTCGGGCTCCCTGCATGGAGCCTGCTTCTCCCTCTGCCTGTCTCTCTCTTTCTTTCTCTCTCTCTCTCTCTGTCATGAATAAATAAATAAAATCTCAAAAAAAAAAAAAATGAGGCAGCTACTGGGGTACCTGGGCAGCTCAGTCCATTAAGCATCTGACACTTGATTTTGGCTCAGGTCATGATCTCAGGGTTGTGGGAGTGAGCCTGTGCCCAGGAGGAAGTCTGCTTGAGATTCTCTCTCCCCCTCTGCCCCTCCCCTCCATATGTGTGCTTCCCCCACCTCTCTAAAATAAATCTTTAAAAACACGAAGTAGCTACTTATATCACAGAGTCTTTGTGTAGACTGAATGGGAGTTATCTGCTGGTGCTTTATGGATTCTGTCATCATACAAAATAAACAAATATTATGAAGAGCAAAAAATTCTGCTTTCCAATTCCCACCACAATGGTCCATGAAAATCTTAATTTCTTTTTTCTATCCTGTCATGCACGTTCTAAAACTAACTACAAAATGGCATTCTAGGAGTAGATTCCTCAGTGAAAATTAATTTATTTATACATATTTATTCCGCCTCTTATTTAGGCTACTTTGTACCCTTTACCTTTTAAAAATTTTACTTCCAAAACCTGTTACTATTTTCCCTCTCAGATGCTCATTTTGTATCTCAAAACAAGGTAAGATAAATACCACTATTAGTTAATTAAGAGCTGCCAAGATAAAGGACAAATAATTAGAATGGGAAAAGCCCCCCAACAGCCAATACTATAAATTATACATTGAAAATTTTTAAGTTGAATATGCCAGCTCTTAAAAGTTAACCCAATTACATTTTTTTTTCAAAAAGGCAGATAGATATCTATGATATCTGCACTGCCAAGATTT
This sequence comes from Vulpes lagopus, assembly GCF_018345385.1. NCBI lineage: Eukaryota > Metazoa > Chordata > Mammalia > Carnivora > Canidae > Vulpes > Vulpes lagopus. The sequence goes on along the minus strand of NC_054825.1, from coordinate 97,845,817 downwards.
CAAATTTAACTTAGAAGTCAATAGTAGGACATGCTGGAGGAGGGAAGGAGGGCTTTTGTTTTCTTTAAAGATTTTATTTATTTATTCATGAAAGACACAGAGAAAGAGAGGCAGAGACACAGTAAAAGGGAGAGGCAGGCTCCCTGCCAAGAGCCCAATGGGGGGGGGGGGGGGGGGGGTGGAACGACTTGATCCCAGGGTGGAAGGACTTGATCCCAGGATCTCAGGATCAGGAGCCAAAGGCAGACACTCAATCACTGAGCCACCCAGACATCCTGAGGAGGGTGTTTTAAAAAGGTTTCTCAATTTGATTCTTCCTATCCAAAGCACATCACATAAGAGATCATGCCAAGAGAAGGATAGATACTACATTCTCACTTTAGTTACTGGAATTAGCTATGCAATTAGATGATCCCTTGGTGAACTAGCCTAATGCTTGTCTCAGGTTTGTCTTAAGAGGGAAAGACTCTTCTACCGCTTTAAATATCACCCTCTTTTTAATAAATCTCATTTTTGGCAGCGCAGGGCCACCTTTATTATAGAAGCCTCTATACGGTAGAGCTTAAAAACCCCAGGCCACCCTCCTTTTTTTCAGATAAGGAAAGAAAACCCGAAAACAGAAGTCTATCATGAATATGACTTGCCAAGGTCATCAAGCTAATTAAGCAGCAGCCCAACCAGATCAAGTCTCACAGGCCAGGGTCCTTCCCATGTCCTCCTGGGAACAATCAACATGTTTTGATTCCATAGATTTAATAGATGCCAACAAGGTCCCACAGCCCAAAAATAATATATCTGGCCCTGCTTTATCGATTTCTGAAGTTTGGCTGTTAAGAGATTACTTTCTCTTAACTTAAAACTTCACTTCCTATTAAAATAAAAGATAATTAAAGTATGTTTAGTCATTTGTTTACATTATAATGTAAGCAAATTTATCATACCTTTTCCTGAAAACAGGCTTTCAGTAAAGGAAGAAGCACAGAGCCACTTTGCAGGAAATAAACATACTGAGTACACTAATATGACAGTGAACAGGACATAATCTCCACCCTCAAAGGGCTTTCAATCATATGGACACCTCCATTCTTCCCCTGTAACAGAAAAGGTTCCTTTCTTTTTCTTTTCCTCTTACACAATTTTAAAGGATGAAGGCTTCTTATTCCCCTTTCTTCATCTTTGCAAGTATCTGTTGGAATGAATGAACCAATGAACCAACCAATCAATCAATCAATCAATACTCCAAAGTCCCTTCCACAGTTTGCCCTAAGGATCCTTAAAAAAAGGAAAAGCCCTTCTTTGATCATTTTTTTCCTCAACCATAAAGTAGTGTTTTTGAGACTAATCCATAATCTGGTCTCTTCTTTATTCTAAGCTTTTACACAGTGGAACAGATTTCCAGAGCACCAGTGCTGACTCAGAAAAACCTGATGAGACTTTATTGGCCTCAACTCTGAAGCACAGGCAGGAATCCTGGCTCTCATTCCTTGTCCTATTAAGACTTGTGTAAGCCTGTTGCTCTGAATCTTATCTGCTGATGGAAAAGCACTCACCCCTTCTTTGCCCAACAAGCATTTCCACTCTCAAAGAACTGAACAATGGCTGTGCAAATAAAATAGGATTCTTGTACATACTGAAAAATTAAAATTATAGAGAAGTATGGCAGTAAACTGTGATTACTTCCTTGGAAGACTTTCATCCCCCTGCCTCTGTGCTTTATCCCATTACAACTTCCTTTCTGTTCACAGCTTCAAAGGACTGCAAATATAATTCACAACCAGGGGAGAGAGCCGAAACTTTGAGTCAACAATGAAAGAGTAGACTTCTAACACAGGCAGAGACGCATTAGGTTAGCGCTGTTAATTGGGGACGTGTCTTTCTGAAATGCGCAGTTTCAGAAGATGGTCTGGAGGGCCAGCTTCTGTTACACTGACTTGACAGCCAGGTGCTGGACATCTCGGTACACCCAGGTGTGTAAGAGACACTGGGGCTGCAGGGATCACAAGATCCTGCCCTCACGAAGCTGCGAGACAGGATCACAGCAAGTGTTCCAAGAAAGGGGTAAACACAAGCCAGCAAAGGCCTGTCACCCAGCCTGCCCATGAGGAGATACATCAGAGAAGCTTCATAGTGGAGATCCCCCAAGGGTGAGCTTGAAGAACAGCTAACAGGTGGACAAGTAAGGTAGGAGAGGCAGGGAGAGATGTTCTGGCAGAGGGAAAAGCAAGCTTAAAGGGGTTCCTGTCTGCCCTGCATTAGGATCTCAAGGCTCGGGGACAGAGGCAAGAGATAAGGCTACAGAGGTGGGGAGCGCAAGCCCCTGAGCCCTTGCTGTGGCCTAAGGGCTCATGCTTTGTCATGAAGGCAGCGAGAGTAAATAGGATCCAGTCTGGATTTCAGAAAAACACTTTGAATTGCCACAGTGAGGGGTAGCTGGAGGGAAGGGCTCTGATGGGGGAGGTCCCAGCCCAGGAACCAGAGACAGGTGTCTGTTCCTATCCCTTTCCTTGAGAGTGAAGTGGCCTCTGCCCAAGGCCTATTGCTCAAGCTCTCTATACCTCAGTTTCTTTACCTACCTTGAAGAGTTACTGCAAGAATGGGGTATGCAGTGAGCACTCAATGAATGGAGCTGCTGGGAGCAGTGGCAGTATGGTAGCTATGTGCTTCTGGAGTCAGCATGACCTTAGACAGGGATGGGTAACAACTTCTCTGGTCTCGCTTCTTCCACCACAAAATGAAGAAACAAAGATACCACCACCCCTCCTAAAGTTATTGTAAAGTCTGGTTGTGGGAGAGAGAATGTACAAGTCACCTGGCCCTCTGCGTGGAGCTATATTAGTGGCAGAGGTAAGCCGCCCTAACAGCAGCAAAGCAGGGGGCTGCTGCGGGTGGTGGTACCAGGCCACGTGGTGGTAGTGTTTGGAGAGAACTGAGGTGGGAAGTGTCCATCGGTGAGAAATTTTGAGGTGTTGCACTAATGTGGCGGCAGCGAGAAGTCAAGGCACTGGGTTGCAGAGCTGTAAGGCGCGAGCGTCAACAAGACTTCGTGGCTGCCAGGTGTGCCATGCAGGGCAGAGGCAAGGGGGAGGGATGCCAGCAGGCTCTCTGGCTGGGACATCCGTGGATCACAGCACCTGCCATTCACCAGGGAAGGGAAGAAGGTAAACTCATTTGCAGACCAGTCCGCCATGAGGCTCCCATAGAATATCGAAGTGCAGTTGTCCATTGCAAAACTCTCTGAATATGTCTGGTCCTCAGAAAACAGATCTGGGCTAAAAATACAGATTGAAGAGTTGTCAGCATATGGCCAGCAACCGAAGCCACGGGAATATTCGCATCACCCAGAAAGAACGTGAGAGAGCAGAGGAAAAAAAAAAAAAAACAAACTAAAAGGCAGAGCAAGGCCCCAGAGACAGACCCTGTGCAACATTAGGCCAAAGAGATGGGCAGAGAAAGAAAACCCCAAAGGGGGCTTGAAGAGTAGCTAGAGAAGAGTGTGAGACCCCCAGAGGCTGCCTCCGAAGCCAAAGGCTTCCACGGGGAGTGGCAAGGGGCGCCCAACGAGGCAGGAGGCCAAGGCAAATAAAGACTCACACAAACCTCCCAGATTGAGAAACAGCAAGGTCCTCAGGGCAGCTGTGGTGGATAAACAGCATCTGTCATGGGTGGAGAAAGATCTGGAAAAAAGAGATGGAAAGAGGAGAAGGAGTAGCAACCACAGCCAAACAGGATTGAGGAAGAGGAGTGTTTCTCATGGCAGGTGATCGCCGTCGCAGTTTCTAGCAGGGGAGAAAGACTTGGGTTTGTGCACATGCTGGGGTGCCTGGGCCCGTGGGGAGCAGGGCTGCAAAGCCATCCACAGCTGGAGGGCGATGGAGGGAAGAAGCCCCCTGATGGCTGCACCGACTGGCACAGAAGGGGGCCGGGGCCGGGGACCAGGCTGAAGGGAAGGGAAGAGCTCAGAAAAGTGGCCTGGAAAAGACAGGTGATGGTTTGAAATGGCCAAGTAGGGCACGGGAGACCAGGCAGTAAACGGCAAAATGAAATCGCGCACAGTGCAGGCACGCATTACGTGGGAAGGGACGGTTCAGACTTTACTCTTCCCTCATCTAAAAAGAGAGACTCTAAGGAGAGCTATCCATTAGGCAAGGTTTGCCCCTTGCTGCAAGGTCATTTCAGAGCTGGGGGAAAAGCAGAAGACCCCAGAAGCAAACACGAATCCGAGGTGAGAACCACAGGCAGAGGTCGTTTGCCAAGGGCCACAGCAGCCAAGGAAGAGCAGGTGGGCAAGAAATCCAAGGAACATCAGATTCTCGAAAGAATTCTCTTGGTCTAAGCTGACAAATCAAGGCACTGCAACCACGATCTGTAAATTCCTGTTTGGAGCAAATAAGTCAACAAGGGTAGGTGTTACTTTTCAACAACACTGAAACACAACAGTAATAATGCAAGAGTAGGATATGGATTACTGTAACAAAACCATAAATCTATTTTGTTTTCCTGTGACTCTAATAAAGAAATGCCACCAACTAATTCAATGCTAAAACATCAATGACTTATAAAATGTTTTCTGATGATTGACTCATTTTCGTTCATTCAAACAAATACTTCATAGTTGAAGAATTGTGCTCTGCCATACGAGGCCACAAAGAAAATTAACACCGATTGAAGTCTAATTTCTCCATATAGACATGAAAACCCAGAGGAACCTCCAGAATAAGGACGATTCCAGGAGAAAGGGGAATGATACAAGAGACTACTTGCCCACGTTCAAGTTCAAACACATAGCAACATCCCTGACCCCAAAGTATCCACACATCCTTCTCCAAATTCTACCACCAAATAGATGGGAGTGCCTTGTTTTCTCTTCCTTCCTGTCCTCTGCCCACATCATAGAGGATAAGCAATAGCTAATGTCTGGCTATGGTTCAAGGTACGACAGCGACTATGAGCCTATCACATTCCAGCTACTGTGTTCCATGGCTTTCCCATCCGGTCCTCACAACAACCCTACAAAGAGGACAGGGTGATCCCCTTAAACATAAGGGGTGGTGAGGCTAAGAGAGATTGAGGACCTTGCCTACTCTCTCACCACTTCTAAACGCTGGGGCCGGCATGTGACTTCAGGTTCTTCTAGCTGAGGAGCATTTACTCTCTTAACGACCACCTCCGCCCTAAATTTTCCTAACTACTGTTCCAAAGGGAAATGTGTGAAGTACTTTTCTTCCCTTGGCAATTTAGAATTATTTTATTCGTAGACTTCTAGTATGTTTACTTTATTCCTTAATATTTTACAGATTGAGTTTACGGAGGTTAAAAAAAAAAGCAGCTTTTTCAAAAAAGCCTACTCACTCTCCAATACCCAAACAAATGGAGATCCACCAGATAATCCACAAAACAAGTTCTAAGCAATAGTTTCTACCTTCTGGCTCAGGTACTAAGAAAGCAGCAAAATGGGGAAATGTGACATCGTAGGGTGGGAATCTGTATACAAAACCAGGACCTGAACTTAAAACTAGAAGCCTGATCCAGGTACAGGAACAACTGCCCTGACAGTGGTGTCTCCCCTACATGCGAGATCAGTAAACTGAGAGGTTCCAACAGCCACGCCTGGGGAGTGGGGAGTTTATGGAAGTTCACAGGTGCCTGGCTCTGTCCTGCCTTGAGAAGCAGTTCAGTGCAGTGGGGACGGTGTATCTGAATTCCTGGACATGCAGGGTGTAAACTACAAAATGAAATCGTGCACACAGTGCACGCAATCTACATTTCGGTTGTAAGCCCTGGGGCAACTTTCTGACATCTCTGTGACTCAGTTTCTATATCCATAAAATGTGAATATCAGAAATTATTACTAGGGCTACATGAATCATACCTGATGCATAGAGCACACTTAATAAACACCAGCTAATTCTATCACACATGTTTAGGCTTTTCCCTCTCTGGAGGAATATATTTTTTTAGGATTTATTTATATATTCTAGAGAGACAAAGGGAGTAGGGGCTGAGGGAAAAAGAGAGAATCTCAAGTAGACTCCCCGCTAAGCACAGAGCCCAACTTGGGACTAGATCTCATGACCCTGAGACCATGACCTGAGCTGAAATCAAGAGTAGGACACTTAACCGACTGAGCCTCTGGAGGGGTATCTTTAAAACTGCATGCCACCGTCCAAACTTGTGTTATGAAATCTATCTACTTATTTATTTTTAGAGAGAAAGAGAGCATGAGCTGGGGGGAGGGACAGAGTGAGAGTGAGAATCTTAAGCAGGCTCCACGCCCAGCACAGAGCCAGATGCGGGGCTCAATCCCATAACCCTGAGATCATGACCTGAGCCAAACTTAAGTGACTGAGCCCCCCAGGCACCCCTGAAACCAATTTAGAGGGTCACAACCAGCAATTCTGGAAAGTGAAATAGAACAGAACATAGTATTTAAGCATTAATAAAGTCATATTTTGTATTACCTTTGTAATTCTTTCTTTAGAATACATAGTAATATTAAGTGGTGCTTTGTGAATCCATGTGTCTGTGAGTCCAGCAGCAATCTAAAGGGTATTTCTTACTAGGCTCACCATCAAAGAATTTGGAAAAACATGACCTACAGAATGAGTATGACAGGAAGTCAGGGAAGATAAAAAGGTATCATATGCCAGAAACCACATTTTAAAATGCAGACAGCTGCCACAAAAGGAAAGCCCTCCTAACTGGACCCTCAGGATAACCCAGGAAATGCCCTCAGCACACAAGTCTATTTACGGTGAGGCTGCTACAGGCATTTTAATAATCTGAGGTTAACAACAGGCTTTTATTTCCAAAGCAAATCAAATTGCAAAACTGGAAGTACAGATGTTATCTTTGATGCTGGGCAAGATGAGAAAAAATGATATGACTTATCCAGTAAGCCATCTTGCAATACTTGTCAAAGTAGACACTATGCCAGATTCCAAATGCTCTTAAAAACTGTCTGGGTTTGGAAGAGATATGAAAATCTCTTTCTTAAAACAGAAATTCTTAAATGTGGATATAGATTCGTCCTAACAGTTCCATTATAACCAAATCCCTAGCTGAAAATGTATCTATGCAAGAAGATGAAATGGAGAAGAACTATAAACATAACTAAGCATTTTAGAATTTATAAAAACATTTATCTCTATATCCAAAAGGCTACTTGATGTGGTGTTCAGCGATCCTGCCCTTAGACTGGGTAAGGAGGGCCATGGTCCTAAGCCCTAATTCTCCCACACCCATCTTCCTGCAGATGTCCTATGACCGACTGGACCCACCCAACCAAAACTACTGTTCCTCTGTCTGGTTTTAGGCTCCGCTGCAGATCCCCAAAGTCTCCTGATCCAATATGAAGCCACTTCCAGGACGTGAACAGGCTTCTCCCAGATCTGTCCTCCCAAGGGGGCCTCTGCCACTGGTCTGAGGCAAAGGTATGATTGAGGGGTGACAAAGGGTGTAGACAGAGATTGGGTATGCAAGTGGACAAAATGCTCTTCACCAGGTGAGACTGTACCATGGGTGGGAAGAAAAGGAAGCAGACCCTAGACCACAGGATTCTCCAGCTCTACATTCCAGCTTTGAGCTCTGGGAAGTTTGAGAATTCATAAGTCAAACCTAGCCTTCCAGACCACTATGAGATATCATTTCAAGGCAGGTAGAGAGAATAAATTTTTTCTAATGCTTATTACATATTCATTATTTGTAAATATTTAGGCATATGCTATGCGGGCCTCCATGTGTTCTCTTGCACAGACCTTGCAAACTTAAGAGGCAGGCCCGGTGGTTAGCATATGGGCTCAGAGCCACACTGCCATGGTTCATACTCCCACTCCCACTCCCACACCCTGCCCTCACCAACTCTGCGAGCTTGGGAAAGCCTCTTCTTACTGTGTGTCTCAGTTTCTTGGTCTGGAAAGCAGAGACAACAGCACCCTTCATAGAGTTGTTGCAAAGACTAAATCAATTAGTCCATACAGACTGTGAGAACAGCACCTAATAATCGCTCCACAGATGCTGTCTTTATATTATTCTCCATGCAAAATTGGTCACTGCAAACTTCTAGATAAGACCACAGCCAGAAACTTATTCTGTGTACTTCTTCTTTCCTACTCCTAATTTTAAATATCATGTTTTATGCCTCTCCAAAAGATCACTATTTTCCATTCTAAAAAGGACAAGTCATCCAACTGCTGACCTGCCTAATATAAGTTCTTCTGAAATTAAATATGGGTTCATCATCTCCCCCAACTCGGCAGAAAGCTCAGGCCTCTGGCCAGTTTGAAGTCTGGCAAATTTGCTTTCTGTTTCAATTGCATGCCATAAAAATTTGACATTACCAATTTTAAGTGTAAAAGGAACATTCCCTACCCTTTATATGCATGAGATTCAGAGCTATTAGCCAGGGTAGGTCCTTCTTGATTAAGAAAGTAAAGGCTGACATGCTGGAAGCCATCAGCAAGGAAAGGCTACCAGACCAGAGAAGCTAAGCTAAAAATAGAGCCCCCCCAGTGGAGAAATAGATGGAAGAAAATAATTCTTTATATGGCTACTTACAAGTCCACACATTTTTTATCATTAAAGGAAGATGTATCATCAGCTTGGTAATTACAAACTGCCAACAACCTTCTCAATGACCAATATCCCTTCAACCTAAAATGACAAACAACCTGAAGAGAAACACTTGTCACATCATAATGACATGCTGGCAGCACATAGCCCTCTCTCATATCTCTAGTTGTTTGCTGTACGTCAGAAGGTCTAAAATAGGAGAAGAGATGCACAAGGAAAAGATTCAAGGTCATGTTTGCCCTTTAAGATATGTACCTAACCTACATGTTCAATTTAGTGAACATCCAATCTACCATTTCCTCCCAATTATTCTGAAGAATTTTTCAAATATTTGATTTGCCAACCTGCTAAGGGGCCAGAACTCTCTAGTTTTCGCAACTACACCTAATTAGCCTCCCATAAAAGGAGCACTGCTAAAGTGCTGTTAATTTCAACAGTAGTTTTTCTATTAAATCTTCTCCAAATCCAAAATGGAGTATAAAGGTCAGTGTGAAATAAATGACAATGAACTGGACTCTACAGAGGCAAGACTGAGCACATCCATCCACTCAACAGTAATCCCATCTAAATCAAATGCGGTGTTTCTTGAAAGAGTTTCGCCAACTTCCCATTAAAAAAAAAAAAATCCCAGGAACATTTCCTATGTTGGCCAGTTTTTATTCAGGCAATTAAAATGGCTTTTTGTAAGAGCCAGGCTGGAGAAACAACATATTTTTACAAGCCCATTAGTCATATAGCCAAGCTTCATTATATCCTAATCATTCATCAGTAGTCCCTAATAAGGATGCTGTTGCCTCGTGCAATGAGAATATTAAGGAAAGGATGTGTTCACAATAGGCTATAAAATGTGTGAAAAACAGAATACCCCAAACCAGGAGAAAAGCCAGTGAGTTCATCTGGCTTTCATTTTTTGCTGAACAGCTTAACAGCTGTATGGACACAGACCTGGCTTTAACTTAGAAGCTATATCCTTAATTATTAATTCCCTTCATTCTCCCACCCTTCCCAAACTCCACGCCCTTAAGAGAAGTACAATGCTTCATTCAGAATCGCTGTTATTAAAGACTCTCCTGGGCAATCATTTTTGGCTTCAATCATTTTTCTAGCAGGCGTTTGTTAACGGCTTATTCTAAATGTTTCTCCTAACATCAGGCATCCACGCGTCCGTCGGACCTGAGCGCGCACCCTAGCCCCGGAACCGTGGGAAGTCTCGGTGTCGGGGCGGGCGGAGGGAAGCCGGTGCATCCCGGGCATCCAGCACACCACCCACAGAGCTACCTTCCTTTCACCCAGGCCCCCTTCCAGGTTTGCCAAAGGCCCCCACTCTGCGCCCATCAATGGGAGCAACCGAGCTCGGCCAGGAAAAAAAAGAAAAGAAAAGAAAAGAAAAGAAAGAAAGAAAGAAAAGAAAGCTGCCTCAACAAAGCCCAACAAAGCCCGATTACCAAGCCCAGCTTGGGTAAATGCAAGGATGAATTATGGGGACGCGCGTCGGGGCTGGCTGCAAAAGGGAACGCTCTCATCTCATGATTCTGATATAGAATTTCAGGAATCCAGGCGTCCTCTGAGATGCCCTGGGCCTCTCCTCTCCGTTAGGCAGCTTACAGGTCCCTTCCCCGTTCCCGCCCCACAGAAATCAGGATGGCCAAGACCTCGGCAGTGAGCACTGCTCTGGGGTTAGGCGCCGCTGGGGTGAGCCCTCCCGAGCTCCGCTGCGTGTAGCTGCAGCTGGAGCCTAGAAGCGCCCCGGGCTCTGAGAGAAGCAATGCGCTTGGCGAGACCCAGTCCCCCCCGCAGCCATCCAGGGGGCACCGCTCTGCACCCAGGGGGCACCCGCATCTGCACCCAGACAGGAGCTGCCCGACGGCCGCGCCCCAGCGCCAGAGGGCACCCCGGAGAGGACCTGCGCCTCGCTCCCCGCGCTGGGTCCCCAGGAGGCAGCGGTGCGCACCCGAGAGCCGAGCCCCGGAGAACCCCGGCGCGCGCTCCGCGGGGCGAGGGGGCCCCGACCCTCCCGGGCCCGCGCTCGGCTACCTCGCAGCCGTACAGCTGACCCAGCTGCTCCACGATCCACTCCTCCAGCACCAGCCGCTTCCGAAGCTCCTTGCGATCGTATTTCACTGTCACTTTTCCCTGCTGGTGGCGCCGCTGCTGCTGCTGCTGCTGCTGCTGAACCTGCCCCGCAGCGGCCGCCGGGGCCACGGGCGCCGAGTCCTCCCGGGAGGAGCCTGAGCCGCTGCTGGAGCCGGGGCTGCCGCCGGCGCCGCCCCGGGGGCTCTGGAAGAAAACCCGCGCGCCGCCGCCGCCGCCGGCCCCACCGGCCGCCTCGCTGCCGCCCGTCGCCACCGACATGTCCCCGCGCGCCGGAGCCCGAGTGCGGCCCGGAGGAGCGGCGGGCAGAGCGCACCCCGCGCCGCTAGCACCTCGGGCCGGGCAGCGGCATGCGACGGGCTCGGCCGCACCTGCTCCGCGCGGCGCGCACGCCCGGCAGCGCGGCTCCAGGGGAGGTCGGGAGGAGCGCGCGGGGAGGAGGAGGGGCGGGGGCGGGGGCGGGGACGGCGGCCTTAAAGACGCCGCGGAGGACCCTCGGCGTCCCGCGGGGGGGACAGGCCCGCGGCCCGGGGCGTGGGAGGTGCGCGCGGCCGCCCGTGTGTGGGCCCCGGAGAGGACGCGCTTGGCTCGGGCCCGGGCGGTGGCCCCCGCGCGGGTGGCCGCGGCCTCTCCTCCCGGAGACGCGCCCCTGCGCTCCCCGCGCGCCGCTGCCCCGGGGCGCACGACACCCGCCCCCCCCCCCCCAGCCGCCCGGGCACAGCGCTGCGGGGCGCAGGGGAAGGGTTTCTGTGCCCGCCCGCCTCTTCGGATGGGGCCGGGGGGGGGGGGGGGGGGGGGGGGGGGACGGGGGGAGCGTCTCTCTCCCTCCTGTCCCCACCCTCCAGCTCCAAACACATTCCCATTCATGCCACTTCCTCTCTCAGATTGTGAGAAAAATTGACTAGGCGATGTTTGTGCAATCAGGCAATCAAAAAGCCTGAGAAATTCCCTTCAGACCAGTTTTTCTCTCCTCGCAAAGTGTCTGTTTATTAACGTATCTTTATATCTAAAGGACTCAAGGCTTGATCCATCGCTCGGCTAAGAGGCTGGGGTTATTTCTCTACAGACAACAGAGAAATGTTTATTTCTCTAAAGGAGGCAGTGCTGTTTACTGGTCTTGCATTTCTAGTAGTGCATTCCCTGGCTAGCCAGCTTTCCTCTCTCTCAATACCACTGCCAAGCTAGTGGGAAAAGCAATTGCACTAATCTACTCTAAAATCATGCAGCCAAGTAGAGTTGCAAATGAATGAGCTTATTATAAGGTTAAGGGCAAAGAGGTGGGGAGGGAAACCATAAACAGAAAACAGCACGTGTATGTGTGTAACCTTATAGGGAGACACTAATGTATGTCCGTTGTGCGTAACATTACATTCCTGTGCAGGCAACTGAAAGAAACCACAAAGATGCTCAAATACAGTAAGTGGTCTTGAGGAACTTCTTGAAAAAGCTGGTGAGGTTTACTGGCAGCCACTCAAAAAAGTTTCTCAGAGGTAAAATAGATAAAGTTAATTTCTTCTGAACGTTTTCTAAGGTACAGAGGATTCTGTGTGGGATTCTAGACCAACTGCCGTAAAGTGAAATAAAAGAAGTAACCAGCAACTTTCTCCCCAGCTTTTCTGGCTCTGAGATCAACCTAGATTTTGTGCGCAGGTCTGCTCTACGTAGATTTATTTTTTGTTTAATATTTTACTTAAATTCAATTTTTCTACATATAGTATAACATCCAGGGCTCAGCTCCTCGCTTGCCCTCCTTGATGCCCATCACTCAATCACTCCATCCCCCCACCCACTTCCCCTTCTGCAACCCTTTGTTTCCCAGAGTTAGGAGTCTCCCATGGTTTGTCTTCCTCTCTAATATTTCCCCACTCAGTTCCCCTCTTTTCTCTTATAGTCCCTTTTACTATTTCTTATATCTTACCCATATCTAAGATCTGCATTGTTCCTTCCCTTTGAGGTTTTCACCAAGAGCCTGAGGTTTTCCCAGGGAGTCCTATGCCTGAAGCTCATCATCAGGAAAGGGCAGGCCCTGAAGAGTAAAAGGAAAGGATCTAGTGGGGGACTGTGTGAAATGGGATGGCTGGTGTGGGGGCCCTGGAGTCCTAGCACAATGAGAAGGGGTCAAGGCTGACACATCTCTGCCCCGTGGAAGAGGCCAACTGTCCTCAGGTAGGTTCCCCACCCAACTTTTCACAGACAACAGAGATAGAACTACCATGATTGGCCCCCAGAGACTGATGACTATTTTTCAGGTCACCTCCACCCCCACCTGCCTGGGGCATCAGAGGTTGTTCTAAAGATTTTTTTTTTAATTTTTTAAAATTTATTTATTTATGATAGTCACAGAAAGAGAGAGAGAGAGGCAGAGACACAGGCAGAGGGAGAAGCAGGCTCCATGCACCGGGAGCCCGATGTGGGATTCGATCCCAGGCCTCCAGGATCGCGCCCTGGGCCAAAGGCAGGCGCCAAACCGCTGCGCCACCCAGGGATCCCCAGAGGTTGTTCGAAATCCAGAACACAGAGCCAAGAGGTTGAGCACCTCTGTTGGCCAGGAGGAAGAGGATAGAAGGCACTGGGGATAGGTGACAGTCTCCCCACACAGAACAAGCTTGTCTCTCTCCAGACATCTGGCACTTGTCCAAGTTAGCTCACACCAGCCTTAACCAACTGAACCAACCAGGATAATTTCAATCAAAACCAAAACAGCTAAAATTATAGTTAATGAAGGAGAAACTATTCAAAATCTCTCCCACATTCTGGCACTAGGACCTGGCTCTACCAATACTTTGAAAATGGCAGAGTAGAAAATTCCAGCTCATTCGAACTCCTTTGAGTCTTTGGACAATGAATTCAGTCATTCAAGAACAACTTCAAAGAACTTATAAAAATTCACTAAGTTTTTTCTGAGAAATTCTTGGGTCAATTTTTTTCTTCACTGTGTAGGATAGTTTTTCCTTTGTGCTTAAAACTCAGCTTTCACTTACAACCTCAAAAATGACAGGCACTAAGAGACAAATAAGGAGAAACTTGGGTTTTAGGCATCTTCACTTGTAAAAAAAACAGCTAGTGATGAATCAGTAGTCTCTTTCCATACATGCATACGTTGACCTTCACTTGCCCAAATGAGTCGCCTTGACTTGCAATTAGGAACTGAACTAACATGAAAGTCCCTCTTCCTGTAAAATCCACTTGCTCTACCCAGGACATACACTTGACGTGAAAAGCCCACCACACACACACACACACACACACACACACACACACACACACTTTAATTTCGTGTTTCAAAATACTTGGGAATAAGGGGTTTGTTCTCAGGCAGAGACCCTTTCAGAGATGACTCAGTTCAACAAAACCAGCCATATTTCTCATCTTCAAGACTATACATTTTTTGTTCAGGGCAAACACTTTCATTTCTAACCCATTTAGACAAGATTTTTCACACATGCTGGTTAATCAAAAACAATGACTGACTTTTAGTGAATTGAATGGTCTGAGAACACAAGAAATGAGCTTTTACCTTAAGGCAAAGACTCACTGCTGTGAAAGCAACCTAAGGCAGATTCAATATCCTTTCTTCATAGCTTTGCATTTGCTTAAATTGCTCTCTGATTTGGAGAAAGTTTCTTTTAGGAATTGTATATAGTTCCTTCATTTCTGAAAACATGCCCAAAGTTTGTTAGATAAAGTGACTTTATAAGGGATGCCAGCTTTCTTCACTCCTCCAGGGAAACAAGGATTAAATACAAATATTTATACTCAGATGCAAATTTCCTTACTCCTTACAGACTAGATGTCGCAATAATTATGCAACACCTCGTAAGCTACCTTGAGGCTGTGATAATGACAGTCCCCAAGGCCCACAACACCTAAACAGAGAACTCTTATCTTGACTAGGAAGTGTCAGTGATAGGGTACCCATACCTGAATTCTGTCAAACATGTGGTAAAACTAAAAGACAAATCAAAAATAATTTCAAGTCTAGTTTTCGTCATAAAAGTAGAAGAAATTTAATCTGTCCCTTTGGGTTCTATCAGTTACCCACAGCATTTTCTGTTTTCAGAATACAGTCCATTATTTCATTATTCCTTACGCAGTGATAATACTAATGTTGTTAATAGTCTATCAATGTCATTTTTCTTTTGGCTACTGTTTCATCCCTTTTTTCTCCTCCTAACTCTGGGATTTTGATTGTATTGTGCATTACAAATTGGAATCATAATTCCAAAATAAATTTAGCTGTTACATGAATAACCAGAGCAACAGCAGTCACTGTCACAATTCTAAAATTTTGTCTCGGCACTTACCAGAAATTCTTACCCGACTGTTCAGAGAGGATGGGGGTAGTGGGTGGGAATCCATGGCTTCACCTCATCCCTTCTAACAGAGACTAAATATCCCACACCTTCCTATAAACATAAGCCTAGCTTGTGACTATTTTGCCTTTCTGTAACACTAGGAGCAAATTTGTTTCTGAAGGAGCCAATTATTCCCTGTCTAGCCAACAGCTTCTTGCCCTCCCCATTTCATTGCCAAACATTTTGGAAGAGCTGCCCATCCCCATGTGTCTGTCTTCCCCTCTCACCATCCAGTCCGCCACAGCCCAGCTGCCACCATTGGACTAAAGGTCCCAACCAAGGTCACCAAGGAACCCCATGTTGCTCAATTCAATGTGTGCTTTCCAGCTCTTACCTAACTTGACCTCCTGCCACATTTGACGATCTTGAACCTCTCCTTGCTTTTCAAGCTCTCTCCTCTCTTGGTTCCCATGCCAACACCCTGGTTTTCCTCCCACCTCTTTGACCGGGTCTTGTGAGCTCCTTTTCCAATATTCCTGTCTTAAAGGTAAATGGTTCCCCAGATTCTACTCCCTTCTCTTTGCTCATTCACATCCTCTCTCCAGGTGATTTTGTCTCCTGATAAAGCTTCCACTTTGACAACCTACCATCTACCTGCCACCAGCTCCCTAAATCATGAGCTAGCTCAGGTTTCTGGTCCAACCTTCAGATCGGCAGGTATCCCATATTTAGTGCCGATGCACATGCAAATATGTTTGTAGTTGAAGTACACAAACGTACGCTTTTATCAGTTAATTAGAGAAGAAAATACAATAGCACCCCCCTTATCCACAGGGGTATGTTCTCAGACCCCCAATGGATACCTGAAACCACAGATAATACCAAATACCAAACCCTATATACACTGTGTTTTTTTCTATGCACACATACTTATCATAAAGTTTAATTTATAAAGGAGGCATGGTAAGAGATTAGAAGCAATAACTAATAATGAAATAAAACGATTACAAACACATGCCATAATAAAAGTATGTTAATGTGGTGTCTCTGTCTCAAAACATCTTATTTATCCTGCACTCAGGCTACTTGTGATGATGTGAGATGATAAAATGCCTGTGTGATGAGATGACATGTAGGGATTGACATAGGCACTATGACATAGCATTAGGCTGCTACTGACCTTCTGACAACGACATCACCTACTTCTGGACTGCAGTTGACCATGGGTAACTGAAACCACAGATAAGAAAGGACTAAAGTACTATGGTGAGTATGTTTTTGGCCAGGGACTGCACCGTAAAGGGTGCTCTAGCTCAGGATTTTCCAAACATTCAAAAGAAGTGCACTTATGTCATGATCCAAATATATATCTACACACATAACTTACACATATTACATGTAATACACCCGCTACACATCTTTTTCTATTCTGTTCTCTTTCATTATTTGGAAGGAATGCTGGTTACAACCTACCAAGTTGACTTCCCAACCCACTGAAGGGTTGCAGCCCAGAGTTTGGAAAGCGCTGCTGTCAGCCAGAGCTGTGCCTATGAGAACAAATCCTGGCTCTCCTTAGTCCCCATGGCACACTCTGGGCGGGTTATTTATTTCCCTGGAGCTCTCTTTCTGTCATTATTAGGTTATCAAGTGTTCGGGTAAACAACTTCGACCCATAATAGCTGACACAGGGCATGTGTGTGATCCTCCTCCTGAAAATGCCACCAAAAAAAAAAAAAAAAAACCCTAAATAGGAAAAATATTCTAGATATAATGATATACCCTTTGCTGGACCTCCTCCCTGGACATGGTAAAAGGCCTGGACGGTAAAGATAAGGAGGACAGTAGGGATCCATAAAACCTCCAGTTTGGAGGACAAGTATGTTGTGGTGGTTACCAGCATAAGCCCTGTGTCCCAACTTCCTGGACTGAATCTGCCCTCTGCCACTTAGGCAGCTTGTGACCTTGGCAAGTCACTTAACCTCTCTGTGCCTTAACCTCTCTGTGCCTTCACTTCTCCATCTTGAAGATGATTGGTAGTGCTTACCTAACAGGTTATTCTGGGGGAAAATGAATCACTGCAAATAAAGCACCTAAAACAGTGCCTGTTGTTATGTGTGAACACAAAATGCCATAAACATAGCAGAGAGGACTGATTCACTATGCTTCCAACAATGTCCTAAAGAAATTATTGCCACAGGCACATCTTGACTTTGAGGATGTGACGCAAGCAGTGGGAAATCATCTCCATAGACATCCTGCTGCAACTCACTGTATAGAATGATTCAGTAATTGTCATCATTGGTGAATCCCAATACAGGAAGGTAAACATGTATCTCCAACTGCTTACTCAGTTGGGACCTCCACTTGGATGTCTTGCAGCCACGCCAAGTTAACAAATTCAAATCAAAACACCATCTTCCCAAGCTGAACCTGCTTGGCTTCCAGTTTTCCTTTCGTCGGGATGGTTTAACAGCATTCACTTCTTATTACACCTAGAAATCCTTTATCTTACCCACTGTGTCCAATCAATGAATGAGCAAACCCCAATGATCACATGCTTTTCTGTGCCTGATCTGCCCCCTCCTCTGTCCACACCCTCCTGCCTGGGTTTCTCCTGTGGCCTCCTCACTTGTCTACACACCCTGCCTTCCATGCATTCTTTCTATTGCTCCAACAAAGAGCTTTATGTTGCTGTTGTTTTTTTAAGACTTTTTATTTGTTAATGAGAGACACAGAGAAAGGGGCAGAGACATCGGCAGAGGGAGAAGCAGACTCCCTGCTGGGAGCCTGATGCTGGACTCAATCCCACGACCCCGGGATCACCAACCCAGTGAAGGCAAAGCCTCAACCACTGAGCCACTCACATACCCCCATAGAGAGCTTTCTAAACACAAATGCCAGGACAGCGGGTGGCTCAATGACTTGAGAATCTGCCTTTGGCTGGGGTCATCATCCTGGGTCCTTGGGAGCGAGTCCCGCATCCGGCTCCACAAAGGGAGCCTGCTTCTCCCTCTGCCCGTCTCCGCCCTCTGTGTCTCATGAATAAATAAAATCTTTTTTTAAAAAGTCATTTAATAAATAAATAAAGCAAATGCGATCATATCATATGCTTAAAACTCCCTCCATATTCCCTGTTCCCCTCAGGCTACAGTTCAAACAACTTCGCATTGCATGTAAGGCTTTTCTTGCTTTCTTTTCCAGCGTCTGTTCAAATACTCCCCACCACACCCCTAGACACATACACCTCATTCTGCTCAATACCTTACACAGCCTGGGGTTCCCAAATATGGAACACTCCCTGTCTACTTTTGTCTGTGCCTACAACCTCATGTCCCAGTTCCCCATGGCACCTAGCCTAACCCCTGGGGTTAGTCACTTCCCTGACTAAGCTCTTCTTGGTTTCCTAACAATGTGTCACTCTCATATTTGCCCCTTGGCCACCACCTCTCTATCACACCTTCCATCAAGCCCTTTTGTGATCAAGTCTCTGCTCTGCTCAAATTTCACCTCCTCAGACAGCCTTCTCTCTGCAGCTCTGTCCCCTCTCTTTATTTCTCTTCCTTACTCTTAGGACCACTTGAAAATTACATATATGATTATATCAGATATTATATTTTACATATTACATCTGTATTCCATAACAGCATATATTATATGATGACAGAAGGTGTCTATTGGGTCATCTGTCCCTCCCACTAGATTATAAACCTCTAAAGACAAGTATGTAACCAAGTAGAGTCTGTATTCTTGGGACCAAGAAAAATGCTTACAATATGGTGGGCACCCCAAAACAGTACATGAGAGAAACTTTCTCTACTTTCTGCCTCTACACATTTTTTTCTTGATTCTCCAATATAAATATACAAAACTGCAGATCTCATCACTCCTCAGTCCAGGCCCAGTCTGGTGTTGGCTGTTCTTGTAAGTCATAGGAAGTCACACTTCTCCCCTCTACAGAGACACTCCCAGGGATCTTACTAGGTTTCCATAGTAAGCAAAGGCACCGGTTGCCACCCAGACCTCCCAAGATCTTGAGCTGGATCTCTAGTCACCTCTTGCTTTAGCAGTTAGTCTCAGCTTTTGAGCACCTTGTCGGTTTGAGGCTGTTATGAGACATGGCTGAAGCATCTGGTGTAAGCTCAAATTGTCATTCCAACTCTGCTCTTATCAGGTTCTGCCATCAGCTGGACATAATCTCTCTCAGTTGTTTTCAAAAGTCGGACTGAGCCTTGAGGCCACCAGCTTAGGCCACCTGCGAGGAAGCACCAATTTTGTTTTTCCCCAGGACCTCGTAGACAGAGGTGTAGTCCTGCAACACACAACTGAGCTGCAGCTGGAGCCGCCTTCGACACAGCGAGCAAGTCTGAGAACCCAACGAGCAAGTCCAAGGCTTGCCCTCTGACACCAGGCCATACCACGGTCCTATGGCAGTGTCAAATGCCCCAGAAATTTTCTAAACACCAATTCTTGAGCTCTATACTTACCTCGGCATGGACCAGAAACAAACAGTTCACCAGCTGGCACCAGTTCAGGAACCATGCCCTGAAAAGCCTGTGCCATTTTGTAATTATGGACAGTGTATAAACTTTAATAGCTATAATAATAACAATAATAATTGAGCATTGTCCTTTAGCTAGAGAAAATGAGACACTGGTTTTTTTTTTTCCTCCTCTGGAAATCTTTGATAAAAATCGAGCTGAGTCTAAAGTGATTAAAGTGATTTAAGTGATTAAAACAGTATGATATTGGCATAAAAACAGACACATAGATCCATGGAACAGAATAGAGAGTCCAGAAATAAACCCACATATATGTGGCCAATTAATTTATGACAAAAGAACCAAAAATACACAATAAGGAAAGTACTCTCTTCATAAATGGCATTGGGAAAACTGGGCAGCCACATGCAAAAGAATGAAACAAGATCAGTGTCTTATACACACAAAAATTAACTCCAAATGGATTAAAGACTTGAATGTAAGACCTGACACTAAAAAACTCTTAGAAGAAAACATAGGCAGTAAATTGCTTGATATTGGTCTTGGTGATATGTGTGTGTGTGTTTTTTTTTAATCTGACAGCAAAAGCAAAACCTAATAAGTAGGACCATATCAAAATAAAGCACCTCTTCATACCAAAGGAAATCATCAACAAAATGAAAAAGCAACATGCTGAATGGAAGAAAATATTTGCAAACATATAACTGATAAGGGGCTAATATCTAAATTATAAAAAGAGCTCATACAACTCAAGAACAAAAAAAAAAATCCAATTTAAAAAATGGGCAGAGGGGTAGCCTGGGTGGCTCAGCGGTTTATCGCCACCTTCAGCCCAGGGCGTAATCCTGGAGATCCCAGGATCGAGTCCCACGTCAGGCTCCCTGTATGGAGCCTGTATGGAGCCTGCTTCTCCCTCTGCCTGTGTCTCTGCCTCTCTCTCTCTCTCTCTCTCTGTCTCTCTCTCTCTCTCTCTCTGTCTCTCATGAATAAATAAATAAAATCTTTAAACAGAATAAAAATTAAAAATGGGCAGAGGATCTGAACATTTTTCCAAAGTAGACATACAGACAGCCAAAGGGCACATGAAAAGATGCTCAACGTCAGTAATCCAGAGAAATCCAAATCAAAACCATAAGATATCACCTCCCACCTGTTAAAATGAGAATTTCAGAAAGACAAGAAATAGTGAGTGTTGATGAGGATGTGGAGAAATAGGAACCCTCATGAGCTGTTGGTGGGAATTAACTGGTGCAGCCACTGGAGAGAACAGTCCAGAGGTTCCTCAAAAAATTAAAAATAAAACTACTATATGATCCACAATTCCACTTCTGGGTATTTATCCACAGAAAACAAAAACACTAGCTAAAAATACCCACACATTCATGTTTATTGCAGCATTATTTACAATAACCAAGATATGAAAACAAGCTAAGTGGCCACTGATGAATAAAGAAAATATGAGAAAGATCTATTTGCACACCATTGCTGTAGAGGACGGTGCGAGAGCCCTTGTGTTAGAAATCAACATCCCTGTTCCCATATGTGTCTCTCATGACTGTGGAGATCATCATGTTGTGTTGATTGTGTTGTATTGTCTGCTGCATTGTGTTACAATGAGCTCCATCCCAGTGGACAGGAGGCAGGTTATTCATGAAAGGCTTGACATTCCCAGTGACAATTGTCTCAAGACCCAGAAGGACCTTCTGGAAACTGAACTCTTTAGATGCTGCAGAGGGAGATGGGGAAAAAGGTCTTTCCCTGGCTTTGTAATTACACTGGAGAAGATGTCTCCACCTAGTTCTGCTCTGCTTACAGGTGTCCTCCATGGGGAATTGGACCCACAACAAGGTCGCTAGTCTTATCTGGAGCAGATGACCCAGGGTGATAATATTTTGAGTCTAACAATACCAAAAGCCACCCATCACTGACATCTACTAGGTGTCAGGCATTTTATTATAAATGCTCTCTCATTAAACTTTTCACAATCCCACGTGATAATCTACCTGCAATGTTGATGACTATGTTCATTTGAAAGATTAAAAAAAAAAAAAAAACAAGCTACGAGAAGCTAAGTAACCCCTACCTCCAATCTAAAGTTTTATAATGGAGCTTAGATCTTATTTTGTATCTTCCAGCCTCGTTGATAGTAAAATCTGACTTGAATGTCTCCAGGCTGCCCTCAGTTCGATGAAGGGGTGTTAGGGCAGAGCTGTGTTTAGGACAAGGCCACAAGGTGATGGGCACAAAGGATCCCCTTTCCTTCCATTCTGGCTTGGCTTGGAGTCATCATGAGGGACCCTCAGGGGACAGGCAGCCTTAGAGGAGCATGAACCCATCCCTCCTAAGATTGCGAGTCTACTTCCAAATCTAGAGGAGCCGAGTTTTGTTTTTTTATTGATGAGGGCACTTTCCCTTTCCCCTTCTCTGCTTTGAAAACTGACAACCTCTGAAATAGATCAGCAATTGTATATAGCATCTGCTGGATGTTCAGTCCCATGTTCCCTGACATGTGGGAGGCAAACCCGACGCTGCACCCTCCCCACACCAATTAAGCCAAAGGCTCCAGAGGCCAGAATTGGGTGCTGGTGCACCATTCCACATTCCCAGGTGATTCCTCTATGCTACTAGAGTGGAGGACCACTGCTGCAGACCATATGGGGACAATCTCACATGTGACAACTTTCTCAATATTCTTCCATTCTTTCCCACCCTTAAGTACTCTCTCCTATGTAGTTTTACTCCACAAAAACCTCAGAATCATCATCATCAACCCTCCAAGAGGGCTTAATCAAATAAGTCAATTTCTTTTAAAAATGTGCTATTCGGTCACAGTGTGAGTTTCATTGTACAATCTGAAAATGGTAAAGCAATTTGGCAACTCTTTTGAAATATAAAGATTAGATATTTATTGACAGACAAAACACCTTGATTATAGAATAATAAAGAGATCAGATATAGTTACATGATTCTATAAATATAAGTAAATCTATTATACCACCAAAAAATCTAATTACCTAACTAGAAAAAAAAAAACAATAACCTCACAGAGTATGGTCTCTCAGAACCTCGTGTAGAGAATTATACTGATCCTAAGAAATCATAACATGTTGAAAAGTAGAAAACGGCATTTCTTTCTAGCTTTCTTATTTAGATAACAGAAAAATCTATTGCACTATGTTGCATATATAATGTTTGAAAAACAGACCAAATTATAATGTTATATGTCATGGTGCAGGAATAATGCTGCAACCCAGAAAATGAACCACGCAGGAAGTGTGCATAATGCCCTCAGTGTAGACAGCAAAGCAATAAGCTGCAGAATAAGTAATAAATGGCATTAACCTCCTCTGCCCTTACTGCCCAACCCACAGAAGATTATTAAAAATTCCACAAATGCCCTTTGGCTGTCTGAACCCTTCTGAAGGTTTTATATAGAAAAGCCTAGAAATGCTGTAGAGCATAATGAATGAAGATAAGCCTCAAGGTACTTCCAAAACTGTCACTGTATATATCGTAGGGCTGCAATTATAATCACAGCCATCGTCTCAGAAAATAAAAATGCTAGTAAATTCATGCTTCTGGTGAACCAGGAAATGTGTAGTCTTTCTGGGAAGAGGGTAAGAATCTAATTTACTTGTTGTGCTGTATCCCCTATTCCATCCTGTAAAATCTGTCAAGCTGGACAAGAACCGGGCAGACCCCACACCCGGGGAGGTCAGCTAGGCCATCTGCATTTGCTAATCCTGGTGTGTAGTTGTGGGTGGGCTCCAGGCTGTGAGCCTTGTGTCCTTCTTCCTGATTTCTGGGTCCCCTACCTCTCCCAGGTGCATATTCCAAGTGCCCTCTCCCTCCATCACAACCCTTCACCGGCAGAGCTTCTCACAAGGCTTTCCCCTGTCACATGCCTCCCATTCCTCACATCCTCCCCACCCCCAACTGCCATCCCCCATCCCCACCCACCCATCTCCTACTCCCTACCTCCATCCTCCACCAGCCCTCTCCCTCATCCTTCGGCACCAAGGTGGCACTACTGACTGGGATAAACTTGTCATATGATAATGACACAAGGCAACATGCCTGTATTGAATTGGACAGTGTCCACGCTCCCCAAAATTCATATCCTCCCTAGAACCTCAGAATGTGATTCTATTGGACAAAGGATCATTGTAGACGTAATTACCTAAGGTGAAGTCATACCGAAGTAGGGTAGGCCCTTGATCTGACATGTCTGGTGTCCTTATAAGAGGAAAAGAGACCCAGGGATGCAGACACCCACAGAGGAAGACCAAAGAGACGCAGAGGACCGTGGATGACAGAGGCAGAGATTGGAGCGATGCATCTCCGAGCCAAGAAACACCAGGGATTGCCAGGAACCCCTAGAATCTAGAAGAGTCAAGGAAGGATATTTGCCCAGAGCCTTCCAAGAGATCATGGCCCTGCCAACATCTTCATTTTTTAACTTTGAACTTCCAGAACAGGAAAAGAATACATTTCTGTGCTTTCAAGCCACCACTTTGTTCGTCTACCCCTTGGAACTAATACAGAGCCTTTAAAAGTAAGTGTGTACCTGGTAGCTAACTATAGCCTCCTGCAGACTTGAGTTGGAAAATAAGTTTCTTCTCAAATGGCAGCTGTTGCTTCATGGAGCCACTTAGCATGAGGCTTGGAGCTGGGCTGTAAGGCTATGTCCAGGCTCTGCAAGGAAGAATGACATTGGCTACTGGCCTTGTCTGCCATGGACCCCAAAGAGAGAGTGACAGCTCATGCCTGCCCTGCTGGTGGCACTTCCCAGGCTCATAGCCCACATTTTCTGGACAGTGACTCCCACAATCACCACAAGCTTACCATCTTTAAAAGCTTTCTGTTTTTCACTTTATAGGAAAATAAAGAAATAAATACAAAATAACACAAGTAGATGTTAACTTTTTCAAATAGATCTAATCCTTTTTTAAAGGTGGAATTACTAATTCTTATGCAAATGAACTGAATGTCAGCTGATTTCTTAATTCATGGAAACCAGATCCAAT
Organism: Vulpes lagopus; assembly: GCF_018345385.1. Taxonomy (NCBI): domain Eukaryota; kingdom Metazoa; phylum Chordata; class Mammalia; order Carnivora; family Canidae; genus Vulpes; species Vulpes lagopus. The sequence goes on along the minus strand of NC_054825.1, from coordinate 97,821,337 downwards.
ACGTAGTTAATAGACAAAAGAATGTTGCAGAAAGGCCTAGCAAGAAAGGACCAGCTTATAGAAGTTTAATATATAATGTACAAAGTCAAGATGGTTCCATAAAATTTGTGAGGCTGGAAAAACATGGTCTCTAACCAATAGGATTAAGATGATAAAATCTGGGCAGCCCAGGTGGCTCAGCAGTTAAGCGCCGCCTTCAGCCCAGGGCCTGATCCCGGGGACCCGGGATCAAGTACCACGTAGGGCTCCCTGCTTGGAGCCTGCTTCTCCCTCTGCCTGTGTTTCTGCCTCTCTTTCTCTCTCTCTGTGTCTCTCATGAATAAATAAATAAAATATTTTTTTAAAAAAAGATGATAAAATCTCAGAAGAAAAACAAAGATTGATTTGGCTTACTATATTAGCTTGGTACCACTACTACCTCGCATGATATTTGGCAAGTAGTAGATTTAATAGTGAATATATGACTACATATGTTAATTTTCTTTAAAAAAAACATATATTTTAATACCAAATGCTATTTGGACATAAAAATACCATCTTAATAAGCTGTAACTCGTTATGCTCTTCCAGTCAAGCTTTTAAGAAGGAACACTGAGAATCATGTCAATGTTCTAAAAGTCCATATTCAAGGAGAATATTAATACTATCACTGTAATAACAACAGCAATACTTACATACGCTACTAAATGCCAGCTACTGTCATGATTGCTTCTTTTACATCTACTAACTATTCAATCCTCACAACTCATCATTTTGTAGATGAGGCAACAGAAACACAGAGAGGTCAAGTAACTTGCTCAAATTACACAGCTAGTAAGAGCCACGCTGATCAGAGTCATTCCTCCAGCAGATATTTGTGAAATACTCATTCCATGCAAGTCTGGCCATTACACTGAGACAAAAAGCACCACTGAACCTCTGCAGGGAAAATTCTTCCTGGTCACAACACACTCACATTCCTGCAAACCCAAGATTCTGACACTTGACAGCATCCTTCATAAAGCTAATGTTCAAACTCAGCAAGCTTTCACTTATTCAATTCTCTCTCCCTACCGAGTCAGGCAAGTATAGCGGATCCTTTCCAATGTAACACGTCATGAACAGGATACAAATCATGGTGTAATTGGAAAGGACCTGGAAATGTGGCTTGTCTTCCCACAAGGGAAAGGTAGGGTTTGCAAATAAATTAATTTAGTTTATATAAAAAGCTGAACTGTTTGTTTGCTTAAAGAGATATCTTTCCAGATGTCATCTTTCCCCTGAACATGGTTAGAATGACCAGACTGAAATTAAATTTTAAACAGACAGGCAGGGCACAGAAGTGATGATTCTATTTGCAGGATCAAGTGATGACTTCCTTTTGCCAAACTTCCTGGAAGTTCTAGTAAATATTTTTATTGCAAAGAAGAAATTAGAATGGGAATGAGGGGTTTTTGCTAATGGGGATGTTTTACCTGATGTGGCCAAGATAATGTGTGGTTCGTGTTATTTATGGACTCCTTGAACTGCCCTGCAGGACACCTCCTAGGCTATCACTAGTTGGCTGAGTCTTTATTGACATTAAATGATATCTTAAAACTATTTAGAAAAACTTTAATCAACACATTTATTTTCGGGGGAAATAGACACTATGCATGAATTTTATGTGACACTTGTCCCCATCTGACCCATAAGCCACAATGTTTGCTTATGTATCTGCTTATATATCAGTAATGCAGTATGCGTTCCTTAGAATACCCCATTTCTATGGCAAAAACCCAAAATACATAATGGTTCCACCACTATAGAAGTCTGTTCTGTGCTCCCATATTAATTCTGGACAGAGTAACAGCCCTCCTCCATAGCAGACCCCTCCATACAGTCACTTAAAAGAGACTCAGACTATGAAAACTTTATCATCTTCAATTGTGACTTTCTAGGTAGTCTCAGGTGTGGAATTCAATCCTTCAGAAAAGGAAAGCCTGGAGACAGCATGGAGTTGATTTCCATAGACCAAACCAGGAAATGACACACATCACATTCTATTGGGTGGGACTAAGTCACATGGGCCACTCCTAATTGCAAGGTGTGAAATTTTGATTTATAAGAAATATATATTTGGTTATTTAGATGGCCAAAATATATTTCTCATATATATTTGGAGTTACTCCACAGTTCCTGTCTCATAGCTGCCAAAGCCCTTGCAATGTCCTAGGTGTTGAGGGTGGTAAAGGTATCTTTTATTACATTAACAAGATGGCTTTGGGAATCTCACCTGGAGATGGGGACTGGTTGCCAATGGAGCCAGTCCTGTGATTAGAAGGTTGGAAATTTTGGTCTCACTCCCTAACCTCTGGGGAGAAGTGAGAGGCTAGAGGTTGAATTAATTGCCAATGGCCAATGATTTAATAAACCATGCCTAAGTAATGAGGCTTCTGTAAAAAACTCCAAGGTCAGGGTTCAGAGAACTTCCAAGTTGATAAACACTTTGGAGATTTGGGAAGAGTAGAGCCCCAAGGATGGTATGGAAGCTACACACTTACCCCACAACTTACTTTTTGCCTCTCCTCCATCAGTCTGTTCCTGAGGTATATCCCCTTCTAATAAACCAGTGATCTCATAGGTAAAATGCTTCTCTGAATCCCATGAGCCAGTCTAGAAAATAAATCAAACCCAAGGAGGAATGGAAACCTCTGATTGATAGCCAGTCTGTCAGAAATACTGGTGACAACCTGAACTTGAAACTGGCATCTGAAGTTGGGGTAGGGGTGGAAAGTGGGGATAATTTTATACAACTAAATCCTTAACCTGTGAGATCTGATACTATATCTAGGTAGATAGTGTCATAATTGAGTTGAGTTGAATTCTCACCTGCTAGTGAGAGAATTTCTTGGTGTTCTGTGGAAAACACACACATAGACACACGCACTGGAATTGGGTCCAGGAACCCACAAGACAAGGACACCTGGGAAATAGAATTCAGCCATGAAGTCTCCAGGGAAAAAAGAGGAACACAGGTTCTGATGAGCCACTAATAGTCTTGCTGTGAGATTAAACTGTCTAAACTATGAGATTAAATAGTCTAAACTGGGCAGCCCTGGTGGCGCTGCGGTTTGGCACTGCCTGCAGCCTGGGGTGTGATCCTGGAGACCCGGAATCAAGTCCTATGTCAGGCTCCCTGCATGGAGCCTGCTTCTCCCTCTGCCTGTGTCTCTGCCTCTCTGTGTGTGTGTCTATGAATAAATTAATAAAATATTTTTAAAAATTATTAAAAAATAGTCTAAACTGTGAGATTATGGGTAAATGCTGAACCTTATTTCCCACTTGCAATAAAGATGTTCCATTCTGAACACTGTAGGCTTCAGGAAGAGTTTTGGTTACTACTTTAAAGTTCCAATTTAGGGCTTTTCTGGACAAATAAAAACTGACAAAACTCTTAACTATTGCCATATATTAGGCCCTGGAGTTGAAGAAACCTCATTGGAATATGGGCCTTGTCACTTAGTAGCTGGTTATCTGGGCAAAATATTAAATTTTCTTAGCCTCAGTAAAATGGGTACAAGAATAGTAGCTATCACATAGAGAGGTCTTATGAGGATAAAATGAGATCATATGGTTTGACTCTGTGTTATAGAGTGATTAATGTGGGACCTGGTACAATGGCTCCCACATTCTCCTGGGAGTTCTACACAAATTGACAGGATTCTCTCATTTCTCTGATTAGCACAGTGTTACACAAAGTCACTCTCTGCTTTGTGTAACAGCACAAGCATGCATCAACACTTTACATCTCTTGAAAGCATCCAGTCTCAAAAATATCCTCTTGGGAGGAGGGGGGGCTTTGGTTAAGCTCTGCCTGGACCTGCTGTATCACATGGGGAGGGTGCATGGTACAAATGAAACTCTGGAGCCCTCGTTCAAAGAGTAGTAATAATTGCAAGGCAACATCAGCAGAGCCTTAAACCCAGCATGAGGCCCTTCCAAGCATAGGTGCTGTGTGACCTGCCCTAAGGCCTGCCCCGAGCTCCACCTCTCACCTCCCCAGAACTGATTAGGAATTCCCCCAGCAATACAGTGGCTGAGTTGGTTAGAAGGGCTGACATCAGCTTCACAGTGTGAGACCACGGTAGTCAGGAACAAGTTCACGGCTTACTTCTGTCACCTTCTTCTGATTTCAGGCGTTTGGGTTCTGAGCAGAGAACCTGACCCCCGCTCCCTTCAAAGTGGCACCAGGCTCGGGCTCCCCAGGGGCCCGGGGGGCCCCTCACCTCTGGCAGCAAGCTTTCCCGACCTGCAGGCCCCAGGGCCCAAGGACGCGAGGGCCGCCCGCCCACCTGCGCAGTAAGTGCAGAGAATGCGCTTCACATCCACCAAGGTCTATTCCAGCCCGCAAGGACACGTCTTCAGGTTTTCAGGAGAATCCAGACATACAGATTTTTTTTTTCTTAATGTGAAATCTCCTAATTCTAAAATGTTGACAACTGAATAAAAGTTTAGGAAACCGGGCAGCCCGGGGGCGGGGGGGGGGGGGGGGGGGGGGGGGGGCTCAGCGGTTTAGTGCCGCCTGCAGCCCAGGGCGTGATCCTGGAGACCCGGGATCGAGTCCCACGTCGGGCTCCCTGCATGGAGCCTGCTGCTCCCTCTGCCTGTGTCTCTGCCTCTGTGTGTGTGTGTTTGTGTGTGTGTGTGTGTCTACGAATAAATAAAATCTTTAAAAAATATATTAAAAAGTTTAGGAAACCGGCAGGTAGAACAGAAGACATCTATGAGCCTGAAACTTCTGGTCTCCAAGTTCTTCTGGTCCGAGGACCCTATCCGCGGACCCTAACCACCTCGGAGACACTTCCGGTCACCTGCCCACACCCCTGCCCACACCCTGCCCCCGTCAGGCACACTGGCGTCCCCCCGTGCCGCAGGCGGGCTGCGCCAAGTGCAGGTCTTACCTGTGCACCGAGCGTCTTACGATGGCCGGGTGCCCCCCCCCCCCCCCCCCCCGCCCAGGGAGCAGAGGAGGCCGGGGGCGCTGCGGCCTCCTTGCTTGGCAGGTGAGTCTGGGGAGCCTGGGAAAGGAAGAAGGGGGGAAGGTGGAGCCCGCGGTGCCCTAACAGCCCCCGGGGAAGCTGGCCTGGATGAAGCCTGCTGGCCTGGACGGGAGGTGGGGGGGGGGGCGTGGTGAGAAGGGGTAGCGCCGGGGACAAGAGCATGAGACAGAGGATGAGAAAACCTGGACCGATTGTGCAGAGAGGCCTCAGCAGAGAGACAGCACAGGACAAGCCGCACTTCAGGGCTTCCCCAAGGCCATCTGTGGGTGTCCAGGCCACATCAGAGACCTGGTCACTAGAAGAGCCTTTTGGCTCCAGGTAGATGGATTGCGCCCCTGGAGAACAGTGTTCCCTCCCAGAGGTTCCCTATCTTGATTCTCAAGATCAAGAATGGGACTCCTGAAAAAAATGAAAAAAAAAGAATGGGACTCCTGATTGGGAGCTAGTGTTGCTAGCTGCTGGCTGGGGGCCCCCAGCCTCTTGCTCAGGGTAAGAGGCTTGGAACACTCTCCTACCTGGCAGCCCCAGGAGGAGCAAACACTTTAGAATGTGTTCATTCTTTCACTGTGGGTTTCTGTTTGATTAATTTCTCATTCCCAGGAAGTGCCCATGGCAGTTTCAATAACACAATAGCTCTTGTTGAGGTGTGGGAAGAATGGAAATGGGGGTGACAAGTTTGTAAGACACCTGATTGACACCAGGAATAGGAAAAGGTGGCTGGCACCATTGTGTCCCACAGGTATGCTGTGCCACTAAGAGCCTGTTGAGCAGGCCAGCCTGAGGAGACCGGGGAAGAAAGGGCAGGAGCTAGAGGGCAAGCTGACCCTGCCCTGTGGGCTCAGGCTGGGGGCTTTCTAACCCAGACCGGGGGGTGTCGGACATTAGAAGAGAGAGGTCAGGGCCATGTCTAAGACCTGGAGTTGAGCATGAGCCTCAGAGAACATCTGAGCTTCCAAGGAGGACTGAAAGAACCTAGACCCTAAGACCCCCTTAGACCCTAAGGGCTTAGATAAGATACCAGCACTGCTTCAGACTGCCTAAGGCCACTCTCAACAGACACTTAGCCAAGTTTCACCTGCTACGGGAGCATTAGTAAACTAAAATCCTAAGTGATTTGAGGTGAGCAGAAATAGGTGTTTTATGTACCCTTATACTGGAATTATTGATCACTTTCCCAAAAATTTATTCATGCAATACGTGGAGCCAAGTGAAAATTTGGCAACTATGGCATTTTGCAGATTCACTCAAAGTAAATGAGGTACATTTTCTTGCCTAAATTACCCCGTCTGGTTTGAACACTGAATACATTAACCATACAGATTTTAGCTTTCATTTCTCTCTAAATCATATAGATGCATGGCAAATGTTTAAATTAGAGATGGCTTGTGTTAGCAAACATTTTATAGGAGATGTGCATACGCTTAAAGTAATTGTTTCAATTTTTATCTTTCTAGAGTCATAGGATTAATCCTTCCAGAATTTCAGGCAGTGTTTTCCATACTCCTTGCCTCTAAAGCAATGCAGAATTTCCACTGATTAACTAAATGCTTCAAATACACTATTTAGAACTGTAAAAATCCATGTTATAATCATGCCAGTGTGTGAGAGTGTAGAGAAAGAAGAAGCTAGAGAAAGGAAAAAAGAGGAGAGGGGGAAGGTGCAGGGTCTCAGGCAGGTGATGCAAACTTCCCTGGCCAGCCAGGGAAAACAGATGGCAGTGGGCCTGGCACCTTTTCCAAGGCCAGAGGGAGGTAGCCCAGGACCTCATTCTAGCTGTGTTTGTCTCCAGGTTATTCAGGAGATACTCTGCTTTGTCAACATGTAGGGTCTGTCTTGCGTAAATTAGCTTTGGCAGTTTCACCTACTCATTCAGGTAATGGTGTCAAAGAGGTTCCCCACGTGAGGTCATGTGTGTCTTGGGCTAGACACGTGGGCTTGTGTGTGTCTGGGGTTCCTTTGGTCTATTGGTCTGTGTGTCTGGGGCTACTTTGGTCTATTGATGTTGTGAATGACTCGTGTTCTCCCCACTTCCTACCCCCTTCCTCCCCACTTTCAGCATGTATGACCTGTCTTGTGCAAGTTAGCTTTGGCATTTTCACTTGCTCATTCAGGTGACGGTGTGGGATGGTGTGTGTCTGGGGTTACTTTGGTCTCTTGGTCTGTGTGTCTGGGGCTATTTGGTCTATAGATGTTGTGAATGACTCATGTTCTCCCCCACCTACCCCACCACCTCATTGAAATGCAGACTTCACTGCTTTTGGTGGTTTTGCCCTTGTATGGACTTCTCAGCACATTTTCTCTCCTTCTAGGATTGATGAAGAATGTCTTCTGCAAGGTTCTTCAAAGTCATGACCTCCCCAGCAGAGCAATCAGGCATGATAGTAATGTAAGAAGTGTGGAGGTCCAGGTTGACCTGACGTAGGTGGCAGTAATAATGCACCTGAGGGAGGGGGGTGAGGGTGGCTAAGGGGAGGGAGCAAAAGGAGTCTTGGGGTGAAGCAGGTAGGGTGAGCATGCCGTGAAGAAGTTCCAGGGGTCCAGGCACAAGTGAAGCAGGAAACTGAGGCAATCTCTCTATGCTAAGCATTTGAACAAACCATGATGGTTTTTCCTTTATATCATTGATTTTTACTTCTACCATATGAACAGTCATACTCTATATATTGCTAAAAATAGTTAGAACTGAAAACATAAGACTGTAGATTCAGAGAACCAGTAAAATCAAACTGCACATGCCATGTGTATTATTTATTGCTGCACAGCAAATTACCTCAAAACTTAGTGGTTTAAAACAAATATAAGCATTTTTCATCTCACACAGATTGTGTAGGTCAGGATTTGGGGAGCAACTTGGCTGAGCTGATCTAGCTCCAGTCTTTCCTGAATTAAAGTCAAGACATCAACTGAGGTTGCAATCATCTGAAGACTTGGCTAAGAATGGAGCATCAACTTCCAAGAGGGTTCATTCACATTGTTGTCAAGTTGGTGCTAGCTGTTAGCAGGAGGCCTCAATTCATTGCCACATGGAGCTCTCCAAAGGGTTTTTCCAGGTCCTCGCAACCTGGAGGCTGGCTTCTCCCAGAGCAAGTGATCTAATAGAGCAAGGTAGAAACCAGATGTCTTTTATAATATAGCCTTGGAAGTTATACCACATCACACCTGCAATATTCTATTGTTTAACATGGGATTGCTCTCTTATTTAGTGTGGGAGGGGACAACACAAAAGCATAAATACCAGGAGGCAAGAGCCATTGGAGGCCTCTTAGAGGCTGGCTGCCATACCATGGAAAATACATGCCTATGTAAGAATTCAGTTAACACAAATACATTCTTGGGGGAAAATGATCACCTGAAGTCTTCAGAAATTTTGTTCAAGTTACACTTGTGGCAGGAGTGACCAAACCATACAATCCTTTCAGCTTCCTGCCTACCTGTGAGAGAAGAGGGCTGAGGCTTCATAAAATACTCAAAGGTGACTGCAGAGAGGAAATAGGCAGGAATACCATCCTTCTCTTTTCTTTCAATTTGCTGGAATGTATATCACCACATGTTTGAAAAAATACCACAAGGATAAAAGACTGCTCTTAATCAATAAATCAAAGCTCAGGAATAATTGAGATCCATTGAAACTCAGTTCCAATATAAAAACCAAAGGAGCAATTTGCTAACATAACACAGATGAGAAGCGATAGCATCAAACTCAGAGAAATGAAAGCAGATAGAGGAATGAAGAAAAAATGTTCTGATGTTAACAAAGTCACTTACACTCAGTGTGATTGGAAATTCTAAGCTATGGTGGCCAAAGTGAGAAGGAGTAACATTAGTACATTCTATTAAGCGGCAATGCATTCAAGGAAAGTTTCAATTAATTGCAACTGACATCTATAACTCAATGATTATGTGCAATGCACTGGTACTCATTACCTATAGAAGAGATCTAAAATAGAAAATGTGGTCCCAGTGCTCAGGAGGGAGAGAGATAAACACATACACAAATAACTGAACCATGAACGCCCAAAGGAAAGTATAGGCAAGGGATCTGGGGAGTATTGAATGAAGATGATCCAAGGAAAGCTTCCCAGAAGAGGTAGCAAATGAATAAGGCATTGCAGAGTGCACAGGCTATAGATAGGGAGGACCACAGGGAAGAGGGAATGGGAAATAGAGTGCTTCTGGTGAAGAACTTGAACAATGAAACAGAGGTTGGCAAATGCAGGATTGGTTTGCAGAAACAACCTAGACTGTCTCTAGACTAAGAGATTGGAAGTCATCAAGGTGGAGGATTGTCCTTGGTGGGAGAAGAGAGTGAAAGTGTACATTGGGCTTAGAACCTGAAGGGATGATTAATGCCATGAATTTATGCGAAAGCTATGGAAACCAAATTGACAAGATTCTAATCCCAACTCTGTCATTTACCAGTTTGCGTGAACTTGAACAAATTACTTAAACTCTCTGTACCTCAATTTTTCACCTGAAAAAGGGAATGATAATAGTACCTATGTTATAGGTTTGAGAGTCAATGACTCCATATATGTAATGTACCACAGCAGTGCCTGGAACAATGGGCCATCATCACCATCATCATCACTATCATTTGTTCTGTGACTGGAAGGTAGGGACCATGGAATGTTGCAAAAGTAGAATGGAAAAGACTAATGACCTATCGGATGTGAGATTAGGAAGTGAGAGGAGTCTAAACACACAGTTAAATTTATATTCCCAGGTGAACTATAAGGATGAAGATTGTACTGGTCATGCATGATAAACACAGTTAAGCTGAAGAAACAAATTAAAGCCTCCAAATCCAGGCTTAATACAGTAATGAATTATTTCTCACCTGGCAGACATCCCCTACACTGGTTGGTGGGAGGTTTTGCTCCACTGGGTCTCCCAGGGACCTGATGAACACCCACCATCTTGGAGCTCCACCTCTGGAATAGTAGCCTCTTTGGTCACTGTAACAGGGGATAAGATTGGTGTCACTCACAGTCCAGAACTAGTGCATGGCCCCACCTAACTGTGGGTCCACCGGGCTTTCAGGGAATTACATGGATATTCAGTGAGCAGTAAATGCCTTTGCCACAGGATGAATGGATGGGTTTGAACAAGAAAGTAATAAACTTGGTTTTGGATGTTGTATTAGTCCACTAGGGCTGCCATAAGAAAATGCCAAAGATTGGATGATTTAAACAATGGAAACTTACTTCTCACAATTGTGGAGGCTCGAAGCCCAAGGTCAAGGTGCCAGTAGCTTTGTTTTCCCCTGAGACCTCTCTCTTTCATTTACAGATGTCCTCCTGCTTGCTGTGTCCTGACTTGGTCTTTCTTCTGTGCCCATCCTGGTGTCTCTGTGTGTGTCCAAATTTCCTCTTCCTACAGGAACACCAGTCAGGTTGGATTAGAGGCTCACCCAACAGCTTCACTGTAACTTGATCACCTCTTTGAAGGCTCTATCTCCAAGTATAGCCATAGTCTGAAGAATGAGAAGTTGGGGCTTCAACATATGAATGGTTGGAGTTGGGGTTGGGGTTGGGGCTACAATTCAACCCATAACAGGTGTGCTGAGTGTGACCTAACTGAAGGAAGCATCTAACATTTGTCTTAAGAATAAATCTTTTTTTTTATTTTTATTTATTTATGATAGTCACAGAGAGATAGAGAGAGAGGCAGAGACACAGGCAGAGACACAGGCAGAGGGAGAAGCAGGCTCCATGCACCGGAAGCCCGACGTGGGATTCGATCCCGGGTCTCCAGGATCGCGCCCTGGGCCAAAGGCAGGCGCCAAACCGCTGCGCCACCCAGGGATCCCAATAAATCATTTTTATTAGATGTTGGAAAGTTTTACCCTTAGTCAAATCAATCCATTCAACCTAAGAAGCAGTGATCATAAATGTTACTTCTACTTCTGTTCAGTTGTTGACAGAACCAACAAGTTAAATATCCTAACCATGAAACAAAAGGAAAAAATTTCTGCTACGTAAAGAAAGAAAAATCTGACCTGTGGAATAGGCACATGTTATAGAAGAATGGAAACTCATTCACAGCTGGGAAATAAGCAATGGATTTAACCTGGCATTCATTAAAGAAATTGAGGCCACACTGATGATTCTAATTAAAATAAAATTAATCTCCATGTCACACAGTAAACACTGACAGAAGGCAACACGTCCGCGCTTATTTCCTTAAGGCTTTCATTAACTCATGACTGGAATCTCTAGCAGAGATTTGCCATGTCTGAGTCTACAGGCTACCCACATTTGAAAGGACAGTTTAAAATTCAATCATGCAAAGTAAGCAAAAAACCAGACAGATGATTTTCTCTCTGTTCATTCACTTGTTCTGGCACCAGAGAAAAATAGCTGGTAACTAGAATTATAAGAAAAGGTGCCTTGTGAACCTTCAGTGAAACTCTAGTCGGGTAAAATATCCTACTTTAGGAAAACCAGGTAAATAAATACACTGGATATATTGTGAGCTGCAATTCTAAAATACAATATTAGGCCAAAGTGGTTCATTTGTAGATTTTTGACTGGCTCTTAAAGATGCTGCAAAATCTCCAACAGCCTCTATCTCTGCCCCCTACATTTCAGCCCTGGGCTCTCTGACCTTGTACTTGGTCCATGTACATAGATTGTCTCCTGTGTTTTGAGAGGAACATATCTTCCACATTTTAGGTTTCTCAATGCCTCTGCTAAGACTGAATATAGCTGGCCTGTGGGATATCCATATTACTGTAACATTAGGCAAGAGTTTATGTGTTAAATGCTTTCCAACAGTCACTCAGTTAAATCCCCACCCCTTCAAGGGAGCTAGACCAAAATCATCTTTTTCTTCGCCTAACCAGCAAAGTGAAACAGGAAATTAAGACCAGGCTAAGAGCCAGAAAGGCCCTGCTGGACAGTGACTATCTTCTTTGGGTATGCCTTCCTGTGGTATTTGTGAAGAGTGCTCTGTGTTGTAGGTCTGGTATCACCTCCAGACCTCCAACCACCACTACATGTATATCTATGGTCATGCTTCAGTATGTCATCAACACTTGCTAATGGGGGACCAAGAGCAGTACTGAGTGTCCAAGAACCCACCTCCCAGAAGGTTACAAGTGGATAAGCCAAGGCAGGAAGGAGTGGGAATCACATCACAAATACTGGTAGGCTTGGAGAACAAGCAAGAGCCAATTTTGGTAGTTGTAAAAACCTCAGGTCCCACATAGACGACTTCTTTTCTGTTGGTTGAGGATCACCAGACTACATGACTTCTCCTGTCCCCTCTGGTCTCTAGGCAGTTAGTGATGTCCTCCCAAACAATTGGAAGAAGAGACTAAAAGCAGAGCAACAGTCAGGAGGCCATTTGTGGCTGCAATCCAGAGCAGAGGAGATGAGGGCCTGAACTATGCCACCTAAGGGAAAAGAGAAGAGAGGACAGCCTGCAGCTAGGAAGGGGTAGACTTGGGATTTCACATCTGGCTGACCATGGGATAAGAAAGAAGATGGAGGAAAAAGAAGGATCCGACATCTCTGATCCTTCAGAGATGGAGCCCTTCAGAGGGCTGGGACTCCCTCCCAGTCCCAGCCCTCTGTTTTCCAGTCATATCACTGACAAGGCAAGAGGGCAAGATGTTGGTATTGATTTCTCTCTCCAGTAGATTATATTGCAAGTTCCTATGGGAAGATTCTTTTCTCTCTTTTTTTTTTTTTTAAGATTTATTTATTTATTTTAGAGAAAGAAAGAGAGAGCATATGGGGGAGGGGCAGAAGGAGAGGGAGTAAGAAAATCCCAAACGGACTCCATGCTGAGTGCGGAGCCCAACACAGGACTCAATCCCACCACCTGAGCTGAAACCAAGAGTTGGGTGCCCAATCAACTAAGCCAGCCAGGTGCCCCTCCACTGGAAAGATTCTTAAAGGTGAAAAAGTAAATAGACCCTTGGCTCAGAAGAGAAAGCTAAAATGGAAATTTCAAGATGGAACTCATACAGACATCCAGTCTGTGAATAGGATCTTGGAGGTCAATACGTGCCTTGTAAGGCACCACCCTGTAAGGCATTCAGAAGTGAGGTCTGTCAGTAAATCTTCAACTGGACCTTTGTTGTTTTTCTAGCTCTGAGCAGATATATTAAGGAGACTTTTCAGTACTAAGATTACTACTAGGAAGAAACAAAACCCAAGACTGAAGCCAATGTCTAAATATTTTCAATCTATCTTGCTGCCCAAAACATTGTCCCAAGGAATAACTTTGTGTGGTGCTACTGCTTCACCACCTGTATGGGATGTCTCTTATTTACCACTCTGAACCCCCTCAACCCCACCTGTCTTTTGTTTCAGCCTCCACTGGGGCATCCGCTGACAGCTCCAGTCAGTTCTACCTACACCCAAGGCTCTTACCACCCAAACCAGCACCTCTCTGTGGCTGTAGAGTGGGATGCCTTAGGAACCACTTGGTGCTCCTCAAATCTCTAATCTGGAAGATGGGAGAGTTAACATCTTACAGGCAAACCCACAGAAGTTGGTGGGCAGTCCTTCCCCTTTCTCCCCCTGATGAGTACTCTCAAGATGCATTTCAGATGGCTCCTCAGGGGTCCCCATAATCCGGGGACCAGTGAACATGGCTGCAGGCAACTCAATAACACAGCCACTCTTCTCTCCTGGGGATCACACTCCCCGGTAAAATCCTCAACAAACCTTCCATTCCTCTTCTGCCTTCTACCTCATTCTGAAAATTGGTTTTTATAACCCAGATCAAATTATTTCCAGCAGAGTAACAAACTGAGAGATATGCAACATGGTTTATTTTAGATTTTATATTCTAAAATTCATGATTCCAGGGGCACCTGGTTGGCACAGTCAGTTGAGTATCTGACTCTTGGTTTTGGCTCAGGTGGTGATCTCAGGGTCGTGAGATTGAGCCCCCATCAGGCTGCACACTTAGTGAAGAATCTGCTTGAGATTCACTCTCCTTCTCCTTCTCCTTCTGCCCCTCCCCTCTGCTCGCTCTCTCTCTGTCTCTCTCTCTCTCTCAAATAAATAAATCTTAAAAAATAAAATTCATGGTTTCAGAATGTATATATCAGACAACTAATTCAGTACATTGTGCCAAATAACCCCCTTTATAGAATATTAAGGTATCTTCCAGCATTTTCAGTAATTTATTCATCTAATAGTTCATTTGCTGTACATTGCTACAGTAAATATACCCTCCTTCTCTTTCCCTTGTTGTCCTGTTTACAATAACTGTCTATACTTTATTTTTCTCTCTCTGTTAATTTCCTCCTTCCTCCAACTGGTCATACTCAGAGCCAACAGCTTGCACAAAGTCCCTAAATAGGATCCAGGTAATCACATACTTTGAGGGCCCTGGTCAAAACCCATCTGTCAGGCTCCAGCCCCTGGCCCTTTTAGAAAGAAGCAGATTAAGTTAGAAACCCAAGGACCAAGGAGAGCAATTATCAACCAGCTCTGGGCTGGGCACTGACCTGTCCAAGGAAGTAGAGAGGACTTCTGAGCAGAGGGAGGCACATCAAGACCCCTTGGTGACAGGAAGTTCACACTCGTTCATTGTACAGATGTTATTGCATACCCACTATGTCCTAGGGGATGCACCACAGACCAAGACAGACAACTTCATGTGTTTGTAGGTTTTATCATCTAGTAAGGCCACATGATGCTGCTTTTCATGGCCAGGGCCTCCAAGAAGGCATAAGACCATAAGGTGATTATTCTAAGAGCTCTTGTAGACTCCAGCATCTCACTCCTTGTCCTTTAGATCAACCTCCACCTGTTGGCCACATCAGTCAGCCCTATCAGAGGCTTCTCAGCCCACTCCCACAGAGGCAGGACTGGCCCAGAGCAATGTCATGGCACAGATCCTGTTTTCGGAGATCCCTTGGTGAGTCCACACTGGGTCTCCTCTCTAGAAGGTATTGTCTGGGGATGAGAGCCTCTGTCACCCAGCAGAAACCTAGGGTCCCAATCTGGGAAACCACCAACTTCTATGTTTTCTGTCCCACCAGTCTGCCCCTGTCCTGTCCCCTGGAATCAGTAACTTCCAGAATTTTTTGTCTAAATCTTGACTCACAGAAAGAAAAATATTTTACATAGTATTAAGGAAACTTCTTACCAATCTAATTACAAACACATTTCAAAGTTATTTTACAATCTTGCTGTTCAAAAACCACAAGCTATAGTAAGCCATTCAAAGGTGTATTTGTGGTGGGGACATTTTATGGAAAAAGAAAATGGTTATTGTTAGATCAACAACTAAAAGAAAAGGAATGTTTGGATAAAGGTCACTAGATTCTTAACGACACTCCCTGACAGTAACTTGAGTGGATAGGTAACCAGTTTCCTTGAACAAGTCTTAATACTGTTAACTTCAGAAAATCTTCCATGCTTTAAGCTTTATCAGGAATGCTAGTTTCTTCCCAGAAAAAATCATAGACTCCATCACTTTGGGATCCTGAACAATTTTCTCTTTATAGTTACAACCCAGAAAATTCTTGCATGCATCATTGAAACAGAAGTCTAAAGATAATGATTCTTGCCCTTACCATGCAAAAAGAGTTTGAGTTTTCCTCTTATTTTCAATTTCCTAAAAAAAAAATTTTTTTTTCTTACTTTACAACACACTGGTGGTTCCCAATTTGCAGGATGCAAAATGCTGCTGAGAACTATTCTGCTTGTGAGCCAAAGTGAAAAATAATGCCAGGCACTTACTTTACAATATTGTGATTTACTTACAAGAATGATGGCATTTGAAATCGTTGTTGTCCTTGAAATGTGGAAGCCTTCATTTAAATGTTTGATGTTTCCCATTACTTGCCATGGTCAAAGTGTCTTCCAGGAAACACATCTGAAATTATATAATAGAAGCCAATATTAAAAGATAAGAAAGTTCACAGCAGCTTTACTTACAATAGCTGAAAACTGGAAATAGCCCAAATGTCCATCAACATTAGAATGGTTGGCATAGGGTAGCCTGGGTGGCTCAGCAGTTTAGTGCCACCTTCAGCCCAGGGCATGATCCTGGAGGCCCGGGATGGAGTCCCATGTCAGGCTCCCTGCATGGAGCCTGCTCATCCCTCTGCCTGTGTCTCTGCCTCTCTCTCTGTGTGTGTGTCTCTCATGAGTAAATAAATAAAACCTTAAAAAAAAAGAATGGTTGGTATAGACAGAAGCATTGTGATAAACAAAGGAATACTCCTCATCATTTCAAAAACAAACAAACAAAAAAAACCTACTGGCATCCACAGCCAGGATGACTCTCATAATCATTATGAAAACAAAGTAAACGAGACACGAATGAGAACACACTGTATGATCCTATTTATATGAAGTTACGGAATAGGCAAAAATAAATCAGTGGTGACCTCTGTTTAGAGAGAGGTAAGAACTCAGAAGGGGCATGATGAAATTTTCCAAGTGCTGCAAACATTTATTTTAATCTGGTAGCAGTTACATGGAGATGAATGTATATAAAATTGTGTACTTTTATACATTATATCCCCCCCCCCAAAATTAAAAACACAAGGAATATGCTCTAAAGGAATTCACTTTAAAGGCAACTTTTTAGGAGCAAGTATATGATCAGTCTTAAGTTTCATTAACAGCATCTCATGCTTCATAGTGCCATGTACCTTTGCAGCATGCTTTGCCTGTGGTCCCCTCACATAAATATGCATGGCTTGTTACTGGCTCATTCCATCCTCACCTTATCTCTGCATGGTGCAAAGAGTCAGGCATTCTCATTCTGATTATATAAATAAATAAACTGAGGTTCAAAGAGATGAAAAGACTTATTCAAATGACAGAACTCCTATGACCAAATAGAACTACACGTTGGTCACCTGAACCCAAATCAAACAATCCTTCCACAACCTTCATCCAAGAATGCAAGGACCCTAGGAAAGCTTTCATTGTCATCTCCCCCTGATTCTCCCTGGACTCTTATTTAAAGGAATGATTGATGACTGGCAATTATCTGGTAACTACTCTAAAAATGAATAAAGTGAAACCTCATTTAAAGCCCTGAAGAGGAGATTTAATGCACTTGCCCAGAACCCAACAGGAAGAAACCTACCTTGCATTTCTCACTGAGAAGAAGGGATAGTTTCTCCTGACCCCACAACAACCCAGCCAATTAAAACTGCCATAATTCAGCCAGTGAGAAGTCTCCAAAACTCCAAACTCTTGCTCTCCTTCAATGGACTTTTCTTCCAACCATCGCTTCCCACCTATCTCCTTTCCCCTATAAAGGCAAGTCCCTCTCTTTTGTTCTCTGGACTTCCCTATGGGTCACTACAGTTTGCCAACCTGATCTGCAATTCCTCTGCAATTCCTGAATAAATGCATTTTGCTGAAAAATTAACGGGCTATTTATTCTTAAGGCTGACACTGTAAATAAAGCTACCACGTGTTACACACATATTATATGCAAGTAATGTGTTTCCCATGGTCATGATTGGTTTACTCCTCTCAACAAACTGATGGGTATATTTATCACCACTTTATAATGGAAGTAACTGAGAGTTACAGACACTGGATAACCTGCCCAAGGTCACACAGCAGGTCAATGGGAGGCCTGGGAGGCCTCAAATAGGGTTCTGCCCAACTTCAAGTTCTGAGTTTAAACAGTAATGCTCCTGCCTCTGTTAGGACACTTCTGCTTCTTCTGCTGAGTTTTAACAGGAAGCAATTTTCCTTAAATGCATGCAACTGTAATCCATCTCAAGCGTGTTTATTGACCTCCAGGTCTGCAGCCTATGGATATAACTGTCACCTAGAATAACTCTGGTGTTTGGATCCCAAGAAAAGAAATCCCTCTTGATGCACAACAAAGATATTGATGTGGTTGGAACCAGCAGAGAACTTGAAAAGTCATCATTCTTGTCAACATTTAAGTAAACCTATTTTTTGTACAAAACTGGAGAAAAATTGTTCTATGTTTCCATAGAGGCAGTATCAACTAAAACGTTAAATGCAAATTTCACCTTCACAAAAGAATATTTATGTTTTAAAAATGGAGCCTACACTTTAGTATCGAGAGTTTTGAGGGGAGACTTTTCTATGTGCTTCTCAAATATTCACCTGGGTCCTATAGGTCATCCAAATCATGGTGGTGACCTCCCCCTCAGTTCTGTATGATTTGTTGGTGAGAAAGAGAGACACTCTTGACCTCCAGAAGCTGGCCACATGCACAGCTAGGCTCTGAGGTTCTTCTGTTGGACATAAATAATTTCACAGTACATCGATACCAGAAAAAGCAATTGTGTGACCAGGATGGATCAAGACAAAACAAGACCTCCTTATAATCATTGGAACTACATTCCAACATAATTTTCTTCCAGTCTATATCAGGCCCCCTTTGAGATAGGCTTTCTTTTTTTTTCTCTCTCTCTCTTTTAATTTATTTATTCATGAAAGACACACACAGAGAGAGAGGCAGAGACATAGGCAGAGAGAGAAACAGGCTCCCTGTGGGGAGCCTAATGCAAGACTCAATCCCAGGACCCCAGGGATCACAACCTGAGCCAAAATCAGATGCTCAACCACTGAGCCACCCAGGTACCCCAGGCTTTCTCCTCTTATTGAGCCCTGCACTGTCTCATTCTGCACCTTAGTCCTTGCTATTTTCCCCACCAAGGACATCCCACCAGGTTGATATGACCAAATTCCATCTGCCATGCTTCAAGGCCTAGTTCTCAGGCTTCCTTTCTCTCATGCCTTTCTCATACTGTCCCCGCCAAGATGTATCCTGCCTTCTCTGAGCCCCAAGGCACCAGCTCTGGACCTCCATCTTTCACTTGTCACCACTTGCCCCCATTAGGTAATTCAGTTCACCTAAAGGACCCAGCTTCTCCAAGTCTAATTCCTATATGCTTCCTCCAGAGCAAACAGTGCAGTAACTAGGCATGGTGGAGTATTTAACAAATACTTATTGAACAAGTGGAAGACTGTGAAGTCATTGCATATGAAAAGACATATAGCACTGGAATAACATATCTGTGTTCTCTCTTTACTGTTTCTTCCTTTGTTCTGCTTATTTACTTGTGGTGTCGTCCTTCTAAACTAAAATAGCCTCCATTCCCAAAGCTCCATCTTTAAAGTCCACCTGTTCCAAGAAATCTGTCTCATTCTTCTCTCCATCTTAGTTCCTATAAAATAACAATCTTGGACAAGAACAGATGAAAATACAAGAAATTTAAAAGCCACATTTCAGGAGGAGGTGGGATTTTACATCATGTCAAGATGCTGTGAACTTTACTAAGAATCGACAAGTGTGTTGAAGACCATGGTGGGATTCATGTCACCTCTAATCTGGTCTTCCCACTGCTGACTATCAGGGTCCTTTTTGAGACCCTAACTCAGTCGGCATGCTGCTATCTCTTTATTAGTTCAGGTGGCTGAGACTCAGGCTGCCTCCTCCCCTGGCAGAGTGACCCTTCTCACCTGCCATTAGGGCTATTCTCCCCCAGATGCCTAAGAGCCAAGCATCACCCTGCCACCTCCTCATCATCACCATTTTTGCTGCCCAGGAAGCAAGCATAGATAGACAGCCTTTCTTTATAAAGTGTTTTCTCAAAAAAAAAAAAAAAGTGTTTTCTCAATGAGAAAACAGGTGCTAGCTAAGCAAACACAGAACAACCACAGAGATTCCAGAAGTTCTTATGGCCATGGTTCCTGATCTCTGGGACATAGCCCTCCACTTCTGAGCTTGAGCTTGGGGCTCACCTCTCCCCTCATCCTCCTCTCTTCCATGAAGGCCCACAAGCCCTTGCCTTCACCACTGCCCCTGTTTCTAAGATAGTAAAGTGGAACAGCCATGACCCCTTCTATCAAGCGGACAATCCTTTGTCCATTTCTACTTAAGAAAAAATAATTAGAAATGAAGTCACAGTTGCCAGGTGGGACAATTCGATTTCTTATTAGAAATAATCACTCAACTGCTACACACTGGTTACAGGGAAGAGTAAAATCTCCTTCCCCAGGAAGCTTTTTTTTTTTTTTTAAGGAGGGGCGGGGGCAGAAGGAGAGAGAGAATTTTAAGCAGGTTCCACACTCAGTGCAGAGCTCAGTGTGGGGCTCGATCTCACAACCCTGAGATCCTAAGTGGAAGTCAAGAGTTGGATGCTTAACTGAGCCACCCTGGCACCCCACCCTGAAGCTTTTTAAACGGGGAGAATTTCATGTCTCTGGAACAATTAGCTATGTCTGCCCAAAGCCAGGGAAATAAAGGAACCAGTTGTGCAGAGTCCTCCTACTTCTTAGCAGCCACCTTTTATTTTGACAGTTTTCTCTTATTTATTTGAATAACCATTCCATCCAGCCCAACAAAGTGTCTCCTCCATCACTGATTTGTCATAACACACGTCAAAGCAGTTGGGAATATCCCAAGAGAAACACCTTTAGGAAACCAAGAGTCACAAAGCAACGGATTCACTCTGTCAGAGAGGCCAGTGGGTGGGCTGGCAGTTACTAAGGAAGCTGTTTTTACCTGGATGGGTTCCCAGGGAATTGAGCAGAATGGCTCAAAAGGGGGGAGACTCTGCCCCCAAGAAGGGGAGGATCATTCAATCACTCAAACATGGACGAAATGTTCAGCTCCCCACCAGGCTGAAAGAACGGAGGAGTTCTGTACCCAGAGAATCAGTCTTCTTCCTGGTGAGCAAACATTTTGGCATTGTTCTAGAGAAATCCGTTATAGGAACAATAAATTTTAAAAGGGAAGAGAGCTTCTGTAGCACAAGAGCTCATATAGCCTTGGCTTGAATCCGGCTCCAGCACTACTTTACAACTCGTCCCAGTTATTAAACCTCAGGAAGCTTCATTATCCCAGTTTATAAATAAGAATAAAATAGTACCCACCTGACAGCATTGTCATGAGGTTTTAAGGCAAGGAATCCATGTGAAGTACTTAGCCCAGAGTTGCCTGCACAAAGTCCAAGGTAAACAAATGTTGGCTGTTAGTATTATCATGTTTGCTATGGTTATTATTTTATCCTGAATATGATGTTCCCTGGAAGTTCCAGCCTTGAAGGGGAAGGGTGGCAGGTTGAAAAGAGGGAGGAGGGGATCCCTGGGTGGCTCAGCGGTTTGGCGCCCGCCTTCGTCCCAGGGCCTGATACTGGAGTCCCAGGATCGAGTCCCACATCGGGCTCCCAGCATGGAGCCTGCTTCTCCCTCTGCCTGTGTCTCTGCCTCTCTCTCTCTCTCTCTCTCTCTCTCTCTCTTACTCTCATAAATAAATAAAAATAAAATCTTTATAAAAAAAAAGAAAAGAGGGAGGATTTGTCTTTGGACTAAACTGGGAAGTAGCAGTGAATTAAGAAAAATCAGGGGCACCTGGGTGGCACTGTTGATTAAGCGTCTGACTCTTGGTTTCAGCTCAGGTCTGATCTTAGGATCTTAGGATTCTGGGATTCAGCCCCTTGTGGGGCTCTGCACTCATCATGGAGTCTGCTTAAGACTCTTTCTCCCTTCCCTTCTGCCTCTTTCCCTGAGCTTGCATGCACATGCATGCGTACTTACTTTCTCTCTCCAGAATAGATATATTTTTTTAAGATCTTATTTATTTGAGAGAGAGAGTAAGAGTGGGGGTGGGGAGGAAGAAGGAGGGCAGGCTCTTCCCTGAGCACAGAGCCCAAGGCAGGGCCAAGGCCAGGTGAGGGGCTGAGGCTGCCCAGAGGCAGGGGAAGGCAAGCTTGAGTCCTTGGAGGAATGGCTCCAGGCAGGGCTCCAGGTAGACTTGATCCCAGGACCCTAGGATCATGACCTGAGCCAAAGGCAGATGCTTAACTGACTGAGCCACCCAGGCACCTCAATAAACAAATATTTTTTAAAAAAATCAAAGTGGCCACACATGCGCATATACCAGCCACTGGTATCACAGTCCCTACATTGCACAGCTGGACTTCTCAGAACTAATTATCTTACAGTATGACGAGAGGAAGACTGACTTGGACAATAGCCCCAAACCTTTAAAGAATTCTCTGAGCCTTTTCTTCTCAAGGTGCTAACTCACAAGTTTTAAAATAACACAATTTTATTCGAGCACCACATTAAAAGCCTTGCATTAAACTAGACCTCAGAGTCTCAATAAATAACTTTACATCTACCCATCTGAGATGCTAGCAAGCCTTGGTTGGAGTAGCTATCTCCCTTCCAGGGTAAGCAATAAACCCAGTTTTGTCTTATAAGAAAAATAAAACAGACTTAACACAAAACAAAAAGCACAACAGTTGGGTGTGCATTAACTCTAAGGCATCCTTGTTTCCCCTACTGAAGAGAGTCAGGGTGTCACAGACTCCTAAAATGCCCCTCTTTGGGGCCTTATAAAAAATATTTCCATGTTCCATGTCATTTTTGACAGTTTAACTATGAAATGTGTGGGCAGATTGAAATGGAGACTCAAAACTGGTTGGTTTCCAAAGAAAATTACCATAAATTGGAAATCTGAATATAGCTATTCATCTGTGGGCCTTGGGATATGAATGGATCATTAATTAGGGCCAGAAACAAAATGGTGCTGTCTCAGACACTATGGCAAAAAGCAAAGACTTTTCCTAACAAGCAGGAGGTCCTTGGCGGCAGGGGCTATGGCTGGTGCCCAACCCAGCTCCAGGCACATGGAAGATGATCCACAAATAAGGAGTGAATGAAAACAAGATTGGAGTCAAAAGATTAGGGTTTGAGTCCCTGCTCTACCTCTGCCAGACAGCACAATCCTAGAAAAACCCTCCCAAATTCCAAATTTCCACCTCTATCAAACAGGAACTAAAAACAACACACATCTCTTAAAATCATTATAAGAATTGTAATAAGCTAATTCAGATAAAAAAATTTTTACAAGCCCACAAATAGTTTGAAGAAGAAGAAAGGAGAAGAAAGAAGGGAAATTAACATTCTCTTAATACCTGTTACTTGCAAGCATACTAACAAAGACTTTTCCTAAAGGTTGCCTTGTGTAATAGAATAACAATGTGAATTACTACTAAGTATTCATTAGTGAATATGTGTTGATTGACTTATTTTCTTTTTTTTTCCTCTGAGAAGTACTAGATTTAAGTTGTTCTTTATTTTTTAATTTTGTAAATTTATTTTTTATTGGTGTTCAATTTGCCAAATAAACTTATTTTCTAAGTGGATTCAGTTCTTTTCCCTGAATCCATCATCCCTTTGCTGGTGAAGTGGCCTGCTTCTAGACTGGAACTGCTCAAATCCTGCCTGTGGCTCCCACTTCATGGGATAAGCCACATCCTACGATGGGGATGCTAGGAGCTCGGGGTGCACCCTGGGGTGCAACAAGCACCCGAAATGCTGGGAAGCCAGGGGAAACGTGGGTAACTCAATTCAGGGGAATTATATCATAGTCTCTCATAAAATTTGGAGGGCTCTTGGTTTCTGAGGGCTCTTGGTTTCTGACAGCCTCTTTTAAATCTAAATTTGCCTTGGCAGGTAAAATGAACAAGTCAAATGAGCTGTGAACAAATAGTTCGATAATGAACCTGAAAAAAGATAACCCAATTTACCTTTAAGGCTCAAACAGAACTTCTGTAAAAATCTGTTAGTCTTCCTCCTCATCTTACCTGCTTTTCAACCACTCCCGCATTCCCCTTCTAGAAGATGGCAAAAGTATGTGCTAGCAAGTAAGATACCTAGATTTATTCAATAAAGGACAACCATCCACCTCCCAGAAATGCTGTAGGAACTAAACTAGACAATATATTTAGATAAAAACAATAACTTCCAGAGTGCCTGGTTGGTGCAGTGGTTGAACATCTACCTTTGGCTCAGGTCCTGATCCCTGGGTCGCGGGATCAAGTCCCACATCAGGCTCCCCATGGGGAGCCTGCTTCTCCCTCTGCCTGTGTCTCTCATGAACAAATAAATAAAATCTTTAAAAATAATAATAATAATAATAATAACTCTCATTTATTAAGCACTTGCCATGTGCCAAGCGCCGTGTGAGGTGTTTTATGTGTGCTGATGCAATTTCTGTGAAATAGGTATTATTATCCCCATTCTACAAATAAGGAAACAGAGATTCAAAGATAAATAATTTGTCCAAAGTAAGAAAGGTGTATTAAATAACAGACCTAGGAATGAAATCAAATCTGACTCTCAAATCTGTTCTTAACCAATACCCCGACTCTGTGGCCCACCCATAGCCTCTTACACTTACAACCACTCAGTACATGTTATGTCTGCTCTCTCCCCACGGAACTGCCAGCAAGGGAAAGCTTAATCACCTTCTTTCATGAAAACTTGCCAGTCAATTTGAGTGTGTGTGTATGAATATGTGTGTGTGTACAAATATATATGTGTGTGTGATCACTACTGATCTCTCAGACCACTGAGGTACTTGGAAATCCTTTTTCTCACAAAGGCACAAACTAGACAGGGTTTGGGAGTCACTCAGATTCCAATCACTTTTTTGGGCATAGAAGAATAAACAATGGTTTACAGTATCTGGAAGACTCGTTTGAATTCTGATTCCACCTCCTGGCCACATCAGTGGGTTTTCCAGCTGCACATAACAGAAACTATCTCTAGCAGGAAAAGCCTGTTGAAAGGGGGTCCCTCAGGACGGATGGGAGGGCTGGAGATCCAGGCTTGCCACCGCAGAGACCAGAGCGAGCAAGTCCCAGCTGGGATCCCCCATAGAACATTCTGCTTGGAAAACCACACTCACCCCACTGGGCACTCGCTCCAACACTGCTGCTGTGAATAATGCACTTGGGGCCTCTATTTCTAAGACCGAAGCATTAGTCACCTGGCTCAGGTCTGAAGCCTGCCACCTCGCTGCCAGGGAACTGAAAGACAAAATACTCTCCTCACATTCCACACTCTTCCCACTATGGAGCTGGATAGGTCGCAGGTATCCCATAAACGTTAGCTCCCTTCCCACCTTTCTCCTCCCAGCCCCATCCCTGAGGATTAATGAAGCTCACTGAGTCTACCAGACTGGCAAACAGCCCAGCCACCAGCCAGCCTCTGCAAAGAACAAGTTGGTTGACAGAGAGCCATCCCCTCTTGACCCTTGCCCTCTCTTTGCTGGATTGAGGGTTTGCTTTCCCGGGGTGGCAGGATGTAAGATTTGTACAGCCTCTGAACAGTGTTAAACCACCCATCACAAAGGATGTTATTAGCACTCTGCTAGAAGTTTAATAACAGAAAGGCAGCAAATCGGTGCAGGAAGTATTCTGAGAATTTCTTTCGGAAGTAACAAGGAATGCAAAGAGAGCATTGCATTTGGTTTCAAGTCAAGCGAGTTCAAACCCAAGGTCTCGAACGCACGTATCTACTTTTCAATTCACCTTTCTATGGAGAAAACGGAGAAAAGGAGGAAGTAATTTTCCTGACCAACTTGCAAGACTCAGGAGCCAAGTGGTTGCCATGGAAAATGCTGCCCAAACAGGAGTCTGGCGTGGCAAGGGTAGAAATATGGTTGCATAAGGGAAGGGCAGAGAGATGGAAGGCACCGAAGCTTCCACCCCACCTTTCTCTGCTCTGGCCAAAGGCAGATCTGATATTGGTCTCCCCGGCCCTGTGCCCCCAGCATGCCTGCGTGTACAGGCTTCTTTCTCCGTATAAACGGAGTGCTGTGCAGAATCCTGCCTTCTTAAAGCTAGGTTCCCTCTCTCTGCAGAGCTTTCCTGCAGAGCTGGTCCTGATTCATAAGCTTAAACAAAAGAAATGTATCCTCTTGCTATTTCTTTTCCTTTCACTCCAGATATATATCATCCTGGGTCTCACTGTGGGATAGCTAATGTGGTGGACACACTATAAGAGAAATCACACTTCATCCCAGATGACCACAAATATTCTCATCCGTTAGCACATAAATAGAGGGATCGTCTTGCAAGAATGAACTTCTGCTTCGCCCACCCCATCCTGGAGTGAAGCAATCGTGTTTACAGAAGAAAAACTCACAGCACGAGGTTCTGCTTCTTTCTGAAGCTGAAAGTAGCTTGATCAAAATGAATGACAAAAAAAAAATGAATGACAGCTCGAATTTGCAATGGAGAAACAGCTTAGCTATTCCTAAGTATGCACCACAGTGGAATGAAATGATACTTCTTCCCCTTTTAAGATACTTCAGGCCACCTCTTTTCTCAGAAGTCCAATTCTTGAATTAAAAAATAGTTATAATTTGTATAGCCAGCAACATTCTTAATTCCAAGACGCAAGTTTCCTAGTTACATTTTCTCCTATCTCGTCTACTGGAATCAGATAACTTGCCAGCTGCAATGTCAGAAAGGAAAGAGAGAAAAACAAAAGATCCACAGTTATTACTGGATATCCATTGCCACTCAGGTAGGTTTTTTAAAACACAAACTATGGATCTTTTCGAAACCCAGACTTTAAGAATAAACAATGACCTGTTTCTGGCAAGACAGTATGTAGAGTTGTGGAAAAAATCACTCATTGAGCAATAATTTTATAAATCATCTTCAGAGAAGCTCTACTATAGAACTTTGCTCTATACATAGGATCAGTGACTTTCAGAGCCGAATGAAGCCTCATCTCATACCTGGATGAGCAAATTGATCTGTGCCAGTCAAATGGTCTGTCCCAGCGCTTATCGAAACTCATGTTCAGCTGCCCGGGGCTCAAGAGGCCAACACTCAAGAGAGGAGTTTTGGCTCTGAAGGAATGTGCGGTTTATACAGGAGGCCAGCCACCTGGGGAGAAAGCAAACTCTTATCCAAAGACCACCTTACTCTGTGCTTTCTGCCTAACCCAGGGATTTTTAAAGGGGTTTAATCAGTTAAGGGAGTGCAGGGGTCTGTGACATTCCCCCATTATGGGCAGACTGATGAGTTATCTGGGAGCTTGGAGGTTGTATGAGAAGTGCTGGTTTCGTGGCTCTGGGAAAGGGATAGGGGGACATTATGCAAGAAGGATTGGTTCCTTGATACCCAGGGGTTGTGCAAGAGTCCTCTGTCCTTTCTGCAAAGGACAGTGCAGTCTACAGATGCACAGAGGGAGGTCAATAAAGTCATTTCTGTGACCATAAAAAAGAAAAACATTTTGTGAACAGACTGCTGGGCTTCTGTGGCCTGGGTACATTCTGGCCCTTTATTCCCCAAGGCCAGTGGTCTGCAAATCTCAAAGAAAGTAAATTAGTTCTCTTCCACATCAGAAACCGTAAGTCAGCAAGCAAGGAGTGTGTTACCTTGAAGCAAGTCAACCCTTACGACCAGACAGATTGCTGTTACAACAGGTCCCTTAGCAATAGTGACCAAGGAAGAAAAGGGACCCATCCACCTCTGACACTGGTGTCCTTCCACTATACCAGCTGTATACAGCAAGAATTAATTTATTACCACCCAACTTGCTACATGGTAGGGGAGATCCATCAAAGGCACCAAACCAGGACAAACAAAGGTTACCTAATCGAGACAGGTCAGAAATTGTTTGGCTGGGAGACAGCTATTTCTGGCAGTGATAGATTTTAGTTTAATTTGTATTAAAGATACATGGATTTATCTTTAATCTCCACTCTGTAAGACCATTAGCTTTTCATTGTCAGACATACCCATTTGTTTAGTGTTCTGGTCAACCCTAATTTGTGTTTATAAATATTTCATCAAGTTTTTAAAATTTGTTTTGAATCTAAAATCATTAATATTATTATGACCTCAACTTATAACCAGGTTGCAGTCAAACTTTCATTTGCCCACTATTTTTATTTTTTAAGGATTTTTATTTTTATTTTTAAGTCATCTCTGCACGAAACCTGGGGCTTGAATTCACAAGCCCAAGACCAAGAATCACATGGGCTATCCACTGAGCCAGGCAGGAGCCCCTGACTGCCAGTTTTAGAACTGGGAACTTGCCCTCTATCAGAAACCATCCTACACGTGGGAACTGGATTCCCAGCTCATTCTTCCCAGGGCTCTCAATCCATATTGCACTACAGCAGCTCCACAAGCTCACTGAGCCCACTGGGCTTATGATTAAGAGGTCCTCTCTTTCCTGCGCCCTCTTTCCTATGGAGAACAACACTATTCTCTTCCTTTCCTTCTTCCAGCCCTCACTTTAAAAAAAAATTTTAATTAAAAAATAGAAACCAGATATGAAATTCCAACTGTCTGATCAAAGCAAGAACCAATTCTATAGTGTTCATGAACCAATTTTTTTTCATTTGGATTCCTCCTACTGCTAAGTGAGAAGAACCTCTCCCAAACCCTCATTCTCCTCAGATCATTGGGCAGTGGACCTTGTGCTTTAGAAATTGAGGAAAATTTTGTATTACAAATCTGGTAGACAAAGAAGTTTCCTGAAAATTCCACCACTTTTCTCCTCACTGCAAGATATTTAGTTAAATAGCTTATTTATGCCACAGTGAATACAGGTATATACAGGCATATAGAGGTTTCAGAGTCAGACCAAACATGAGTTTAAATCCCTGCCCTATATCAGATTGGATAAAAAAGCAAGACCCAATGATATGCTGTCTGCAAGAAACTCAGTTAGACCCAAAGACACCTCCAGATTGAAAGTAAGAGAGTGAAAAACCACTTATCATGCTAATGGACATCAAACGAAAGCTAGGGTAGCAATCTTTATACCAGACAAATTAGATTTTAAACCAAAGACAGTAATAAGAGATAAGGAAGGACACTATATCATAATTAAAGGGTCTATCCAGGGGATCCCTGGGTGGCTCAGTGGTTTAGCGCCTGCCTTTGGCCCAGGGCACAATCCTGGAGTCCCGGGATCAAGTCCCGCATCGGGCTTCCTGTATGGAGCCTGCTTCTCCCTCTGCCTGTGTCTCTGCCTCTCTCTCTCTATGTCTATCATGAATAAATAAATAAAATCTTTTAAAAAAAAAAAGGGTCTATCCAACAAGAAGATCTAACAATTGTAAATATTGATGCCCCTAACATGGGAGCAGCCAATTATATAAACCAATTAATAAAAAATTAAAGAAATGGATAAAGAAGATGTGGTATATATATATATATAATATTAATATATAATAATATTAATATAGAATTATTATAATTATATTAAGATAATATATTATATATAATGTATATATATAATACCACATTATATATATATAATAGAATACTACTTCTCAAAAAAGTGAAATCTTGCCATTTGCAATGACATGGATGAAACTAGAGGATATTATGCTAAGCAAAAATGAGTCAATCAGAGAAACACAGTTATGATCTCATTCATATGTGGAATTTAAGGAACAAAACTCCTAATTTACATTGCAACTGGTAAATGCCCTGTCACTAATATCTTCATCCCAATTAGAGAAGGTAGAGGAAGACTTTTTAAAAAGTACTCACCAGAGGCACCTGGGTGGCTCAGTCAGTTAAGCATCTGTCTTCCACTCAGGTCATGATCTCAGGGTCCTGGGATTGAGCTCAGCAAGGGAGCCTGCTTCTCCCTTTCCCTCTGCCCCTCACCTCTACTTGTGCTCTCTCTCACTATCTCTCTCTCAAAAAAATAAATAAAATCCTTAATAAATAAATAAATAGTACTCACCAAAGAACAGCAATCTTTCAAAGATTTCTTTCAAGTTTTAATTCTTCATGGTCTCACGGGGTGAAGAGAAGGGGTGTCAACTCTCTTTCCTAGGAGGAGAGAGCAAGAATGAAGGAATGGCAAGCTCTGCTCTCCCACCCTGATTGGGACCCTCCAGCTCACCAAGATCAGTTTCCCAAGTACATCACAGATCAGTTTCCCAAGTACATCAAGAGGAACAATCACAAATACTTTCTGCTCCTAGGAGTACCTTGAAAACACTTCACCTGCCTATTCTTCATCCTGTCATCAAGAGTACTTGTAAGCATCGGGGATTTTCCCTATGCTAACTAGGAGGGCCATTCATTGAATCGTGTGCAATTATTTTATAAAATTATTCATTCTCTTCTCTTGGCAAACTCTTCTCATTTGTCAAAACCTACCTCAGATGCCACCACCTCGGTGAGGTTTTTCAGGACTTCTCATTCATTCAACAGACATTCATTAAGCACCTGTGATATGCTAATCACCGTGCTTTGTGTTGGAAGTACAGCGCTGAGCAGGATGGAAATGGCTCCTCCTCTGTGAACTTCACGTCTAGTACAAGGTGACATAGAGGCTTATGACAGTGAGATTCAACCTTACGGGAAATCAGAGAGGGCTTCTTTGAGGAAGCAGCGTTTTCCACATTTTCTATATTGTGCTTGCCTGCCATAGCAGTCATCACAGTTTGGAGACTAGGGACCCAATCTAACTGTGCATCAAAGATAGGGACACATGTCAATAACATACTAACCACAAAGCCTGGGGCATGGCAGTCTCCATTAAGTGATGTGTGACCCAGCCCTGGCCCCTGCCCTGCATCACAAGTAGACAACAGTCATCTGGGAAAGACAAACATCTGCGATATCCCAACTGATATCAAATACATGTCATGGGTGAGGTGAGTTTTGGGGGGGATACTTAGAAATGGTCTGTGCGACCCACCAGCAGGCCAAGGGGTGTTACTTAGCTCTTGGGTCATCAGCCTCTGGTCCTGACAGAGGCACAGCCATAAAACAATGCCTTCAGTTTGAGTGGTCCAACTTTGAGATTAGAAATAACCCACACTTAAAAAATACTAAAGAGCCTCCCCGCCCCTAGCATGTCCCTCTCCCACTCATTGCCACCAGCTAAGGTCCCAGATGCAGAGCTGTGTTGTTCTCTCCCTAGTGTGACTGCAGGGGGTGAAAAGTCAAGTCAGTACCCTTGTAAACTAAGTCCCGTGTGCAAGAGTGTTTCTTGGCCTTTCTAGAGCAGTCACCTTCTCATCTCAGTTATTTTATCCCACACAAGGAGAGAACTCCTGGGGGCCATCGAATCTTCTCTGAGACCAGCACAATCTCCAGAGAATTTGCTGTCTTTCTAAAGAGCACACAGAATTAATTAGTATGAAATTAATTATGGAGGGCTGAAAGCAATTGCCAACAGATAAGCTGCTTTAAACTGGCTTGTTCATACTCAAATTGTGTGTTCTTAGTAAGACACTGCTCCATCAAGGAACTTTCCAGCGTCAGGCTTAACAATGACTTCGAAAGTGTTGATGGGGCCAGAGCCAGCAGGATCTGAACAAATTCCCCTTTCTAAATATAGTCTCAGTGACATTTGAACTCCTACCAGCTGGGATGGGGCCAAACTATTAATAGCCAAAAAGAGGATGACTTGATAAGAAGTTCTAGAAAATCAAGACCAGAATAAATTTCTCGTTTGAGGACCTACTATTTTAAAATACTTATTTATTTGTTCATGCATCCCTTTACTCACTTATTCATGGATTTTACAACATTCCCCATGCCAGACACAGGGACACAGAGTCCTATACGCACAGCTCTCAATGCATCTCAGGAGAAAGAGATTCAAACACTTGGGAGAAAAATGAGGAATCCATGTGTGCTACCTCACAGAAGCACCTAGGAGAGGTTCCTCAGAGAGGTGACAAGGAGCTGGATAGTAAATGGAGGACAGAAATTCACCCGCCAAAATAAGGAGAGGCATTGCAGATAGAAGGACACACGAGTAAAACACTTAGCTTGTGTAATCTTCCATTTCTTTAGGTATAAAGTGAGAGAAGACATACCCCCAACCTAATGACATTCCTGAGGGAATTAGAGAGCTATAGTGAACACAACGCCTGACAATCATGCAGCACTCCCAGGGCTCACGCTTCAGAGGATCCTGGTTCCCAACAGTGGGGGGTGGATTGATGGAGGTTCTTTCTTATTCTTACCCATTGCTGTTGGTGGTCTGAGTGTGTGTTTCTAGCATGCATGGCTCAGAATTAGCCGGTAGCCAAGGAATAGAACAAAGCTTAGCAGTGGAAGCAAACTGATGAATCATTAAGTCATAGACCATGCAGACAAAGCAGCAGGCTTTGTCTGTTGTTTTTTAAAGATTTTATTTATTTATTTATTTATTTATTTATTTATTTATTTATTTATTTATTTGAGAGAGACAGAGAGAGAAAGAACATGAGCCAGGAAGGGGAGCAGAGGGAGAAGCGGACTCCCCGCTGAGCAGGGAGACTGATGTAAGGCTCCATCACAAGACCCCAAGATCATGACCTGAACCAAAGGCACACCCTTCACCCACTGAGCCACCCAGGTGCCCCACAAAGCAGCAGTCTTGAAACTAGAATTGTTTGTTGTAAGCCCACATCCACCCCTTAACAAAGTGCCTTCAAGCACTGGACTCCACCTCTCTCTTTTGGTTTAAGTGTGGTAAAATACACATAAAATTTGCCGTCTTAATTTTTAATTATACAGTTCAGTGGTATTAAATATCTTCACTTACTGTGCAGTCATTACCACCATCCATCCTCATAACTCTTTGTCTTCTAAAACTGAAATTCTACACCTATTGAATAACAGCTCTCCATTCTCTCCTACCTCCAGCTCCTGGCAACTGCCATTACACTTCCTGTCTTTATGATTTTGACTACTCTAAACTTCCTCATATAGGTGGAATTACACAATATCCTGTGTGCATGTTTGTGTATGTGACTGGTTTATTTTACTTAGCATAATGTCCTCAAGATTCATGTGTTTCCTTCTTTTTTAAGGCTGAATAATATTCCAGGGTGTGTATGTATACCACATTTTGCTTATCCTTTCATCCACCAATGGACATAAGTTGCTTCCATGTTTTAGTTATTGTGAGTAATGGTGCAATGAACGTGGTATACAAATACTTCTTTGAGACCCTGCTTTCAGTTCTTGTGGGTATATATTCAGAAGTGGAGTTACCAGATCATATAATAACTCTAATTTTTAATTTTTTGAGGAAATGCCATACTGGTTTCCACAGCAGATATACCATTTTTACATTCCAACCAACAGTGCACAAGGGTTCCAATTTCTCCACGTTCTCACCAACACTTGATTTTGGTTCTTTTGCTTTCTTTTTTCTTTTTTTTTTTTAAGATTTTTTATTTATTTACTTGAGAGAGAGAGCAGAAATGAGGTGAGGGGCAGGTGGAGATGGAGAATCTGACTCCTCGCTGAGCAGGGAGACTAATGCAGGGTTCGATCCTGGGACTCTGGAATCATGATCTGAGCCGAAGGCAGATGCTGAACCTCTGAGCCACCGGGGCACCCCTGTTTTCCTTTTCTAATATTTTATTTTTAAGTAATCTCGACACCCAGAGGCTCGAATTCCCAACCCTGAGATCAAGAGTCTCATGCTCTTCCAGTTGAGCCAGCCAGGTGCCCCTTTTTTGTTCTTCTGATAGTAGACATTCTAATGGGTGTGATGTGGTATCTCATCATAATTTTGATTTGTGACGTTGAACATCTTTTAATGTTTACTGGCCATTTCTGTATCTTCTTTGGAGAAATGTCTGTCCAAGTTCTTTGCCCATTTTTAAATTGGGTTGTTTGTCTTTTTGTTATTGAGTTTTAGGAGTTTCCTATATATTCTAGATTTTAATTATCATTTATATGATTTGGAAATATGTTCTCCCATTTTTGGGGTTGCCTTTTTACTCTTTTGATGCACAATTTTTAAAATTTTTATGAAGTCAAATTTGTCTATTTTTTCTTTCATTACCTATGCCTTTGGTGTCATATCCAAAAAACCATTGCAAATCCAATGTCAAGAAGTATTTGTCCTATGTTTTTCCCAGGGTTCTGTTGTTTTAGGTCTTATATTGAGTTAATTTTTGTGCATGGTGTGAAGTAAAGATCCAGCTTCATTCCTTTGCATATGGATCCCCAGTTTTCTTGGTACCATTTGTTGAAAAGCAGGTGTCTCTTTTTATACCACTTTGAACTTCACATGTTACCTGGTTTGATCTAACAATCATGCCAGGCAAATACAATGAGTATTTTTATTTCTTTACTTTTAAGTGCATATCTTTATTGCTGAGGGACTGAGAAATTAAATCCCTTGTCCAAATCATACAGTTCATTAGTGGGAGAACAGGAACTAATATTATGGACAGCACAATGTTCTTCATTCCCATTAGATCAAGTTTTTCTGAACTTTTTAATTGGCTATTGCTAGGATGGGGAGTAGGAAGGAATAGCCAAGGTTAAATCAAGAAGGAAAGTATATAAAGCCCAAACCACATTCATTAATTAGAAGTTTTCTCTTTGTGCTTCAGTTTCCTTGGATGTCAAATGAGATTGTTAGGCAAGAATTCCAAATGTTTCCCCTAAAGTATCACTAATGGCAGAAGAATGTGAACAAGCATTTGCTTTACATCTAAAGGCCAAGACATCCAACCCAGGCACGGCTCTGCAAGACAGAAGCTTCTTTAAAATCCCTTGTTTTCAATGAAAAAAAAAATCATGTGCAGGTCTGCATTTTGCTCCATAATATATTTGGATTTGTTTTTAATATTAGTAAGCTTATCCCATACAAATTTCTGGCTAAAATAGATTCTCCAGGGCAATATGTGGCCTTTTCCTGTGGCTTTGTGTGTGTGTGTGTGTACTCCCTGTCACTCAGCAACTGCACACACCTCAGTGTGAGATGCAGGCAATTATAAATCTCTTAAATCTCCATCCCCACATCTTATCATCCTGTACTTGGGCTTCAAAAAAAAAAAGGTGTGAAATCATACTCACATTTGATAATGAGTATTGAGGAGTGAACAATTAATGATTCTTACATTTACATAAGCTCCACAATGGGTAGAACCTGCCCCCCCACCCCCCGCTACCCACACCAGCCTGGCCCAGGACCCAAGTATCTCCTGAGAAAGGATCAGTCAGATACCAGGTAAAGAGTTGTCTACCTGAAAGTCATACTTGCTCCATGCCGAATGAACGACTATCCTATTGATTTTCAGTGTAGCATGCAACAACTAGGACTTCAGATTAGATGTGAATCACTACTCTATCACTTACTAAGCACTAAGCTAGTCTATTGTGAACTTCTTATGAAAAACATCTAGGCTTCTTTTGATAGCTCTGAGTAACCAAAAGGAATCCTAAAACTGTCTTTAAGCTCTTCCTTTCATGGAAGTCCCTCATGCATGGATAGGCATCTGCTCAGTTTGGTCAATTTTCAGATGTCAAAGCTACAGTTATAGCTGCTGAGACTTTCCAGCTTTTCAATTTTCTAGATGGGCAGCACTTAGATTAAGATGGAGGGTGATAGTTAATGAAATCTTTTTTTAACCTAAGAGATGTTTCATTTGCCTAGATTTTCATTATTTCTGAACTGTAGGGCAGTTTAGTGTATTACAAAAGGTCATAAAGACATTTATTTGTTCCCTTGAAATTATCTTAACTAAGAAAAAAGAGTATAGGACAGTATATAAACCCTTATCACAGAAACAGATACTGAAAGGTAATCTATGAGCCCTGTGTAGCATTGAACATTCATGAGATCCTGGCATCTATGAAGTTGCTTATATTTCCAGGGTTTTTTTTAAGATTTTATTTATTTATTCGTGAGAGACACAAAGAGAGAGAGGCAGACACATAGGCAGAGGAAGAAGCAGGCTCCATGCAGGGAGCCCGATGTGGGACTTAATCCCAAGACCCCAGGATCACGCCCTGAGCCAAAGGCAGACGCTCAACCACAGCCACCCAGGCTTCCCCATTTTCAGTTTTTAAAAAGTATCATCTCTGTGAGAGTTAAAAATGGTTTAATTAAATCATATAATTTTAATTAATTATATTTCAATTATTACTCATTCATCTTTACCCATCTCCAATATTTATTATAGTCAAATGTGCATTTCTCTGAAACTAAATTTTCCTTGGGCACTGAAGTCACTGTGTGTATTGTGCCCCAAGGTTAATTCATTTCCAGGGGTCATTTCCCCTAAGTATTGTGAAAGACTGTAGTGTTGACAGACACTGTAAATAAGAACATTTTTTCATTCACCAAATACGAAAATCCTGGAAGCACTTCTTATTGTATGAGAATCCACAGCAAAAAAATAAAGTTTTTTGTCTCTGTTTTTGTTTGTTTTGTTTTATTAATGTGACTTATTAAGCTTTATAAGAACAATCCAGATGAGGGTAACAAAACCATCTACAACCACTTTCCCAAACCATGCCCATTCACCTAGCTGAAGACTAAAGAACATTTTTTCACTTGGTTGTCATGAAAGACTAACTACTTTCACCTGCAGGCCTCTGCTCACACTTTTTTCTCACCCTCTAAAAAGACTGGCTACATTCAACCTTGCTGTCTTCCACTTCACCATTTAATGGAAGTGCCCTCTGGTGTTACTCTTGATTTTAGCAACCAAAATCATTGGTTTCTGTGTCCTGTTTCAAAGTGCTTAATAGCAGGAGTTTTATACTTAAGTAGCATCCAGAGATACATTAAAAGTATAAGACTTGAAAAGAGAGAAAGAAAAAAAAGAAAGAAGAAAGAAAGAAAGAAAGAAAGAAAGAAAGAAAGAAAGAAAGAAAGAAAGAAAGAAAGAAAGAAAGAAAGAAAGAAAGAAAGAAAGAAAGAAAGAAAGAAAGAAAGAAAGAAAGAAAGAAAAAAGAAAGGAGAAAGAAAGAAGAAAGAAGAAAGAAAGAAAGAAAGAAAGAAAGAAAGAAGAAAGAAAGAAAGATGCCTAGAAGCCAGACTCTCTAACCCACTTACTTAATAAAATGCTGATAAATATCTTCTTCCAGTGCCTCACACTCTTCAGTAGTGGACTTGGAGGTAGGACAACTCCCTCAACCAAAAGACAAAAAAAAAAAAAAAAAAAAAATCAGGACCCAGAGAAATCAAATGACTTGCCAAGGTAATATAATGAGCAGGTTTATCGTGCAGATCCTCTGCTACCATATAATAAAAAGTGCTAAAATTTCCGAACTACTTTTCACGAGCCAGACACTATGCTAAGTCTTTTATATACATTCTCTTATCTGAACCTCACAGCAAATGTTCTGAAGTAAGTACTATAATTATACATATTTTACAGAAAGAGAAAAATAAGCTATGGAAGAGGGGTTGAGGAAACTTATATGCTCGGGGTCACACAAATATAGGTTTTGAATTAGGTAACTTGATTCCAGAACCTATGCTTGAAACCACTACTATGCTTGAAGCCTTTATAGAAATGTATGCGTAGTTGGAGGTATGTAGCTATATAGACACAAATAATGGATCTGCACGTACTTATGTATGTATGATATACCGAAGGGCAAGATACAAAGAAACAGATGAAGGAGGAAATTCATGGATTGAGATGGATTTAGTGGACACAAACAGTTTTTTTGAATAGGCAACTCTACACTATACTGCCTGAGAATGTTTTGCACTCACGCACAAACATAAGGAAGCGGTTACTTAGGTAAGGTTAGGTTGGGATGGGGTGATGGAGAGCTGCTGAGGTGGCTCGCAAAATTCTGCTTCTTAACCTGGATGGTGGATACATGGGTGTTTGCCTTACAACAAGTCATTTAACTCACTAAGCCATACCAGAAAATAGGTAACATCATAATGGCATGTACCTGGGGCCGATGGGAGGAAGCAGTTCCTAACATCCATCCCATCTTCTTTCTAGTGTGCCTTTCTATACTATAGAGACATAAAAACCAAAAACTCTGTTTCCCAGACTCCTTCCCAGGACTCCTTCACAACCGAGTTTTGATTCTGTCAATCAAATGTGGCAAAGTTGGAGCAGAGGCCAGGCTTCTGTTGTTCCTTCTGGCAAGCCTGGTTGTGGAGACATGTGATATTACTGTAGGAGCATTAGCAGAGGTCCTGGGCTCTGATCACTGGCTTTGACGTGTTGAGAGCAGGGCACGTGGCACATGGCATCCATTTGTGCAGATCATCACAGGCACGGTTTGGCTCTGGAGACAGCACCAGCAGCTGTGGCTTCTGATTGTGGTGACCTCCTGGTTACAGTAGTTTCTTATCCTTGTCTTGGCGGCTTCCTAATTGTGGCAGTAGCAGGATGGTAATGGAACCAGCAGCTTTTTCATCATAGAAGGAGTAGCCTTCTTTGTGGTTTATGCAGGCTCTGGACAGACTCATGGGGCAAAGCAAACAAACATTGAAGTCCAGAACTTGCCAAAGGCAGGGACACTGATAAACCCCCTCTTCTTTGGGTGAGAGTCCTGAGAGACTAGACCCTAGGTTAAGATGAACTACAGTAAACCAGTCCTCCAACAGACTACAGTCCAGCTTCAAAGAGTCTATATAGCCAAAAATATCTTAATTCCTAAAATGTAATGAAAGCAATTCTGGTTTCAGAGCTACCAAGTACCTGAAAGAAGTCATTTATGAAGGAAGGAAATAATCATCCTAGACTTCTAATTCTTTCAGCAATAGTTTTCAAAATATAATGCCCAGCACACTGACAAAGATAGCCAAGCACAGGAGGAAATAAAATAA
The DNA here is from genome assembly GCF_018345385.1 of Vulpes lagopus. Taxonomy (NCBI): domain Eukaryota; kingdom Metazoa; phylum Chordata; class Mammalia; order Carnivora; family Canidae; genus Vulpes; species Vulpes lagopus. The sequence continues at coordinate 97,782,996 of NC_054825.1, read as the reverse complement.
CAAGAATAAGAACCAGCAGAAACATACAACAGAAACAGAAAACACACCAAAGATCTAGATCAGTGCTTAAATGGAAGTATAATGCAAGCCACAAATGTGGGTCACATATGCAACTTTAAATTTTCTAGTAACCACATTGAAAGAGTAAAAAGAAACAAATGAAATCAGTTCTTAAAACTGTTTTATTTAAATCAGTTTATTTTAACTCAAATTTTTATTTAACCTGAACTTTTATTTCAACATGTAATCAACATAAAAATTAATAATGAGATAGTTGACATTTTTATACTATTCAAAAATCTAGTGTGCATGTTACACTTGTAGTACATCCCAATTCAGACTAGCCATGTTTCAAGTGTTCATTAGCTGAATGTGGCTAGTAACTTGTATATTGGATCTTGTAGCTTTAGGTTTTAGAATATCCGGCAGGAGTGTTGAAATACCTATGCTTAATGAGCTTTTAAAAAGTGAGGTTGAGGGATACCTAGATGGCTCAGCGGTTAAGCCTCTGCCTTTGGCTCAGGGCATGATCCTGGAGTCCCCAGATCGAGTCCCACATTGGGCTCCCTGCATGGAGTCTGCTTCTCCCTCTGTCTGTGTCTCTGCCTCTCTCTCTCTCATGAATAAATAAATAAAATCTTTAAAAAAAAGTGAGGTTGAAAAACTTCAGTGTAGATCTGGAAATTATATAAAAGTAAAATAAGATATTTGAAATATGGAATAATCTATAATTTTAAAATTGAATAGCTGAAATTAAGAACTCAGCAAATGCCTTTAATAGCAGATTATACATGGCTCAAGAGAGAATTGTCAACTGGAAGGTGAATCAGAAGAAATTATCCAGAATAAGGCACAGAAAGACCAAAGAGTAGAAAAATATAGAAGAGTGAGAGAGCAAACACCATGAAATGGTTCACCCCACATTTAACTGTCATCCTAAAGGGAGAGGTAAAAGAAAAGAGGGACAAGGTCATATTTGGAAAGATAATAGCTGAGAATTTTTCAAAACTGTTTACAAGTCTATTGTCAATTTGATTGTCTTCCCACTGAAGATAACTGTATTAATCATTGCTTTTAATTTTTTTTCCCCTTTTTCTCTTTGAAGATCTCAAAGATTTTCTGCAATTTCACCATATTGTACCTTCAAGTGAATTTATTTTTCTATATCCTACTTGGGATATCTTGTGTTTCCAGAAATTGAGGATTAATGTCAATTAAGTCAGGAGTTTCCTTTGGCAGAGCATCATCTATAGGAAATCTCTGCAGCCTATTTGAGGTTGTGCTCTAGAGGGATATTATGTTTGATTCTGCTAGATGCGCATGGATCTCTACCAGCCAGAATTTTTTTTAGGTTATTTTGAGATACCTGGATTGGTCAGTCAGGCAGAGTAAATTCTAAACTGAAAGCCAAATAAGGATAGCTTATAGTTATTCATTCTTAGGATAGTCTTGTTTATTTTCTTTTTACACACAGAACCCAGGCCAAGACAGAGAAATGTGCCTGCTGTGTTCTTTTGTAGTATCTCCTTGTGCACCTGAGCAGATTTTTTTTTCCTAACCCACCTTTTTACTATACCTCAGCTTTATATGTGGTCTCAGTTCTAACTCCTCACCTTGATAAAGCCCATAGCCTAATCCCTGTCCCTGACTAGGAGTAAAATCTAAACCCCTGGCATACCGAGGCCAACAACCTCCACCTTACCTATCTTCCCACCAACCTTTGGAAAACTCAGTGTCCACCCTTAGCTTACCATTCTGCTTTTTAACATTTTTTTTCATGTTTGGCCCCTATAAATTTCCCTCTCATATAAACTCAGTTAGTTGTACTTTTTTTTAAAAGATTTTATTTATTTATTCATGAGAGACACAGAGAGAGGCAGAGACACAGGCAGAGGGAGAAGCAGGCTCCATGCAGAGAGCCTGATGTGGGACTCGATCCCGGGACTCCAGAATCACACCCTGGGTGGAAGGCAGGCGCTTAACTGCTGAGCCAGCCAAGGATCCCCAGTTAGTTGTACTTTTTAAAAAGGATTTATATATTCCTCCCACCTTGGAGATGGGGAACCAAAACTCTAAACCTAAAATGCCATACCTCTCAGTTAAAGACGGATAAATTTATCCTAAATCTTAACCAGTTAAAACACATAGGAATAGCATCAATGAATGATTCTCATGTGGTATTATCCAGGTTAAACTTGAAGGGAATAAAATCTAACCTGACCTATGTCAGCTGAGTGGAATTTATTTATAGCAACATAAAGATAAACATTACATTTTTCTCAATATTTCCCCCTTCCCTTCTCCCCATATAAGCAAGTAGGTTTGGGGGCTCCTTTCTTCAGGAGAGATTCACAGCAGAGTAGAAAAATAGAAAAGACTCCTTTCTTTTTCCTAAAATCCTAAACTCTGAGAGAAAGGCCTAGACAGTGTCTTCAAGAAACATCAAGAGGAGATTTCCCCCATACTAGAGGGAACCCAAGGGGATGGTGACAAATGAGTCAAAGAACTCTTAGACAAATGTTCATTATATGAAGAGCAGCAATGCACCACCATCTGACACCCCTGTTTACAATTCATGTATTTCTCCCACAGGTTTCTTCTCTTTTTCCTCCCCTCCTCCACCTCCTCCTTCTTTTCCAGGGCATGTCCCTGACTACTCATGCTATGGCCCAATCAATTCTCTTTTCTGCCAATGGCTACCAAACAAGTGATTAGCCCTGGCTTTGAGAGAAAATGAGCATCACCTTCAGTAACTTTGACTCACTTGTGGAATACCGGTGACTGGTTAAATGTTTTCTAGGAGGGAAGCAGAGAGGCTATTAAGATGGTGAAGATGAGGGGTCCTGGGTTGCTCAGTTGGCTGGGCATCTGACTCTTGATCTTGAGTGGGGTCATGATCTCAAGGTCATGAGATCAAGCCTCATGTTGGCCTCCACACTGAGCATGGAGCCTGCTTAAGATTCTCTTTCTGTCCTTCCCGCCCCCATCCCATTCACATGATATAGATAGATAGATAGATAGATATAGCAGAGATTAATCTTTTTTGGCTCAAAATGGAGACCAAGAAGGGTCCTTACCAAAAAAAAAAAAGAAAAGTAAGAGAGAATTCAAATAACATCGGGTAAGAATATTCTTCAAGCAGAAACCGAACAGAAAGCAAGCACATTGCTTTGAAATAAGGTTTACTGTTACAAAGAGTTAAGAAATATTTTTTTTGAGTTAAGAAATATTTTGACAATAGTTAAAACGGATGACATTCTCTGACAAAAGCAATTTTTTTAAGTATTCAATATTGTGGGAAAAATGTAATATACACAAAAAATCAGAAAAACTGGAAAATAAAATCGGATTAGTAAATACAGGTGTAATTAAATGTTTAGCACATTTCTGCTAATAAAGCAAAACATTTTCATGAAAATGTATATTACTAGCTTTTAATATTATGTCCATACATCTTTCTTTACAGATAAATATTAATTGCTTTAATTAATAATTTTCATCCATTACTGCAGAAATCAGAGACTTAACTGTTGTTTGTCATTGTTGCTGCTGTTCTTTGCTAGTTAGTTTGTTGGGAGGAGCAGGAACCTTACCAAGAATGCTTTGCAAAAAAAAATTGAAATCATTTGATTTCTAACAGAAAACTTTCCTAGTTTTCTTGCTCCATTGTTGCTATGCCACATGGTGTCTGCCCGCTGTAGCTGAACAGTCAATTATGCAGTTTCTAGGGAGAAAAATGCTCACATTGCACGGAAGTGTCTAAGCATCCCATGGTAACTCTGGTAATATGTATTTTCATTGTTCATTTGAACTGGTAAAAGTACAATTCTCCTGCTCTTACATGTTTTCCTATAGCGCCACCCTGCATGGTAAACCCAAAATTAATGATTTCTCCTCAAAGGCAAAGTTTTACTACAATTTACAGTTATGCATATTTTTAAATGTATTTTAAACTATTTAAAAAATATTTGTTACATTTCTATATTAGACTTTCTCATTCTTAAAAACCTTAATTTCTTGTGAAAATTAAGAAGGAAAGTATGGGTGCTGCAGATGAGGAAGAGGAGCAGAGGGAGGAGGACTGTCCTGAATTGGTTCCTATTGAGATGAAGCTAATAGAGGAGGAGGAAAAGTCTGGTCCTGGCACTAAGATCCCATCACACTTATCACCGGCTATTTAGGTAACTAACCATCCTGATCAGAAAATGCCATAAACGCTGGCATCCTGTGAGTTTGGGAGCTGCCGGTGCCTCTTCACCTTAGGCATCTGGGCCTTCTGGCAGACAGCAAATATCTCTGAGGTACTAGAAAGACAACACTTCTGAACTATATTTTGACAGAGGAACACAGTAAAAGAGTAGCAGTTATTTTAAATGAATTTGGGGAAGGAAGTGCAGTAGAGAAATCTTTAGCTAACAGCCAAGGCGGAGAGTTATATGGAAAATGGTTGGACCTTAGAAACAGTTGCCCCTGCTGTTCAGTAAAGGACGATGGCCTTAGGACTACTGAGAATTTGATGCAGAAGGAGAAATTTGAGTACATACTACTAGAGACCATTGGGTTAACAGCTATGGGTGCTGGAGCTTCTATGTGTGGGTTGATGCTGAATTAGGAATTGATATTTATCTTGATGGCATCATAACTGTTGTGATTTCAAAATATGGATTAAAACAATTAGAAGGGACACCTGGGTGGCTCAACGGTTAAGTGCCTGCCTTTGACCTAGGGGATGATCGTGGGGACCCAGAATCGAGTCCCACATCAGGCTCCTCGTATGGGGCCTGCTTCTCCCTCTGCCTATGTCTCTGCCTCTCTCTCTCTCTCTCTCTCTGTGTGTGTGTCTCTCATGACTGGTTGAATAAAATCTTTATAAATAAATAAATACATAAATAAATACATAAATAAATAAATAAATAAATAAATAAAACAATTAGAAGAAGAAAAACCTGATGGCCTTATCAATGGAGCTTCTAGGCAAATTGCCTTGGCAGATATCATCATCATTAATAAAACGGTTTCAGAAAAGGATTTAAGCAAATTAAGAATAGCCATTAGATCAATAAATAGACTAGGAAAAGTGGTATGTATCCAGAAGTCCTCAAATATATATTTGTAAGCTTTGTTCCTCCCATGTACTGGTCCATCCTTGTGTCATTTCTTGGTGTTAGTTCAGGCTATGTAGTCTCAAGTTGAGAGAAGCAGAAATCTCTTAACATCTTGTATATATTGTACTTCAGTTGGATAGAATATTGCTCATTTTTTGCTATGACACACAAGATGACAGCAAACAACCATACATCTCCATGCTTTTTGATGGCCATGTTTTCCAGCCTGAAACTAACACTGCTATTATCATGCAGTAGGATGAACACATCAACCACTGTCTGGATAGGGTGAAATACAGGCAAGGAGTGATTCCATTTCTACTCTTACCAATATTTAAGAGAAATCCTATGATTCAATTTCCTGTCCACCACTTGCTATAGGTACCTTTCCGGTTCTGTGAGTTTGATGTGTGTGTAAGGATCCTATTGTGCTTTGTGTTATTTTGATTACTTTGCATATACTCATGATTTCCAAGATTTATATACACTGTGACTTGTGATACGAATTTGCCCAACTCTTAGGAGAACTATACTTTTATGTGTTGGAGCTCCTTGTATATTCTGGATACCGATCTTTTTTTTTTTTTTTAAGATTTCATTTATTTATTCATGAGAGGCAAGAGAGAGAAAGGCAGAGACATAGGCAGAGAGATATAGGCTTCGTGCAGGGGGCCCAACGCAGGACTTGATACCAGGATTCCAGGATCACGCCCTGGGCCAAGGGCAGGCCCTCAACCGCTGAGCCGCCCAGTTGTCCCAATACCGATCCTTGTTAAGGGGAAATAAATCAACTCTAAGAAGCAGATTTGTTTCTGATGTAAAGACTCTCTATGCACTGAAGAAGGATACAGAAGAGTCAGTCAGGCGTGTGGGGCCTGGGGAAATCATCAAGATTCTCACATGCTTCATTCCCAGATTATTTGTTTGCATCTGGCATGTCAGGATCCTGACAGATGATTGCTTGAAAGTTGATTTCTGAGCAATCCTTAAATTTTGTGTCCACAGGAAATCTAGCAGAATTACCACTTATATTTACCCCATATAGTGAAAGAGAGCAAAAAAAGAATCCAGGGCGCGGCTCCAGGTAGAGGAATGGGCGGGGATCCAGCAGGGCTCCCAGACCTCCAGGCCAATACAGAGAAGTTTGAGGTATTTCCTGTCTGAAGGCCCCTTCCTTAACCACCTGAGTCATGGAGACTTTGGAAGTTGGGCCTACAGGAGGGGCTAGCTGCCAAGGAGAACAGAGCAGGACCAGGAGGGGCCAAGGGTTGCTGAGGAGGACACAGAATATGGGGCAAAGGATTGCTCAAGACCAGAGGCTGACTTTTTTCCTGTGGCAGGGCTAGGTAGGTTCTCTCAACCTGCAGGACAAGATGAAGTGTGAGCATGAGGCCGGCAGATACACCAGTGCATCCTGGCAGTTTGCCTTCAATGGGCAGATAACCCACCTCTTTGACTCAGAGAATGGAGAGTGGACAGTGGTTCAGCCTGCAGGCCAACAGTTTCAGGGCACATTGGACAGTGACCAACTCCCTCATGAAGTCTCCAATGGAGACTATAAGAGCTGGATGGAACACCCATTGATGCACTGGGATGAGAAGCTGGAGACAACAGGCAACTCAGAAGATTGGATAGAGTGGTGTTCTCTTGAAATGGTCTTGACCTACCCCACTCATTGTAAGTGATAGAGAGCTAGAGAGAAAGGGATATTGATCCATCCATGGTCAATTCTTCTTGGCCGAATAATGGCCACAGGTCTGTTCTAGCATCCTTCCTTTCCCTTCCCTCCTCCTGGCATCTCTCTCCACTGCACACACCTTTGGTTTTCTCACTGTGGATTTCTTATTGGCCCCTATCCTAAAGGGATCATTCTGTTTCCAGAGATTTTCTTCTTATCTTATTCTTTTCTGAGCAATCATCATCATGATTGTTTTTCATCTCACCTGGTCTATTTCTTGAAATCTTTCAATGCCAACTGAAATGTTAGCTTCTGAACAAGATGTCCATCACCATCCATATTTGTCACCTCCTCTTCTGTCCTGGCAAGAGTTATTGTTTATATGGAAACCCTTGCTTCTCCCATTAGCTGTTTGATCTGTATGAGCCCACCCTCTGTCTTCTTTCCTTTCCCAGCACCTGTCACAGTAGCTACCACAAAGTTGGCTACAGGAGGCCCTGTATCATAGCATTACCTGAAGGAGCAGGAGCTAAGGACTCATCCTCTCAGTTTTGGAGCCTTGTCTACAAGGGCTTTCATTATTGTGTTTCCATGTCAGGAGCATCAGCCACAACTCCCATATTAGCCCAAGTCAAGCCACAGCCATCAGACCAATCACCTCAATCCTCCCTGTGCTCCTCCTCACTGGCTCAATCCTCTTTGGAATCTAAGGCAGAGTCCTTTATGCAACAGGTAATGTAGACAGAATTGAATGGGAAGTGAAAGGCAGATGGCCTGAAGCAAGCACACAGAAAGGTGAATAGCCAGGCCTCTCCTTGGCCTATCGCTTGAACCTTCTCACTCTGAAAATGAGACCTTGTGCATATGACTGTATTAGGTTCTCCAAGAAAGAGAATCATCAGGAGCTGCTGCTGTAGATGTTGACGTAGATAATTATTACAGGGGATTGGCTCACGATTATGGAGGTATATGAAGTCTCATTATTCACTGTCTGTGAGCTGGAGAAACAGGAAAGCTGGTGTTGGGGTTCCAGTGCAAACATGAAGGCCTGAGATCAGGGTATCACTGGTGTAAATCTAGGCCCCGGTCCAAAGAACCAAATACCAGGAGTCCTAATGACCAACGTCTGGGGGCGGGGTGGGGGGTGGGGGGTGGGGTGGGGGTTTAGGATGCCCCAGGCAAACAGAGCAAATTCACCTTTCCTCTGCCTTCTGTTCTGCTCAGGCCCTCATGGATTGGGTGAGGACAGTCTTCTTTACTCAGTCAACTAATTCAGATGCTAATCTCTTCCAGAAACACTCTCATAGACAAACCCAGAAAGAATGTTTTCCCACTATTGGGGCATTCCTTAGCACAATCAAGTTAATATATAAAAGGAAGCAGGACCAAGACCTTACATTGCTTGATAGTAATGACCTAGGCAAGCTCAGCCTTGAGTTCTGATAGCTCTTCACTGTCAAAGGCCAGTGGGAAAGCACAGGGGCCCTCACCAAGGTTTAGGTCCTGTTGATGCTAAATGGATTTAGCAAATTCAGGCTTAGCTCAGACCTGGGTCTGAGTGAAAAGCTGAATAAGCTTTTCACTTGGGGAGGGGGCCCACGTGAGGGCATTTGTAGAGGCAGTGGGAACACAAGGCATAGACAACACTCTGGTTGGGGGGAGAGCAGCCTGCTGGCTGCACTTGATATGTCCTAGAGATAGAGGACCTCTCCGTGGTGCATACAGGAGAGTCCAGAGTCTGACCCCAAGAAGAGGAGGGGGAAGGCCTTTGCAGACCCAACCAAAGGGCTGGCTTTTAGGGCTACATCCCACACAACAATGCTTGGGAGGTGGCAGGGAAGAAAGAAGGCCAATGGAGAGACTCTCCATTTAGGCCTTTAGGAGGCCAGATCTCCATGGAGCCCTAGGATTCCTGGCTCAGCCCCTGTGCTCTTGCCTTCAGCCGGCCTCCTATAGAGCCCAGATCTCAAGCTCATTGAACTGCCCACCTTGAGCAGACTCAGGAGGTAGATGGGATTGAGCTGCTTTGGAGTTGGATGCTGTATCCTGACCCGGCCAGGAAAGAATGTGGCAGGGCAAGGACAGCTACTGGGATGAGGAGAAGCCAAAGAAAAGGGAAGAATGATCTGTGGCTCCAACCTTCTCCAGGGCTACAAGAACCAGGATCCATGTTCCTGTCTTTGGGTAGGGCTTCCAGCTGTAGGGTGGGCCAGGAGGATCTAAGTAAAGGGAACACATTAATCATTCCTGGCTCTAGTCCTGAACCCCATTGTCCAGTGGGCGTCCTGGAGCTGACTCTGTGTTGTGCTAATGAGGGAAAAGTTTAAACAAACACCTATTTCTCTTGTAGAGACTGAAATTGCTACCAAGGAGGCCCTGACGATATACTCTCCAACATCCACCCTCCCTATTGGTGGGTGATCTTTCTACCTTCATATCAATCCCTATGGCAAACACAGAATCCTCCAGATCATCCTGATTATGGCAGGAATGGAGCATCTCATTGCCTTCATTTCGGGACATGATGATCTTTCTCTGAACCTTTTCTTTTTTTTTTTTTATTATTTATTTATGATAGTCACAGAGAGAGAGAGAGAGAGAGAGAGAGAGGCAGAGACACAGGCAGAGGGAGAAGCAGGCTCCATGCACCGGGAGCCCGACGTGGGATTCGATCCTGAGTCTCCAGGATTGCGCCCTGGGCCAAAGGCAGGCGCCGAACCGCTGCGCCACCCAGGGATCCCCCTCTCTGCACCTTTTCTTAACAATAATACTATCTTCTCTTGGAGCTAATTGTTGGGATTCCTACATTTGCCTTAACTGCTTAAACAAGAATTCTGTACAAAGAGATTATGGTCCAATGTCTCATCTGGTATCAGAAATCAGATCCTTGTTAGTATCATGATCCTGTTTGTTGCTTAAAAAAAATTACTATAGGACAGTATATAAGAGAGAACCTCAAGGATTCTTTCTTGGGGCACTTAGGTGGCTCAGTGGTTGAGCATCGGCCTTTGGCTCGGGTTGTAACCCTGGGGTCCTGGGATCGAGTCCTGCTTCAGGCTTCCCATGGGGAGGCCTGCTTCTCTCTGCCTGTGTCTCTGCCTCTCTCTCATGAATAAATAAATAAAAACCTTTAAAAAAAAAAAAGATTCTCTCTTTTGAGACACAACCTCAAGTCTTTTAAATAAAACAAGATTAGAGAGTGGAGCTAAGGTGGCAGAGTAGCAGGAGGACCCTAGGCTTGCCTCATCCCTTAAACACAGCTAGATAAATATCAAATCATTCTGAACACCCAAGAAAGCGATCTGAGAACTGACGGAACGACCTACACGACTAGAGGGAGAGAAGAGGCCACATGGTGGAAGGTAGCATTTGTGGAGGTGTGGTTTGGGGGGAGAAGAGGACTGCAAGTGTGGCAGGGGAGAGGAAGATCTAGCCATGGAGAGAAGTGGCAGAGAGAGAGAAAGACAGAGGGAGAAGGGAGCACACAGGCGACTGCACAGGGAAAACACTTCTCCAAAGCCACTGACGAGATGGGAAGACGAGATGGGAAAACGAGATGGGTTGATTACAGTGAGTTTTTCCAACCAGCAGAGATCTAAGATTGGAGTTCTAGAAGTCTGTGGTGTGTCTGGTGTGGAGCCCGGCAGGCATAGCCAGGCTCCCATGGGGAGGGCAGATAACCTGGAAGGTGAGCAACTGTGCAATCTGAGGACCCCCTGGGATGCGCTGGGAAAGAGAGTTCTCCCCTCTTGGGGAGCATCTGGAGAGGGGCATGGCCTCTGAGGGGACAAAAGAGCCAGCGGGCACTACTGCGCTCCCCCACCCCTTAGCACAGTGGCAAAGACACCTGCTGAGGGTGACTAACCTTGAAGCTGGCTTTTTGCTGCACTCTTCTCCAAACTCCAAGTTCCTGTGTGTGCTGTGACTGCCCTTCTGGGGCAAAGCTTCATGAGTCCCAGAGTGGTGAGATCCTCTTCCCCAGAGGATCAGCACAGGTCCATGCCATGCCAGGTCCCTAAAGTCTGTAGTTCTGAAACTCAGCCGGTGTGCCCAGGATAGAACACAGGTGCACTGCACTCCCGGGTGGGCAAGCAGTCCGGACACAGACAGGGTGAAGGCAGGGATCTGACGGACGTGCGAGGAGAGATTATCTACTCTTCTGTGAGGGCTTCCCAGACAGTGGCAGGTGCAAACGCCCCTCTCCAGGGATGAGGGAGAGGGCGGAGGCCCTTTTTATCTCCTGCCCCCCATTAGCAGGGACTGTCTTCACTGAGCAGCAGAGTGGAGGCCTGAACCCCTGACACCAAACCCCATCCCCTGCACTCTGCAAGTGAGCCTGAGAACCAGAGCTGCACCCCGTCTCCCCACTAGAAGACAGGCCTCAACCCCCACATGCACCAAGTCTCCTGAGTGCTGCAAAGCTTCAGCTCTGGTAGAAATAGCACCAGGTCCCTTTCGACAAGCAGACTAGAGCTCATTCCGTTAAAACTTGCCACCCTCTGGCCCACGTCCAAACACTCCTCACTGCAATCAAGGAGAGACTCAGCCGAGGACTGGCTTGAGGGAAAGAGCAGCCAAACACAGTGCACACAGCATACACCAGAAACGATTCCTGAAGGGCCAGGCCATGGGTAGGATATGACCACTTCTTTATGCAGCCATTTCTCTCCGGACCCAGAAACATAACAGACTTTCTTTCCTTTCTTTTTTCTTTATGATGCAATATTCAATAACATTTAATTTATTTTATCATTTTTAATTTTTTAAAAATTTTTATTTATTCATTCATGAGAAACACAAAGAGAGAGAGGCAGAGACACAGGCAGGGGAAGAAGCAGGCTCCATGCAGGGATCCCGACGTGGGATTCGATCCCACATCTCCAGGATCACACCCTGGGCTGAAGACGGCTCTAAACCACTGAGCCACCGGGCTGCCCTCATTTTTAAATTAAATTCAATTAATTAAAATACAGCCTGCAGGAAGTTTCAGAGGTAGAGTTCAGTGATTCATCATGACATAATACCCAGTGCCCATCACCCCATGGACCCATCTTTATGCCCACCACTCAGTTACCCCATCCACCACGCCCTTCCCTTCCTATATTTATAAGTTTCCTATGATTGAAAGTCTCTCATGGTTTGTCTCCCTTTCTGATTTCATCTTTCTATTTTTGTCACCCTGGAGGGATTATTTTGTCATCATAGAGGATCTATGATTAGATTTTAGTTCTTTTATTTCTCCAGAAAAGGATTCTCTAGTATTTTCTATGCTCTTTTGAAGCCCAGCTAGTCTGTTTACAATCATTAATCTGAACTCTAGTTCTAAGATCTTATTTATATACATACCAATTAGGTCCCTACCAGTCAGTACTGCCTCTTGTTCTCTTTTTTGAGGTAAGTTGTTCTTACCTTCAGTGTCTTTCTGGTAATACTATGTACAAGAGAAGAGGGTTGGCGGACTTGGAAAGGAGCGAGGATGGCAGAGTGAGACGTTCCGCTGCCAGCCGGCCGTTGGGCGCGGGGCGATAAAGCCCCCGGACGGTGCAGGGCTTCTGGTGGGTTTGAGGAAGAGCATTTTCTTTGGCTTCCAGGTGCTTTGGTATTCATCTTGAGAAGAAAACAAAATTCTGAACTCAGGATTTGGCAAGGATTCTCTGTTGTCTCCTGGAGTAGGTAGTCCTCCTTTTACCCAGCCACTTTTCCTATTCTTGAAATGTGGATCTCTCTTCTCTACACATTTTACCTCCATGATTTGGATCAGAAAAGGCTGCTTTTCTTTTTGTTCCACTTCTCAGATTCAACCTTGCTCCTAGGATGCAATTGTCTTGCTGAGTTCTCCAAGAAGAAAGAAGCAACTGACCTGCTTGTTCTGCTTTTTTTGCCTAATTATAAAGAAATTATTTTGGAAGCTGAAGCTGATGTTAAATTTGAAACAGGTACTTTTAGATGTTGGTATTTGTGAATTCTTTACCTTTTGTTCCAAACAAGAAGACTAAATAAATAGCAAGTATGGATGACATCAGGTTTGTTGTTTTGTTTTTTTTTTTTAATGTCTTCTACTTTCAGCTACTGTCATAAGCACAGTTGAGTCTGCAAGGAGTAAATTCCAAATGTGCATTCTAATATGAAATGAAAGAGATGGTTAAAAACTAGATATTAAATATCTAAACCTTGACTCATCCTGTGAAGTAGATTTGCTGGAAAAGAACAAAGGTCCAATTTTGCAGTAAAACCTTTGATGTGACAAAGAAACATAAAGACAAGATAATGTGAGGTTAACAGAATCTCTGTAAAATACACATCTTTACATGTGTAAATCTACATTTTGGACAAGAAGAGGGATTTTTCTCCTAGAAAAGGAAGCTGTTGTTGGTTTCTACCTCAGAAGTCTTTGGAGATTTTTAAATGATTTTTCATTCTTCTAAGGAAGGATCACACTGTACATTTGCTAACTCTATGAATGCATGCTTGGGTTTATTGAAAGGTTGGAAAAGGGAAACAAAACAGGTAGCTTCAAGTCCAGTTGGAACCCTGTTCACCTCCTTCAAATGAGAGAGGCTGCTATACTGCAAATAACTTCATTCTTTTTTTGGACTTTTACATATACTTGAGACTTGGTTTTCCATGCTGCGAAGACAGGAACAAAGGTGGCTTAAGTGGTTTTTCTGTCCAGAAAATATGGCAGATCCTCTAGTATGACCTGCCTTCAACTTTGGGCATGGAAGAATGGGTGTGTGTGTGGGGGGGGGGGGGGGTTCCCAGAGAAAAAGAAGCAAAAATGCCTTATGCAGCTCCTTATGCAGCTCCTTCTGACTTTATGGCATTGTATATTCTGTAGCTCCAGTTTTCTAAAAACATAACATTTTTCCTTTGACCCAAGATGGGCACTTGGATGTTTGGTTTATTTTTCCAAGTAAGGTGTAATGTTAGGCTATAAAGGCTGGGACTCAGGTAACTTTCCCCAGTTGGAACTGAACTTTCTCATCAAAGAGTGGACTTCATTCGCAATGTTCCCAAATTTGTGGTTGATTTATAAGAAATTCAGGGTCTAGAAAAAACCTCGAACAAGAAAAATAGTTCAATAAAATATGGATTTTATTTCTTCCCCTTAAAAAAAATACTATGTACAAGAACAATGTCACCATACAGAGGAGATTCTGATATTGCACAAGCAAAGGACAAGATGAAGAACATTCTTTTTGTTGAGATTTCTTGATAATACCTTTAGATATTTCCATTCAAAGATTCTATAACGGGATCCCTGGGTGGCGCAGCGGTTTGGCGCCTGCCTTTGGCCCAGGGCGCGATCCTGGAGACCCAGGATCGAGTCCCACGTCGGGCTCCCTGCACAGAGCCTGCTTCTCCCTCTGCCTGTGTCTCTGCCTCTCTCTCTCTCTCTCTGTGTGTGTGTGTATGACTGTCATAAATAAACAAATATTAAAAAAAAAGAGAGAGAGAAAGAGGAAGTTCTTTAAAAAAAAAAAAAAAAGACTCTATAACTTAGCATCAAGAAAAATGGCAGGAATTTGCCAAGGCAAAGTGCTGAACAGGAAAGGCACTGAATGTATGAAGGGACACAGAATGTCCAAGGGCTGCACCATGTGGTCTGGTTCGAGGTCTCTGGAATGTAAGGCCACGAGGTCTAGTGGTCTAAAATTGAACAGCAGCTCATCCAAAGGCAGCCTGCACAAAGGCAGGGTTGCGCAGCTGGACCCTACTCTCCTGGGCTCCTTGGTAGCTTCGCCAGCCTGGAGAAAGAACAGGTTTGTCTCAGTGGCTGAGGAAATCCTCAGTTGGTAATCCCGGGGCTGCCCTCTGCCAGCACTCCTACCCGAGCCCAGCCCGAGCCCAGCCCTCGCCAAGCGGCAGGCACTTGAACCCAGTCATCTCCCCAGCCCTGGGCCCGGCCACCTTCACAAACCTCCTCCCTCCTAAAGCAAATCACTGAGTCAGCCCAGGCCGTGTTACCAATGGTCTGAGCTCAGGGCTAAAGTGAGGCATAGATCTATCTGCTCCCTTGACTCAGGTTCTAATTCTCCCTCTCCTGGCAGGCCCTCAGGGACCTGCTGCGGCATCTGACAGGAGGCAAGGACCTACACTTGACAACTGTAACCTTGGGGAATGCTGCAGGCACAGATCCTTCCTTTCCTGCCCTCCCACCTCCTGGCCAGCAGCACACGGAGCGCTGGGCATGATGATCCCTTCCCCCACCCCATCCATTCCTGGTGCTGCTCAACTGTGAGCACATGCAGAGCCTCAGTTCCCCCATCTCCCAGGTCAGCTCTGCTCAAAGCAGGGGCTGCTCAGTGGCTCAGGATCTGAGGTCCTCGGGAAGCCGGCTGCCAGGCACTACACCAACCTGAGCCAGAATTCCTACCCGTGCATGCAGAACTGGCCCCCTTCTAGTCTTGTCCTCCTCAGTCTCTACAGCTCACCCTTGCTTTCCATGCAAAAACCTGAGCCCCATTCTGGGGGGGACACAGCACTACTCTCTGGCACTTAGAGCTGCTCTGCAGAGGCCTTCCCACTCCCTCTTGCTGGGCTTAGACTCTGGACCCTCTCTTTGGAAGCCCCTGAATGGAGTCCTCTCCCCCTTGAGACATCACAAGGAGCCTGCAGGCTGCTGTCATTCAAAGGTGAATACCGCCTGGGTTGTGGGCCCCTCCTGTCCCACACCACCCTCTCTGGGCCCAGATTGACTCTCCATAGAGACTCAGGTCTGCCCAGGCCCAGCTTGGTCAATCCCCTTAGTATCCCCAGGCCTTAAATTTTGGGGGGCCCCTCTCTCTTTCCAGGTACCTGAACCATGAGCATGTGTCAGCACTCAGGGCTGAGCATATCCAGGTTATTGCTAACAAGTGATGTGAGACCTCTTTCACTTGGTCTCGTTGCTCTGTGAGAAGGTTCGGCGAGTGAGCAGGTGCAGCCCGGGGATTCCCGTCCCTGTCCCCGCCCCAGGCCATGGGGCCCTCCCTTCCCTCCCATTGTGCTGCCGGTACCTGTCCCTTTAAAGGACCCCGACATGGATGCCAAGGAGGATGGCACAGTAGAGGAACAGGAGGAAGATCCAGGTGCTGGGTGTGCTGCCTGAGGCCCCAGATCGGGCCATGTCTTGAGGCCTGCTTTGTGGCACTGAAATGAAAACACAAGAATGAGAGCCCCAGTCCGGTACCCAGACTGGGAGAAGCTTCCTCAGTGCCCGCAGCCCCAAGGCCATCCTACCAGGCAGACAGTGTCTATCATCCCATTGTGGCAGCTGGGGTGATAAGTCCTGCTGTCTGGAGGGAGGGAAGGGACACATCCTGTCTCCTAGGGGCTCCTATAGCCTTAGGGAAAACAGGGGTGGCCATGTAAGTTGTTCCATTGTGACAGGACCAGAAGTGCTGGAGGATGAGGATGCTGACAGCGACCACCTCTCAGGAGCTGACAGCCCAGGTGGCACTAACAGACTTCCAGCAATGCCCCAGGTGACGAGAAAAGATCAGTGATTCTCAGAAAAGGGAACAGTAAGAAGACAATCTCTGGAGCCAGACTGACACCCCCTTGTTTGAGGCCAGCAGGAAATCTAAGAAATACCAGAGGAGTACAGGTGGGTACAGCCAGGAGGTGATTCCAGGAGAGGAGAAAGGAAAGAAAGGATGCTAGAACAGACCTGGGGCCATTATTCCACCAAGAAAAGTCACCATGGATGGATTAATCTCTCTCTCTTCCTTTCTCTCTCTCTCTCACTCACACACAGGCACACTGAGTGGGGTAGGTCAAACCCGTTTCAAGAGAACACCATTCCATCCAATCTTCTGAGTTACCTGTTGTCTCCAGCTTCTCATCCCAGTGGTTCATTACGTATTCCATCCAGCTCTTACAATCTCCTTTGGAGACCTTCATGAGGAAGTTGGTCACATCTCTGTCACTGTCCAATGTTCCCTGAAACTGTCGGCCTGCAGGTTGAACCACTGTCCAGTTTCCATTCTCGGAGTCAAAGTAATGGGTTACCTGCCCATTGAAGGTAAACTTCCAGGATGCACTGGTGTATCTGCTGGCCCCACGAACACACTTCATCTCACCATGCAGGTCGAGAGAACCTACCCCGCCCCCCCACAGGAAAGAAGTCAGCCTCTGGTCTTAAACAATCCTTTCTTTGCACCTGTGCTTTCCTCTCCTCAGTTCCCCTCCAATCCTCCCAGTCCTATTCTGTTCTCCTTGTCTGCCTGGCTGTTGGGCTGCTCGTGTAGGCCCAACTTCCAAGGTTTCCATGAACACCATAGCTCCCTGGGCCTACCAAACTGCTCCGCTTCCATCCTGGGCCTTTCACTTACCATTCTTAGGGTAAATCTCTGCTTTGATGTCACGCACTTTCTTTTGGAGCTCTTCCATCAGGTCGTTCAGAGTTTCTTTCTGTGTCTCCCTAAACCCTGTATCATTCATCCTCATCCTCATAGGACCAACAAGTGTGATCTCCTTGCTCTGACAGTTGTAGGAAAGAAACAGGTTTCTTTTGACGTAGCCTCGAACCTGACACCATGGTTGTCCAGCACTGGACTGAGGTTTGATGGAGAATTCACAAAAAAGAGAAGTAGCATCTGTGAAGTAAAAACGCAGGTAGTGGTTGGAGTTGGAAGAGGAGAGTGGCAGGACCTCTGTCCCATCCATGCGTCAGCATAGCATCATCTCTGTAGCGCTGGGCTGTCAAGGCACGGCCTGCCCCTGCAAAACCGCACCTTCTTTGATAAGTGAGAGGTCACGATGATGGGTCACAGGATTTACTATAGCTGTGGAGATGGTGACCATCTGCCATTACGATTGACCTGGAAGCTTTAAAAAAAGGTTGTCCTCACTGCACAGTCTCGAATATCAGGAATTGCCAAGGAAGACAGCAGAAGAAAGGATTATAAGGTTCAGAGACATGCATATGACAGATAACATATGGTAAGAGATCCAAAAACAAAACTAAAAATATATCCACCAACTATACTCATGGACAGGTCTGAAAGACTTTCTATATTAAGCTCATAAAGAATGCATGGTGAGACAGGCACCAGCATTGTCAAGGAGCTCAGTTATGGTTGTAGTTGATGGCCAAGCTTGGCAGTAGGAGACGGTTTTGCAGAGATAGATGCCCAGTAGCATGTATTTGGGGAGATAAATCCTGAAATAAGAGATTTGGGATACAGGTGCTCAAGTGTCAGAGCAGGGAGACAGCAATGATTGAAATGACCCTAGAGGGTGGAATGCCAGCCCTGGCCCTGCCCCACAAACTGCTCTCCATCCCTTTGACTCAAAGAACACTGTGACTGGAGAGGCAAAATAGCTAGACAGCCAACCCAGGGGTCACTGGATTTCATAAAAACAAAGACCAAGCCCCAGAGGTCATGAGGATGAGGCTGAAGGCAGCTACCCAACAGCAAGTCTGGGTCTTTTGCCCAGGTCTCAGAGCTGAGCCGCTTCTCAGAGCTGGAACCCTTTAGTAGAAGCAGAAGCCAGCGCCGATGAGTAGGGACCCTTCAGGTCTGCAGCTAGAGCAATGCTTCCTGCTCACCTTCCCCAAAAAGCCACGTGCTCGTTAAAGGTGTAGGTACACAGTGGGAAGCAGAGGCCATCCGGACATTCAGAGTGCGACCTAGTGTGTGAGTTGACATCATCATCAGGGATCCAAGTGTCAATATAGCCTCATGTAACTGCTGTAGTGCAGGGTAATGTGTGTGTTGTACATGGTGAGGGGTGAGGGTCAGGTCATGAAAACACAGGTGTCCCAGGTACACTTCACTTGATGTCATTTGGTTCAAGTACCCACAGTGATTATTATTTGTAGCAGTAATGAGAAATCTTTGCAGTTGTTTGGGTTGAGGGCTGTGCAGTAGGGAATTTCAAGTGCGAAATTCTTATGGTGTCTTCTCTTTTCTCCAAGTACAATGTAAAAGAGGGCCCTTTCCTGGATCAAATGACAGAGTTGAATATTGACCTTAAAAGCTGAGGATTCAAGGGTGTGAACCTGGTGCACAGATTCTCTGCAGATATTAAATAGGGCATAGGCCTGTTGTAACTACTCATGTCTGCTGCCAGCAGGGAAGCAGCCATAGGCATACACGGGTGAGTGTGTGGCCTGGACCTGCTTCTTGGACCACAGGACCCTGTAGACCCTGTGACACAGAGGTATTGTAGTAGCAAACATGCTAAGTGCAGTTTTACATCTTGATGCAAGGTCAGGAAGAGACCCCTAGTGATGGCAGCTGGGAATGACATTTAAAAGTGTGCAGGTGGCCAAGTTCAAAGAGGTTGTTGCCTGTGTTCTCTCCTCTAGGATTTTGATGGATTGTCTCACATTTAGATCTTTCATCCATTTTGAGTTTATCTCTGTGTATGTATGGCCACAGTGACTGCTTACAAGATACATCTATGAAGGCAAGGGAAACAAAAGCAAAAATGAACTACTGGGACTTAAGATAAAAATCTTCTGCACAGCAAAAGAAACAGTCAACAAAACTAAAAGACAACCTACAGAATGGGAGAAGATATTTGCAAATGACATATCAGATAAGGGGCTAGTATCCAAGATCTACAAAGAACTTATTAAACTCAACAGCAAAGGAACAATCCAATCATGAAATGGGCAAAAGATGAACAGAAATCTCACAGAGGAAGACATAGACATGGCCAACAAGCACTGCTCCTTATCACTTCCCATCAGAGAAATACAAATCAAAACCACCATGAGATACCACCTCACCCCAGTGAGAATGGGGAAAATCAACAAGACAGGAAACCACAATGTTGGAGAGGATGTGGAGAAAGGGGAACTCTTGCACTGTTGGTGAGAATGTGAACTGGTGCAGCCCCTCTGGAAAACTGTGTGGAGGTTCCTCAAAGAGTTAAAAATAGACCTGCCCTACAACCCAGCAATTGCACTGTTGGGGATTTACCCCAAAGATATAGATGCAGTGAAAGACATCTGCACCCCAATGTTTATAGCAGCAATGTCCAAAATAGCCAAACTGTGGAAGGAACCTCGGTGTTCATTGAAAGATGAATGGATAAAGAAGATGTGGTTTATGTATACATGGAATATTAATATTCCTCAGCCATTAGAAACGACAAATACCCACCATTTGCTTCGACGTGCATGGAACTGGAGGGTATTATGCTGAGTGAAGTAAGTCAATCGGAGGAGAAACATTATATGGTCTCACTCATTCAGGGAATATAAAAAATAGTGAAAGGGGAAAGGAGAGAAAATGAGTGGGGAAATATCAGAGAGGGTGACAAAACATGAGAGACTCCTAACTCTGGGAAACGAACAAGGGGTAGTGGAAGGGAAGGTGGGCGGGGGGTGGGGTGACTGGGTGTCAGGCACTTGAGGGGCGCACCTGATGGGATGGGCACTGGGTGTCACACGATATGCTGAAAAATCAAACTCCAATTAAAAAAATTAAAATACAAAAGTTTGCAGGTGGAACGCCTGGGCTGCTCAGCGGTTGAGGGTCCGCTTTCGGCTCAGAGCGAGATCCTGGAGACCCAGGATCGAGTCCCCCACGTCGGGCTCCCTGCACGGAGCCTGCTTCTCTCTGCTGTGTCTCTGCCCCTCTCTCTCTGCGCTTCACATGAAAAACTAAGTAAAATCTTTAAAAAGTAAAAATGCAAGTTGGCAGGTACAGCCCAGGGACCTGCAGCGCGGAGGTCCGCGGTCCTGAGCTGGGACGTGGGGCTGGCGTGCGGCTGGTGAAGGAGCGCCAGGCGCGGCACAGGCCTGGACGCGCTGCCAGAGTCGCCGGGAAGTCTAAGGGTGGCCAGGAGTGGGGACGGGGCTCCCGAGACCTCGTCGGGGTGGCGCAGGGCCGGGGGGCTGAGTGGGGACCAGGCCCTGCGCCAGCGCCCGGTCCTGCCCCCAACTGGCGGCTCCGGGCTCGGGCTCGGCTCCCCGCGGGGCAGGAGGGGGCCCGGGGCGAGCGCGGACCCTCAGGGCCGGCCCTGCTCCCTCCCCCGGGCCTCGGGCGCCCAGAGCCTGGCCGGACTTGGCCGCCCGTCGCCTCTTTCAGGTCCCGGAGGGCGACGAGCGCCCGCGGCCGCCGCCGAGCCCGGGGTCCCTCCGACGGGCGGCTGCACCCCCCTCCCCTCCCCCACGCCCCTCCCCCACCCCTCCCCCGCCCCCTCCTCCTCCCCACGCCCCTCCCCCTCCCCTCCCCCTCCTCCTCCCCTCCCCCACCCCTTCCCCCACCTCCTCCCCCGCCCCTTTCTCCTCCCCACGCCCCTCCCCCACCCCCTCCCCACGCCCCTCCCCCGCCCTCCTCCTCCCCTCTCCGACGCCCCTCCCCTCCCCCACCCCCTCCCCGCCCCTTTCTCCTCCCCACGCCCCTCCCCCCTCCCCTCCCCCCTCCCCTCCCCCACCCCCTCCTCTCCCCCACCTCCCTCCCCATCCTCCTTCCCCCCCCACCCCCCGCCCCAAGGTTCCCGAAACCCCGGGACTCACTTGTCGCCTGGCCTGACGCCCCCCGGGACCAGCACAGCAGGACCAGGAGCCCGAAGGGCACAAAGCGCGGCCGGATGCGGGGGGCCGCGGGCAGCGGCTTCCCGGGCGGGCGCCGGCGCACTCCCCGGCCGCGGCGGCGCGGGGCTCGGGGGCCGAGCGGGGCCGGGCTGCCCGCGGGCGCCCCAGGGCGTTGCGCCGGAGCGCAAGTCCTGCTCCTTGCAGGTTTCTCCGGGAGGGACTCGTACTCAGTGCTAAGGATTCTTCCAGTTGTCTCTGCCCTGCTCAGGCTGCCAGGGCAGGTCCGAGGGCGGGCGGCCGGGCCGCTGAAGGACCCCATCGACCCGCTGCCCACGGCGCGCTACGGGCTCTGCGGCGCGCAGCGGTGCCGAGTCCCGGCAGCACCCAGGGGAAATGGGCGGGGCCTCAGTCAGGTGACCCGGGGCCTGCGGTCTGCCGCTCTCTAAAAAAAGGGCTTGGAATATTACTCAGCCATTAGAAAGGACAAAAACCGTCTGCTTCGACGTGGGTGGAACTGGAGGGTAATATGCTGAGTGAAGTAAGCCACTCGGAGAAGGACAAACATTATATGGTCTCACTCATTTGGGGAAAATAAAAAATAGTGAAAGGGAATAAAGGGGAAAGGAGAGAAAATGAGTGGGAAATATCAGAAAGGGAGACAGAACATGAGAGACTCCTAACTCTGGGAAACGAACAAGGGGTGGTGGAAGGGGGTGGGGGTGACTGGGTGACAGGCACTGGGGTGGGCACTTGATGGGATGAGCACTGGGTGTTATTCTGTATGTTGGCAAATAGAACACCAATAAAAAAATTTTTTTAAATTAAAAAGACAAAGGAAAATGAAAAAAAGGGGGGGGCTTAGAGGAATGACTCACCCTCCTATCTCAACTTTTAATGTTGTTCTGCAGTGAACCTAGAATACCCTGATTCTCTGGCCTTTTATTTTTAATCTTTACGTTTCATTTTCAGGGTGGGCTCTTGGAAGTGATTGTATGTGCACTGGATTATTTTTTTTTTAATTTTTCTTTATTTATGATAGTCACACAGAGAGATAGGGAGAGAGGCAGAGACACAGGCAGAGGGAGAAGCAGGCTCCATGCACCGGGAACCCGACGTGGGATTCGATCCCGGGTCTCCAGGATCGCGCCCTGGGCCAAAGGCAGGCGCCAAACCGCTGCGCCACCCAGGGATCCCCACTGGATTATTTTTTAATCTAACTTGTGACTTTCAGTTCTTTAATTGGAGGGTTTTTTAGTACTTTATCTTTATTGTGATCACTAATAAAGTAGGATCAGCCATCATAAAACTATAATCATAAAACTATGATCAGCCATCATAGTTTTCATGTAACATGCCTTAAAGATTCCCGCTCCATGTCTGCATTCCTTTTACTGTACTGAGTTTTGTTTTTTGGGTTTTTTTTTTTTTTAAAGATTTTACTTATTTGTTCATGAGAGACACAGTGAGAGAGAGGTAGAGACATAGGCTGAGAGAGAAGCAGGCTCCATGTAGGGAGCCAGATGCCGGAGTCCATCCCGGCCCTGGCTCCCAGGACTCCAGGATCAGGCCCTGGGCCAAAGTCAGGCGCTCAACTGCTGAGCCACCCAGGAGACCCTGGAGCCTCCATTTTATATTCCATTTCATTGAAAGTCTTTTTGAGTACAACTTGATTTGATTTTGGTTCTTTTATTTCCCCAGAAAGGAATTCTCTACTGTCTTCTATGCTCTTTTCAAGCCCAGATAATCTATTTATAATCATTAATCTGAACTCTAGTTTCAACACCTTACAAATATCCATTCTGATTAGGTCCCCTCTGAAAACCTCTGGGGAAGAGTCTGCCAGATTTTGCTGACACAACTCTTCAGGGACATGGGAGAGGGTGAGATTAAGAGGGGTACAGTTATGGGTATGACATATTTACAGAATTCTTCCTTGGGGGGAGCCCCCACCCCCTCCTTAGTTCTCCTCCCCAGGCTCCTCCACTGTCTGGAGTCCTTTGTTTGGTGACTGGCAACCTCTGGCAGCAAGGACAGAAATGGCATCCCAAGGAGAGGAGCAAGACTCATAGCATACATAGCCTTCTGGAGAAGCTTGCCCCAACCTTAAAGGTATTACCACCTAGCCGGCACTGTAAGTGAAGTGTTTTGTTTTGTTTTGTTTTTTCTTTAAAGGCCGTTGTACCATTCTGTCAAGCCAGCTGCTTCAGAATGGTGGGGAACATGCTAAGGCCAGTACATTCCATGAGCATGGGCCCATCGCCACATTTCTTTTCCTGTCAAGTGAGTTCCTTTATCAGAAGCAACAGGGTATAGAATGCAGTGACAGTGGATAAGGAACTATGTAAGTCCGTGGATGTGACTTTTGGCAAAAGCACTGCATGCAAAGAAGGCAAATCAATATCCACAATATGTATCTATTTCAAAAAAGATGAATGCTATGCCTACTAGGCTGGAGGTGGTTGGGTATAATCACCATGCCAGCTGGCAGATCACCCTGGGCAGTGGTGCCATATAGGGACTCAGTGTGAGTCTTGGCTGCTGGCAGACTGGGTCCTGAGCAGTGGGCACAGCCACGTCAGCCTTAGTGAATGGAACTCCATGCATCTAAGCCCACGTATAACATCCATTCCTGCCACCACAACCACTCTGTTCATGAGCACACTGGGCAGTTTGCTGTGCCCGGGGAAACAGGCTGACCGGCACCCCCAGAACAGGTCATCCTAGCCACTTCATTCTTAAAATCATTCTATTCTGAGGCCACACTTTGGTGAGTATTCAAATGGAACATACATATCTTCATGTTTTCAGAGAATACTATCCACAAAACTCTCCCCCAGATTTCCTTTTGGATTTCCAATTTCACCAAATTTCCAATTGGATTTTCCAAGTCCCTGGCCATCCACCCAAACCACTGAAATTGGTATATAATTGCACATCTGCCCATTTCTCCTTCCCAGCAAAGTGTACAACCAGGTGTACTGCCTAAAGTTGTACTCGTTGATGAAATTTCCCTTACCCACTGACACTCAGGAATAATCCAGAAAAGGGCTATAATGCTAAGGCCCAACCCCGAGTATCTTACAGAAACATCTGAAAACCAGGCCTGAGTCTTCTCTTCCTCTGTCAACTGATAGTAGGGAACTTCCCATGAGGCCAGAGGTACAAGCTGGGAGAGAGGAGGCAGTGAGGCAGGAGGAGGGACCGTGAGCATTTAGGCAACTTCATCGTGTAACTTGCTTGTACCTGAAGGCCTGATCAGGCCAGACCATGTACATACTGCTGTGCTTGACCAACTCCATGGCTCTATGACTCAGAAAACACCCACCTCATGATGGGCGGCTCAGGTCTCATGGTGACTAGGTGGCCCACTGTCAAGCTTTCAGGCCCAATAAGGCTTCCTGCAGACCAAGATTTGTTTTTCAAAAGGAGAGTAGTTAGTTATGTATGGTTAATGGCAGGGCCTTGCTCCAAATCCTAAAGGGCCGACGCTGTGACCTACCTAGGGAGGCTGCCAGAGCCTCCAAATACCATCTTGAATTGGAATAACATGTACATGGTAGCAATGTCAATATCCTGGTTGTGATATTGCACCATAGTGTTTGTGATTTTTTACCTTTGGAAGAAACTTGAAAAAGAATACCTGGGACTTCTCAATACTATTTCTAATAACTATATATGAATTTGTCCGCATAATATACAGTTATCTCAAAATCAAAAAATTAATTTATAAACAGTGTGGGTGGTTTTGGAAGGAGCTGGGAGGACATTGACATAAGAGTGAGAGAAAGCCTGCAGAACTTTAGAGAAACTGCCAGAGGAGCCTCATGGCATCTGAGGAGGCTGCCAGTAAGGGCTCCAAGGAAAAGTGAAATACTAGGGCTCTTCTGTCCACCTCAGAGCCAAGGGGGTCCAAGACATGGAAATTCATAAGAAAGAGCAGGAGCTCTTATATACCTTGTTATTCATAGATCAAGAGGAAACTGAGTAAGGAAGGGCAAGGGGAGGGCTCAGGAGAACAGAACAGGGTTAGGGCCGTGCATTATAGGCCTGAAAGACATACAGTGAATGCTTTTGTCAAGTCCCTAACACCAAGGACATGCTATCTTCAGCACCTACTGCCTACGAACCAGGCTTTTTTGCCAATTAATTTAATTGATAAATTCAGGTAGAAAGGGTATCCATCTCCTTAAGGAAGCATTTCCAAAGTGTTGAGTGCAGACCATAGGATGTTCCACCCAACCATTAAAGAGACAAAATAGACATGTGTGGGACAGGAAAGGATATCCTTGATTCAGCGATGAGTGAACAAAAGTGTTGAATAGCAGGATAGCCCTCTATGCACATATTAAATGGAAAACAAAGTTCTGTGGTATATACACCACATTGGGTAAAGAGGTGGCCCTTGGAGAGGGAGAGAAGAGAGCAATGGGTGAGCAAGGATGAACTTTCTTTGGGTTCCTATTGACTTTTTTTTTTAGGATTTAATTTATTTACGACAGAGAGAGCACAAACCCAGAGCAGCAGATGGAGAGGGAGAGAAATACTCCCAGCTGAGCAGGGACCACCACTGGGGCTCCATCCCAGGACTCTGGGATCATGGCCCAAGTCGAAAGGCAGACACTCAACAGACTGTGCCACACAGATACCCCTCCTGTTGACTTTTCAATAGGCATTTACCTCTTTGGCAGTTGAGAATCCTTTAGAGAAAGGTTCATGACCCTTGCATCCTGTAGGCCAACACAGAAACTACAATCCTGGAGTACCAAACCACCCAGAAACATTTCACCAGACCTCATGTGCCCACTCCGAGGGGGTGTGCCTTTGCCATCAGGAGCCATTACATTTCCAGTCTCTGGTGTCATCAGCTGACTCCAAACAACCTGTGCTACTCCAAAACATAACTAGGCTGAGTCCCAAGCCCAGAATCCCTTTTTTCGCCTGTTTCTGCTGCTCTAGGGGTCCACCAACCCCCCAAAGAGGAGCAAGAACTTGAAGTCCAAGAGAGAGTAATGGCTTCAGGCCTGGCCTCACACAATGCCTCCTCCCTCTGACACCTAAATGACAATCCTTTTTTGTTGGTTTGTTTAAGTAGGTCCCTACAACAGGGCTTGAGCCCACAACTCTAGGATCAAGACCCAAGCTGATATCTAGAGGCACATGCTTAACCCACTGAGCCATCCTGGTGCCCCTGGATGATAGCATTCTTGCTATTGCTTCAGCTTGCAAGCATCGCCTTGGGATGCTTCTTTGAAGGCGCAGTCTCTTTTCTCTCACTGAATCCATCATTGTCCTGCAGCGCTGCTCCTTGTCTGACCCAGACTGAAAGTTTCTGTATTGGTGAAGGAAGAACGTGATGGGCCAGCTGGGAAGTTAGGGCACCAAGATGGTGAACTTTCCCGCCACTCTCACAACGGACCTCCACGTCACCATCAGAAGGCCCATACTCTCCACCCAGGAACCTCCCAGTTGGGAAGTGCCAATCACCTACTCGCCGCCCCGTGCCCCCTGAACACCGCATACCTTACCATATATGAACTCATACTCCTGCCTTGAGGTGATCAGACACACCTTCTCCCGGACATACCTATCACCATATACCTCGCCTTTTGGGGGCACAAGCCAAGACTCCACCCCAACTCAATAAAAGAACATTGCCAATTCTCTCCCAGCGCGACTTCCCTGACTCAGGCCACCTCTCCGAGTCATGGAACCTTGCCCAGGAGCGCTCCCCATTAGAGCACTCTCAAACCTACTGCCTGGCTCTGCTGGGGGGTTTTTTGTTTTTTTTTTTTTCTTTATAAATATTTGAGGATTTTTTATTTTTATTTTTTTGATTTATTTATGATAGTCACACAGAGAGAGAGAGAGAGAGGCAGAGACACAGGAGGAGGGAGAAGCAGGCTCCATGCAGGGAGCCTGACGGGGGATTCCATCCCGGGTCTCCAGGATCGCGCCCTGGGCCAAAGGCAGGTGCCAAACCCCTGCGCCACCCAGGGATCCCTGCTGTTTTTTTTAAATTTCTCCACCATTCATTTTGGAAAAAACCTAACAGAAAGGCAGGTCCTTTTCATCATTTCCTAAATCTTGTGAGCCAGAAGCTTAGGGTTTTGCCTCTTTCTTTGTTCACGCATGTCTGTCTGTCTGTCCTCTGTCTTCCACACGTGTTTTAGTGAGGCTTGTGGATTAACATGACAGTGACCAGGAATGCTATTCCCTCTCAGTTCCTGAAAAGCCTAGCCTACTCCCTACTTTTGACTCTTATCACCCCAAGGTGGCAATCTTCCTCGCACTGCTCCCCTCAACTCTGGATGTGCTGGAACACAGGGCCTTGATTTAGGACTCCTCCTTCGAATCCTCCCATTCTTCTTCACACCTTCTGTTGCTAAGTCCTGCCTTCTTCACAGAAAGAGAATTTTCCAATAGAATTTTCATATTTTGGGGATCCCTGGGTGGCGGAGTGGTTTAGCGCCTGCCTTTGGCCCAGGGCGCGATCCTGGAGACCTGGGATCGAATCCCACGTCGGGCTCCCGGTGCATGGAGCCTGCTTCTCCCTCTGCCTGTGTCTCTGCCTCTCTCTCTCTCTCACTGTGTGCCTATCATAAAAAAAATAAAAATTAAAATTAAAAAAAAAAAAGAATTTTCATATTTTGGACTTGGCCAATTGCATCCTTCTGCCTGTTTATGTTGTTTGGCTGACAATATTTTCTATAAACCAGCTGTTAAGTCCAGAGACCTATGATTCGTTTTAGGTTCAATTTTGGTTTTGCAAATCTACTTTTTTTTTTTTTTTTAAGATTTTATTTACTTATTTGTGAGAGACAGAGAGGGAGGGAGAGAGAGAGAGGCAAAGACACAGAGAGAGAGAAGCAGGCTCCATGCAGGGAGCCGAAGTGGGATGGATCCTGGGTCTCCAGGGTCATGCCCCAGGCCAAAGGTGGTGCTAAACCACTGGGCCACCAGGGCTGCCCTGCAAATCTACTTCTTAGTTGGTGGGGGAAATAAGTATCCCAGTATATTACATCAAATTTGGGGCTGGACCTTCAGGTGGGACCTAGTACACATGAGCACCTGGGGCCTGGAGGCAAAACATGGTGAGTAGCTCTGCTTTGGGATAGACCACATCTACTAGGAAGACCTCAGGGAGCTCTGGAGAAGCAGGAAGCTCAGGACCATCTTCTGTGTTCACTGACAAATTTACATAAGAACAGGTCTACAAAAGAAGCTTTACCTTTGCCTTCTGGATAGTTTTACTTCCCTACCACCTTTCAAATCAGACTTGGTGCTGTATACCTTTTTATGAATTACTGTGCCAACTGAAACAAAGCATCAGAATTACCCTCAACTGTGACATTTTTTCAAGATTTGAGAAGTGAATAATATTTTGATGCAATCTCTATTTTAGTGAGCTATGACCAAACAAAATGCCTTATGTTAGGGCATTGCCCAAATTGCCTATATGGAATGAAAAACAATTCAAAGATCTGAATTTACAGAATTTAAGGGAAGGACCCAAATGACCAAGGAACATCACTTACCACTTTTGCTGTATGCAGGCAATGCAGAATGGTAGTTGTTATCAGAACATGAAATATCACAAAATAGGACTTCAACCTATAAATCCATGTGATAGTCCTGAGAAGCAGAAAGCAGGATGGGATTAACCTGCAGTGATTTCAATGGAGGAAGCCCCCATGAGAAAAGAGAATGAAGCCTGGGGGCATCTAGGAGATCTTTCACATCATAGTAATTCAGACCACAAGTGAAGGAGAGTCAGAGTTTGAGTGGTGGCATCATTCACCTCCAACCTGTCCACAAGGTCTCAGGAGAGTCCTTAAGTAAAAGTGGGCCATCAGAGGAGTCCCAGGTC
Organism: Vulpes lagopus; assembly: GCF_018345385.1. Taxonomy (NCBI): domain Eukaryota; kingdom Metazoa; phylum Chordata; class Mammalia; order Carnivora; family Canidae; genus Vulpes; species Vulpes lagopus. The sequence continues at coordinate 97,753,867 of NC_054825.1, read as the reverse complement.
TCCCAGGAAGAGGCCTGTCTTAGTAGGCTCTGTCAGTGGCTGGGAGCAGCCCTAGGGAGGGTGGCCTTGGCTCCTCCACAGCAATACACTTGAGAGCATAGCCTGGGACCCATGGTCTAGTGAGCACTCTGTAGTTCTCCAGCCAGCACAGCACAAGCCACATAAACCCTCAGCTTGGGAAAGGATGATGTATTTTTCTAAAATATTAGTATTGTAGGGGAGAAAAAAAAATTCCCTCTATCCTTTGGAGTTAAAGGCTGAGATGCCTGAAATAAGGACAGATTAATGAGAGAAAAAGAAATGTAAATTTATTAATATAGGTATCTCATATACAGATGGGAGAGGCCCAGGGGGAAAAAATAACTCCCAAGGCAGTTTAGAACTGCCTTAAATTCCATCTTAAGAGAGAAAGGGAAGCAGGGATATAGGCCTCTTAGAGGAGAGTGAATAAATGATTTTTAGGAAAGATGACCAGGGCCCTAGAAGGATAGATGGGAATCGTGAGAGTTTGGGACAAAGCTTGGGTGTAGTGTAGATTTTCAGGACTTGCAGGATCTTCTCCTAACGTGAAAGCCAGTCCTTCCTAGGATTCCACCTCACAGGTGAAGAAATCAGGGCAAAGACTTGCCAAGTGCTCATCAAATCAGCAGCCAGATCTGGCTACTCTAAGCTCTTTCAGGAGGATGCCTGTGAAAACACTGACCTTGGCTGCCAGTGGATGTTGCCACCAAAGCACCCTTGAGGCTCTTCTGTGACTTGCCTCCCACTTTGCAACTTTACTGGCTTGAACAAAACAAACAGACCCATGTGAGCCCACTGCATGTTCCTGCTGAACTATACTTCTCCACAGTAGAGCTTTCTGCTGGGGGATGATCTAACTGGGAGCATTTCTAACCCTGGATGCCCACTGAATACATTTCATGGGTTTGTGAAAAAAGCCACAAAATCTGGCTTCTTGATGCATCTGAATTGGCAAGGTTCTCCTTTTCAACTCTTTTCTTTCAGATTTTATTTCTTTTTAAAGATTTTATTTATTTATTTATTCATGACAGACACAGATAGAGAGGCAGAGACACAGGCAGAGGGAGAAAGAAGCAGGCTCCATGCAGGTAGCCCGATGTGGGACTCGATCCCAGGTCTCCAGGATCACACCCAGGACTGAAGGCAGCGCTAAACCGCGGAGCCACCCGGGCTGCCCTAGATTTTGTTTATCTCTTAAAGAGAGAGAGAGACCATGAGCAGGGGAGAGGGAGGGAGAAGGGGGCAGGGGCAGAGGGAGACAGAAGCAGGCTCTCTGTTGAGCAGGGAGCCTGATGAGGGGCTCAAAACCAGGACCCCAGGATCATCATTTGAGCCAGAGGCAGACACTCAACTGACTGAGCCCCCAGGTGCCCCTATTCAACTCTCTTCTTTCTAGGAATTACTTGATACCTGACTGATACCTTTAATGACACCCTCTGGGACCCTGAGCAGAAAAGCCATCAAGGAAGTCATGCCACACTTTTGACCTACAGATCTCTGAGCTAATGACTGAGTGCCCTTGAAACAGATGAATGGTAGTAATCTGTCACACAGCAATAGAACACTAGTCACATACATTTAGGCTGTGAGGAGAGGTGCAACTAGAATCAATTAATGATTAAAATAATTTCCCTTAGACTAAGCTCAGCTCCGTACTTTCCAAACCATGTTCACTTTCCGTATCCACATTTCCAAGCAGGTAGCATAGGATATGTAAACATTGCAATGCATACTGTGGCTCTGGACCTTTGTGTGCGACATCCAGGAGTTCCCACAGCCACTGGTCCCACTTTGAAAGACCAGCAATTGGGGCACCTGGCTGGCTCAGTCGGTAGAGCATCTGCCCCTTGGTCTAGGGTAGTGAGTTCAAGCCTCACCTTATTTGTGGAGCCTGCCTAAAAAATGTATTTTTAAATAAATATATGTTTAAAAAAGAAAGACTAATAATTACTCAATTATATATGAACCTATAAGAAGATAAAAGTGCCTGAGTTTTGCCAGTGTTTTTATCAAAAGCCCTAGCCTCCTGAGACACACAAATGGATATCATATAAAGATAGGATATGCTGGATGATACTTCCCTGGAAGCATTTTACTCATCAAATACTATGAGTATTAGAAATGAAGCCATTCATCTAACAAGTTGCTCTGTTCCCAGCAGCCGAAGGTTTACAGGGGAAACTTGGACCTTAGGCTAAGCCCAACTTGGGGCTTGAACTGTGCAGGGGGTTACAGGGTGTGGAGGGAGGGTGGGTGTTGCGCAGAGCAGGTGGCTTGAGGCAATGGGGGAAGGGGGGGTGCGTAACCCTCTCACTCCGGAGCGCCAGGCCCCCTCGGAGCCGGACAGGAGCAAGGGGCCCCGCGGCCCCCCGGGTCACTAGGGCCCCCCCACCCCCGGGGGCCTCCCAGGTGTCCCCGAAGCAGCCCGCGACGCGCCGGGGACGCCGCGTTTTCGAGCCCTGCACGAGACTGTCAAGGAGGAAGAAGGAACCACGGGAACCCAGAAGCTGCAGGAGAGCACTTCCTTCCGATGAAGGTCTGTGGCGGACCTGGGCCCCGACCCGAGGCGCCCAGGGCCCCCGGCCTCTGGCTCCCGCGCCCCCTCCCCCGCCCCGCCTCCTGGGCCCTGCGGACTCCAGCCTAAGGCAGGCCGCGCTGCTCTCCTGAGCAGTGGGGAGGCTCGCAAGTCTGTCCTGCCTCAACTACTCCCCTCAGCCCTGGGGTACCATAGGGCATCTCCTTACAGATCACTAAGTCCCCTCCTTTAAGTCATGGTGTGGTACCTGTCTCCTGATGGCACGCAGACTGCCACACTCACCCCTGTCCCGCTCTGCGGAGCCTTCTCATTAGAGGGCTGAGAAAAGATGATTAAGGTCTCCCACTTCATGTAGCCATCACTTGCGTAGATGAGCTCTAAGTTGCAAAGAGTTCACGCTGTCGGTGGGCCATTTGTCTACACCAAGGCTTGGTGCCCTTTCTGATTTAGAGCTGGGCAGTGGGTTGAAGAGGGCACTGAATTTCCCTGTAGAAAGGAGCAAAAGAAAATAGTGGCCTGATTCAGAATCTCATCTCTATCAAGCAGGGGCCCTGTGGTGTGTGGTAAGAATCACAAGAGGCAAGCAGTACTCTGATTTGGGTGGGGCAGCTGCAGACAGGGTGGGTCCACCATGAGCTGTTTGTTGGGAAGAGACTCCCAAGGCTACCTCTGGAAGGATGTGGGAGGGAGCAGCTGGAAAGGGTAAGGTTCCTCTCAACCGCCGGTTAGATCAAGAATGTACTTGACCTAAGAGAACGGTTTGGGCAGCAGCTTGAGAAATAGGGTTGGAACATCAAAAGGAGAAGTCATTACTCCAGGCAGGTTCTAGAGTTTCCATCTCAGTCTTGGGGCAGAGTTCTTGGCAGCCAGCCTCATTGCAGAATTGCCCTGTGGACTCGGAGGCTGCTGAAGGGCCCTGTGTCTTGGGCAGAACTGGTCAGGGTGTGTGTGTGTGTGTGTGTGTGTGTGTTAGAGAGAGAAACAGAGAGAGGGGGAGGAGAAATGTGCATGATAGGAGAGGGGCAAGAGAGAGGGAAGTGTATGTGTGACAGTGACACAAATTTATTTGTGGCAGAGGAAAGGTGAGTGTGAGGAGAGTGAGGGAACACTAGGGAGAAGGGTTTTGGGTGTGAAAAGGAGTAAAAAACAAAACTAAAGACTCTCACTTAAAATGGAATGAGAAGCCCTGAAAGGGAGCACTCTCGGGCATGCATCATTCCTTGCAGGCTGCATGACCAGCAGCCTTCACAAAGGATTTATCTCCTGCTGTGAAGAAAAAGAAGGGAGGTCCCCCCTGTCTCAGCAACAGCCCACTAACCACCACTTGCAGCCGATGAGAAATCTCCGCACCCTCAAACTCTTGCTCTTTTCCAATGAAGCTTTGTTCAAAATAGCCTGCCCCAAATTCCTCCTAAACCCTAATAAAAGCTGACCTTCCCAGCTTTTTTTCAACTTCCCTATGCTTTGCCATACTATGCTTATCCAAACTGCAATTCCTCTCCTATTCCTGAATAAACTTGTTTCACCAACTGGTTTCTCATAAGGTTGATATGGGTGTGTAGTGGGGCAAGTACACCTTGTGTGAGAGAACTTTGGCGAGTTTTGGTGTCTGTGTGTATATATGTGTGTGTTTTGTGTTTCTCCGAAGTGTCTTCAGAGATAATTGTATCTCCCCTGAACAGGTCAGCATGGGGTGGAAGAAGGGGAAGGGGTAGTATGTGTCTGTAGAATGAGGAAGTGGGATGCACTGGGCCAGACCATGTATGTAAGAGAAAGTGTCAGGGAAATGTCTATGACAGAAATGTTTCTGGAGATTGCCGTAAAAGTAAGTTGGGATATTTTGCGTGGAAGAATTTCAAAGAAGGTGGGCAGGACTTTGTGTAGAAGGAGTGTGTGTGTAGAGTGTGAGAAAGCAAAGGTATGAGTGGAGGGGGGAACCAGTGTGTCTTTGCAGAGAGTGCATGTGTGTGTCAGGCAAGCAGGCTTGAGTGTAGGGGAGAAAGGGTATGTGGTGAGGGGTGTGTGTGCCCAGTGGTGGAGGGGGTGTTAGGAGTCCTTCTGTACAGAAGGCATGGTGAGGGGTGACTTGTATGTATGTATGTGGAAGGAGGATGAGTAACAAACAGGAAGACTATGTGGGGGGATGTGTTTATTTGAAGAGTGTTGGGGAGCAGACTGTATGGAGATGGACAGGGTGGAGGGTGGGCGATAGTGTGAAATGCTGTGATGTCAGGGTGCATGCATGTCTGACAATGGAGGTGTCAATGTGGGAAAGGTAGGCTCATTATGTATGACAATTAGTGCATAAGGAACGCTACTAAAGAGGCATGGACAGTGGTCTGCTCCCTCTGATTTGTCCTGCCTTGATTGTCAACAACCTACAATGGTTTTACCATGAAATTGCAATGGAACCAGAAGTGGGGGGGGGGGGGGGGATAGCTAAGAAATTGGATGTGTGGTGACATTCCTTTTTTCCTTTTTGGTTTCATTTTGTGTGTCTTTGAGGTGTTGGGTGGCAGGGAGGGTGGTTGTGGTTTGGCTTGACTCAAGAAACCTCACCCAACCACTGACGTCGCAGTTGCTATGGTTTCCTGGCCTTTGCTCTGATCTTCTTATCTTCTCATCTTCTGTCCCATCGCGCAGGGCCGGAACGGGTTTGTCCTAGGAGGGACCTAGCGTCGGCTCCTCAGAGAGTCTTGCCTGTTACCTGAGCCATCAGTCCCTTCAATCGTCTCCATCCTAAAACGAGCAGAAGAAACCCACCTCCACCCTCACAAGAAAGTAGAGGGGGGCAGGTGTTGGGTGTGAGGAGAGGAGAGTGCGGAAATGGGGTGGAGAGGGGCTGGGGGAGGCCAGTAGACAGGAAGTGGGCCCAGGGGAGGAGGGGAGGCAAGGGAGGAACGAGCCTGGAGCAGCAGGTGCTGGACGTGAGGAGGGCGGTCAGAGGTGCCTGCGGGAGCCCTCCACTGCGGGGGACGGGGGAGGGGGCAGCACCCAGCCCCTCGCCCCTCCCCAGGGCGGCTCCCCCCGCTGTTCCCCCTCGTTCCTGGGAGACGTCTTGCTCTCCCTCCCCATCTCCTTCCAATTCCGCTCGCCCTGCTCCCCCGCCTCTCGCCCTCTCCACCTCCCCCTCCTCCCCAGATTTGCTCGGGTCGCCTCCGCGTCCCCCGTTGGTCCCCGGGGCCGCCGCGGCTGGAGAAACCCGAGCGGGACCGACCGCCCACCCACCTCCCCCACCCGGGGTCCCTCCAGCCTGGGGCGCCGTCGGGGAGCAGCAGCCGTGGCCGCGTGGACGCAGAACAGGATTCCGGACCCTGGGCCCCCGCTGGCTGACGGCTGTGCTGGGCGCACCGGCCGCGGAAGCTCCTTACCCAGCCCGCGGGCGCCGGGTGGCCCAGTGCTTGGGCGCCTGCCTCGGGCCCAGGGCGTGATCCCGGGCACCCGGGATCCCGTCCCCGATCCGGCTCCCCGCAGCCAGCCTGCTTCTCCCTCTGCCTTGCTTCTGCCTCTCTCTGCGTGCCTCTCATGAATAATAAAATCTTTAAGGAAAACAAACAAACCCAGAGCTGCCGCAGCCCCGCTCCAGGAAATCGCAGAGCGGCTCCCCACAGGCACCCCATCCCCATGCAGTCTACCCTCGGGCACCTCAGGGCTGTCCTCCTAGGTCTCCCAAATGTTCGTCTTGGCCAGAAACCAGGCAACTCCCGGGTCCTTAGCATATCTAATATTTGTGTACCTTGCTGCTTAATTTTTATTAACTGCTAAAGATTAGGTTGGATCAGATACTGTTGTAACCTTTCCTGCACTATTCTCCCAACATAGTTGATGCCTTCCCAAATATTTGTTACATCTACTGTGCTGAAATCAGGTCAGTATGTACACTGGGAAAGTCCTCAGTAGGGGCCAGGCATGCTCCTTCGTGTAACTTACAGAAAAATCAGATGGTTCAAGGGAGACATCAGTAAACACTGGGAGAGAGGACGCCTCCTCTTCACCCTCACCAGTCCTGGCTTCCAGAACAATGGTACCTGGCATCACAAGCACTAGGATTCTGATAACTCCCTTCTTCCCTGTCTTAGTTGGATGATACTGTTCTGAGGCAACTACCACAGACTGGGTGGCTTATAAATAACAGAAAACTTTTCCCACAGTTCTGGAGTCTGGGAAGTCCAAATCAAGGCTCTGGCAGGTGTCTGCTGAGGGCTGCTACATGGTTCCTAGTCAGCTATCTTCTACTGTGCCTTCACATTGTAGAAGGATAGAGGGAACTCAGGGTCTTTTTTTCCCTTTTACTTAAATTCAATTAATTAAAGTATAGTGTATTACTAGTTTCAGAGGTAGAGTTCAGTGATTCATCACTTGCATAACACCCAGTGATCATTATATCAAGTGCCTTGCTTAATGTCCATCACCCAGTTACCTCATTCCTCCACTCCCCTCCCCTCCAGCAATCTTCAGTTTATTTCCTAATTAAGAAACACCGTAAGTCTTATAGTTTGCCTCCCTCTCTGATTTCATCTTGTTTTATTTTTCCCTCCCTTCCCCTATGATCCTCTGTTTTTTTTTCCTTAAATTCCACATATGAGTGAAATCATGTGATAATTGGCTTCTCTGACTGACTTCTTTTACTTAGCATAATACCCTCTAGTTCCATCCACATCCTTGCAAATGGCAGGATTCATTTTTGGATGGCTGAGTAATATTCCATTGTGTATATATACCACCTCTTCTTTAGCCATTCATCAGTCGATGGACATCTGAGCTCTGTCCATAGTTTGGCTATTGTGGACATGGCTGCCATAACCATTAGGGTGCAGGTGCCCCTTCGGATCACTACATTTGTATCTTTGGGGTAAATACTCAGTAGTGCAATTGCTAGGTTATAGGGTAGCTCTGTTTTGAACTTTTTGAGGAACCTCCATACCGTTTTCCTGAGTTGCTGCACCACCCTGCATTCCCACCAACAGTGGAAGAGGGCTCCCCTCTCTGCATCCTTGCCAACATCTGTCATTTCCTGACTTGTTAACTTTAGCCATTCTGACTAGTGCTGTGAGGCAGTATCTCATTGGGGTTTTGACTTGTAGTTCCCTGATGCTGAGTGATGTTCAACATTTTTTCATGTGTCTATTAGCCATTTGTATGTCTTCTTTGGAGAAATGTCTGTTCATGTCTTCTGCCCATTTCTTGTTTGGATTATTTGTTCTTTGGGTGTTGAGTTTGGTAAGTGTCTTAGAGATTTTGGATACTAGCCCTTTATCTGATAAGACCTTGCAAATATCTTCTCCCATTCCATAGGTAGCCTTTTAGTTGTGTTGACTGTTTTCTTTGCTGTGCAAAAGTTTTTTATCCCGATCAAGTCCCAATTGTTCATTTACGCCTCTGTTTCCCTTGGCTTTGGAGATGTGTAGAGCAAAGAGTAGGAGTGGCCGAGGTCATAGAAGTTGCTGCCTGCATTCTCCTCTAGGATTTATTTATTTATTTATTTATTTATTTATTTATTTATTTATTTAAAAGATTTTATTTATTTATTCATGAGAGCCATAGAGAAAGAGAGAGGGATGCAGAGACACAGGCAGAGGGAGAAGCCGGCTCCACGCAGGGAGCCCGACATGGGACTCGATTCCAGGTCTCCAGGATCAGGCTCTGGGCTGAAGGCGGCGCTAAACCGCTGAGCCACCAGGGCTGCCTCCTCCTCTAGGATTTAGATGGATTCCTGACATTTAGGTCTTTCATCCATTTTGAGTCTATTTTTGTGTAGGGTATAAGAAAATGGCTCAGTTTCATTTTTCTGCATGTGGCTGTCCTATTTTCCCAAAGCCATTTGTTGAAGAGACTGTCTTTTTTCCATTGGATATTCTTTCCTACTTCGTCAAAAATTAGTTGACCATAGAGTTGAGAGTCCAGTTCTGGGTTCTCTATTCTGGTTCATTGATCTATGCATCTGTTTTCGTGCCAGTTCCATACTGTCTTGATGATTACAACTTTGTGATCCAGCTTGAAGTCCGGAATGGGATGCCTTCTGCTTTGGTTTTCTCTCTCAATATTGTTTTGGCTATTTGGGGTCTTTGTTGGTTCCATACAAATTTTAGGATTATTTGTTCCAGCTCTGTGAAAAAAGTTGATGGTATTTTGATAGGGATTGCATTGAATATATAGATTGCTCTGAGTAGCATAGACATTTTAACAATATTTCTTCTTCCAATGCATGAGCATGGAATGTTTTTCCATTTCTTTGTGTCTTCCTCAAGTTCTTTCATGAGTGTTCTATTGTTTTCTGAATATAGATCTTTTTACCTCTTTGATTAGGTTTATTGCCAGGTATCTTACAGTTTTTGATGCAGTTGTGAATTAAATCAATTCCTTAATTTCTCTTTCTTCTGTTTCATTGTTAGTGTATAGAAATTCAACTGACTTCTGTGCATTCATTTTATATCATGAGACTTGGCTGAATTCCTGTATTGGTTCTAGCAATGTTTTGGGGGATCTTTTAGGTTTCTACATAGAGTATCTTGTGAGAGTTAAAGTTTGTCTTCTTCTTCGCTGATTTGGATGCTTTTTTTTTTCTTCTTTTTGTTATTTTTGGGAGATCTCTTCACTTAAAGATACTCTTTAATATCCTTACAAGGTTGGTTTAGAGATCACACATTCTTTTAGTTTCTGTTTGTCCTGGAAGCTCTTTATCTCTCCTTCTATTGTGAATGACCGCCTTGATAAAGTGTTTCTGAATGCATATTTTTCTCATTTAGTACCCTGAATATATGATGCCAGTCCTTTCTGGCCTGCCAGGTCTCTCTGGATAGATTTGCTGCTGCCTTCGACACTTGTAGGTTAAGGATTTATCCCAAGTTGCTTTTAGGATTTTCTCAATGTTTCTGAAATTTGCAAACTTTACTTTTATATGTCAAGGTGTTGACCTACTTTTATGGATTTTGAGGAAGGGTTCTCTGTGTCTCCTGGACCTGAAAGCCTGTTTCCTTCCCCATATTAGGGAAGTTCTCAGCTAGAATTTGCTCAAAAACATCTTCTGCCCCCCTCCCTCTTTCCTCTTCTTCTGGGATCCCAATTATTCCAATATTGTTTTCCTTTATGGTATCACTTATCTCTCAAATTCTCCCCTCCTGATCCAGTAGTTGTTTATCTCTCTTTTTCTCGACTTCTTTATTCTCCACTATTTTGTCTGCTGTATCACTAATTCTCTCTTCTGCCTTGTTTATCCTAAGAATTAGAGCTTCCATTTTTTTATTGCATCTCATTATGGCCTTTTTTTATTTCAACCTGATTAGATTTTAGTTCTTTTATTTTTCCAGTAAGGGATTCTCTAGTATCTTCTATGCTAGATCTGCGCCCCCTCGTCAGGGCTATAGGCTCAGTGTAAGTGGCTCCAGAATGCTCTCTGTGGCTGTTTATTGCCTGAAGACATTCAGCCCCAATTTGGGGGATGAAATGACAGCGCCCAGATCTGCTCCAGCCCCAGAGCTGAAAGATTGCACCCCCCACTCCTTCGCGCGCCCTCAGGTTAAAAGCAGTCAATCGCTGGGGTCCCCCAGTCCTCTGTCCGCACTCCCATGCTCACCTAGCCTGTGACCCAGCATTTCTCTCTCAGGTCCCACTTGGAGTTGCCAAACCCTGCAGACTCCTGTAGTGCGCTCCCTTGCGGCTCCTCCTGAGGGGTGAGGGGGGTCTCCCCTTGGTTCCCCCGCCTGCTGGGCCCCTGCTCCGACAGAGAGCTGTCGCCTGATCCTGATGCGATTCTGGTTATGGCAACACAGAGCTGAGGGCCCATTCCTGGGCTCACTGATTGCAGCCGGCCTCCACATCCAATGCTTGGGAACTCCGTTGCACTCAGGCACCTCCATTCTTTCTGTGACCCTAGGGGTCCTGAGACCACACTGTCCCACCGAAGATTCTGCCCCCAATTCACCACCTGAGTGTCTTTCAGGTAGGGACAGCCCACACCAGAGCAGACGTCTAAAAGTTCCAATTTTGCGCTCTGCTGCCCTAGCATTTCCGGTAACCTGCTGACAGAGGCTCCCTCCCTCTGCAGTTAACCTACCAATATACCACCTCGGATTCACTTCTCTGCACCTTCTACCTTGCAAAAAGTGGTCGCTTTTCTGTTTGTAGAATGGCAGCAACTCTTTTCTTAGATCTCCAGTTGAGTTCTCAAGTGTTCAGAAGGACTTGATAGCTGTCTAGCTGAATTCCAGGGAGCAGACAAAATTAGCATCCCCTGCTTTTCCGACCTCTTTCTGAGATCCCCCACGGTCTTTTTCATGAGGGCAGTAGTCCCATTCCTAGCCTATCCTCATAGCCTCGCCACTTGCCAAAGGGCTCACCTTCAAATACCATCATTTCGGTGGTTAGGTTCAGGGTGTCAATTTTGAAAGGGGGGACAGACATTGAATTTGTAACACTCCCATCCCAACTATCGCTTGAATTTTTCTCTCCCCAGCTCTTACTGTCCTCCCTGCAACTTCACAGTCACATCCAGCCAAGTCCCAGTGCAAGGTGGAGGGCTCCGCAGGGCTATAGATAAAAGTCTTTCATCTCATTGGGATAGTGGCAGTAACAGGTTCAAACCCTTCATTCTCTTAGAGAAGTAAATGCCATAAAGGTGTGGTCAGATCAGATCCAATCGTGCAAGGAGAAGTGGAGCAAGGATGATCCTGACTGACATTGAGCTGCTGCAGCAAGCCCAGCAAATGACCCCCATGGTCTTCAGGGTCTGCTTCTTGGCATGCCTTTCCCTCGGCCCATACTTTCTCCAGCTCAATGTCAGTCAGGATCATCCTTGCTGGACTTCTCTGGTAACTGAGATGGGCGGCAAGGATATGGTAATTCACTTGCGAAGAGATTTAATGCCTTTCCTAGGTGTAAGTACAAGTGAATGTGTGTGTGTGTGTGTGTGTGTGAATGAGTCACTCACAGATTTCCTGGTAGACTTTCTCAGGGGAATCAATGACGGCCAAAGGAATTTTCCACCATCCAATCTATCCCATACAACCTCACTGGGGTAGGCAGATCTCGTACCCCAATATCTGATGCATGAGTCACCTGGAATTCCTGAAATCTAAGTGCACAGTTTTGCCACTGGGCCTTTTGCTCATGCTCATCTCCTGCCTAGAATTCTCTCTCTCCATATTACTACCTAGTCAAGTTCTAATAATCCTTCATGACTCAGCTCAAAAATCACCTTCTATGAACACTTTCCACCTCTTCTAGATAGAAGGGATCACCTATCCTTCTAAACTTTGAAAGCTCTGAGCACAGAAACACTGTCCCATTGTGTCCTAATAGGCTGTCTTCCTTCATGTAGATACCTGAGCTTCCTGCTGATGGGCCCATCCCTCATCCACCTGTGTGTCCCAAAAAATTCTTAGTGGCTGTTCATGCTAGATGATCAGTAAAATTGGAAAGAACGAAACGTTTTAATTAAACTGGAAACACCAGATTCTGGGAATGACATCTTTTTAGGACTCAAGTCTAGATAAGGATTTTCATTTCCTGTTTGCTTTTCAACACTACCATCCACACCTCCACCATAAGTGACAGGTCTATAAATTGAGTAATCTCAATTCTCTCTTGCGTAATATAACTACATAATGGTTGTTAGGATGGCAACAGTTACTGTGAAGATGAGAGGGTGGTGGTGAGGTGGGGACCCTGCTTGTTGGAGATTATATCCTTAAAAAAAAGATTTTATGTATTTATTTGAGATAGAGCAGAGATAGTGAGAAAGCACAAGCAGGGGGAGGGAAAGCACAAGCACTAGAGTTAGAAAGCACAAGCAGGGGGAGGGACAGAGGGAGAGGGAGAAGCAGACTCCCCACTGAGCAGGGAACCTGACTCAGCCCAATCCCAGGACCTTGAGATCATGACCTAAGCTGAAGGCATACTTGAAGCTGCTTCTTTGAATTTGCAATTTAATGTGATATACGTAACTGACTGAGCCACCCAGGTACCCATGGAGATCATATCTGATTTTTTTTAAGATTTTATTTATTTATTCATGAGAGACACACACACACACAGAGAGAGAGAGAGAGAGGCAGAGACACAGGCAGAAGAAGAAGCAGGCCCAGTGCATGGAACCAGATATGAGAATGAATCCCGAGATCACTCCCTGAGACAAACGCTCAACCACTGAGTCACCCAGAAGTCCCAGATGATATCTTTGATTAAAATTAAGGTGCAGTTCTCTGGGTGACTAGTCCATTGAGCTTCCAACTCTTGATTTCAGCTCAGGTCACTAACAAAGGGTCATGGGAAGCCTGTTTAAGATTCTCTCCCTCTGCCCCTTAACAAACTCTGCCCCTTAACAAACTGAAGTTTATTAAAATGTATACCTCATGTATACAGGGGTGATACCCAGGGAAAAATTAGTAACTCCTGGAGGGGGCTTAAAATGCAGGATTAAGTGGCATATTAATAGGGAAAGGGAAGCAGGGATGTAGGCCTTTTAGGGGAGAGTAGCTGATTTTTTTGGAAAGATGAATGAGCCCTCAGAATAGATAAGAGGCAAAATAGTTTGTGGCAAAGTTGTCCTGGTGTGATGTGTGAACTTCTAGTCTCCACACTTGTGATGAGTCAGTCCTCTCTGGATACCAGGAGATTGTTGACATCTGAGTTCCTTTTGGAGTATCTTTAAACAAACTGGATGTGGAGGTGTGCTCAGAGATAGCCTTTCCCTGCATTAGCTGTTTCTCAAATGCTTCGGCTCAAAATAATCTATATGTCAAAGCAATATATCTGAGGATACCATATTCTACTACCCTTCACACCATACACAAAAAATTAACCCAAACTGTGTGTGTGTGTGTATATATGTATATATACATATATATGCACATATATATGTGTGTACACATATATACACATATATGGATATATGTGTGTATATACATATATATATATATATATATACATATGATAAAACTATAAAAGCATTAGAAGAAAACATAGAAGTAAGTCTTTGTGAACTTGTTTGGAAAAACCTTCTTAAATATACCAATAGCACAAGTAACAACAACAAAAGGTTAATTTGACTTCCTCAAAATTTAAAATATTTGTGCTTCAAAGACACCATCAAGAAAGTAAAAAAGACAACCTACAGGCTGAGAGAAAATAATTGCAAATAGTATATCTGGTAAGACTGGTATCCAGAATATATAAAGAATTCTTACATGGAATAATACGGAGGTAATAACCCAGTTTAAAAATAGGACAAGGATTGGAGTGTGCATTTCTCCAAAACAGTATACAAATGGACAATAAGCACACGAAAAGTTCCTTAGTATGGTGAGACACCAAGGAAATGCAAATCAAAACCACAAAGAGATATCACTTCACATCTACTAGGATGGCTAGCATCAAGAAGACAAGACACTGATGTCTGGAGCATGTGGAGGAAGATGTGGAGAAATGGGAACCCTCCTTTATGTCCTCAGATTATGGAGATGGAGTCAGTGTGGGTGATGGTGTGAGATGAGGGGTACATGTGTGGGGGCATAGGCCTCTGTGCCTGTGACTATGGAGGTTCATGGATGAAGTGTGGAAAACATTACGGATGGAAACCATTATGGATGAGGAGCCGGTAGGGAACTTTGCTAGATAGGCATGGATGGTGGTCTGCTCCTTCTGACTTAGTCTTTTCTGTTTTAGAGTTTCCCTTCTGAACACTGTATCCAAACCTGCATAATGATCTACAGTTTTTCCTTGGACAATTCTAGTTCCCTCATCTTTTATATTCTACGGGGTCCATGCCCAATAAACCACTTGCCTCTTAACTATTTCCTATCCCCTTGCTGTTTCTTTTCCTCTATTCTTTTTTCTTTTTCTTAACTAGTTGCCCTGGGGATTACAATTAGCGAGTCCACCTAAACCAATCTAGTTCAGAATAACACCAACATTGCGCCATTATCATTTGATTTCCTCCCCCTTTGTGCCATTACTGTTATACAGATTATTTCTCTATACATTTTAAACCCACATACATTTTAAACCAAACAGGTTTATCATTGGTGCTTAGGCAATTTTCTTTTAAATCAGGTAGTGAGGGATCCCTGGGTGGTGCAGAGGTTTAGCGCCTGCCTTTGGCCCAGGGCGCGATCCTGGAGACCCGGGATCGAATCCCACGTCGGGCTCCCGGTGCATGGAGCCTGCTTCTCCCTCTGCCTGTGTCTCTGCTTCTCTCTGTGTCTCTCATGAATAAATAAACAAAATCTTTAAATAAATAAATAAATAAATAAATAAATAAATAAATAAATAAATAAATAAAAAATAAATCAGGTAGCGAATTTACAGACATCAAGTCATTATGTTGTAAACTGAAATTAATACAATGTTATATGTCGGGTATGTCTCAATTTTTCCAAAAATCAATAGAAAATAATTAATTACAAAAAGAGTAAATTTGTAGTGTCTGTCGTCTTTACCATGTAGCTGCCTTCACCAGTGCTGTTTACGTCTTTGTGTGGATTCAAGGTACTGCCTCCAGCTTAGGCTTAGATTTGGGACCTCAAACACATTTACTCAGTGGCTTATGGAAAATACTGGCCCCTGAAAGAAGCTAATGTAGTCAGTGTCACACATACTCTATTCATGGACCTGCCACTCTAGAAGTACTAGCAGCTGTCACCCTCCCTGCCCACAGGTAGCAAGGTATACACAGAACATCCTCTAGGGGAGCCCCGGTGGCTCAGCGGTTTAGCGCTGCCTACAGCTCAGGGCGTGATCCTGGAGACCCAGGATCAAGTCCCACATCAGGCTCCCTGCATGGAGCCTGCTTCTCCCTGCCTGTGTCTCTGCCTCTCTCTCTCCTCTCTGTGTATTCTCATGAATAAATAAATAAAATCTTTAAGAAAAAAAAAAAAAAGAACGGACTCTACAGGAATCTGTGATCCTTCTGCCAGGACAGGGGATAGAAACATGTTCTCAGATGGAGGTTATCCAACTTCACTTGCCAGGGAACATTGGATGTAATTACCAGCCCCTTCAGACACACAGACCCTGATTCCTCTGGGCAAACAGCCCCCTTTTCCCAGAGAGAAAATCCTGCACATAGTCTATGGCTACTTTCTTTGAAGTTTGTTTGTTGCTGGGTGATTTAGGGAGACCCTGGGCCCTGGGGCCTCAACCCAGACCATCCCAAGGAGTCACTAAAGGTTCTTGGTCTTGTCCAGAGAAAGAAATCAAGGATAGACATGCAACACACGGGATGAGTGACATAAGCAGGAAAGGCTATTAAAGTGATACTCTTGAAATGTGAGAGCAGGTGAGAGAGAGAGAGTGTGTGCACGCACAGGGGTTGACAGTTGTTAACTAGAGGTGGAATATTTATTACTTGGTGTAGGGATTTCCTGCTTTTTCTTCTTGTTTGGTCAGGGGTTCCTTGTCTTGGCACCACCATCTTGAGCCTGGCTGGTTTGATTTGGCTTCCGCTTCTTCTTGTGAAGTGCAGTGCGACCAGGCAGGCTTCTTACATTTCTAAGAGTTGCCCCTGACTTCCTCATTGGTGACCTCCAGCTATGGTTAAAAATTAACTGCCTACTCTAACATGTTTGATCTGGATAAAAGAAGGCCAGTAATGCAGACACACTTAATAGATATCAGGAAAGCCCTATAATCTGACTCACAATTTATCACCAAATGGATGTGACTTGCATTTTAAATAGCCAGCAGAATGCCAGGCACATAGTGAGAACTTAAATGTGATGGACAGATGATTTTATGGACTGAATTTGTCCCTCCAAAATTCATGTTGAAATCCCCAACATGAAGGTAATAGAATGGGAGTCTTTTGGAAGTAATTGGTGGAGCCTCTATAGGCTTTAAAGACACTCAGAATTGCTTGTTGTAGCCTGCCTCTCTCTGCCAGGTGAAGACACAAGGAGAAAACTGCTGTGTGCAAGCTGGGAAGGGGTCCTCACTAGACTCCAGATCTTCTGGCCTTTTGATCTTAGACTCCCCAGCCTCCAGAACTGAGAAATAGATATTTACTTTCTAAGCCACCTGGCACATGCTATTCTGTTATAGCAGCCCAAGCTGGCTAAGATCATTGGATGGAATAGGTGGGACAGCTATAAAAGTGAGGGGGGAAATGGGCTTAAAAACATCGGGTCTTTTAATTAAGAGGAACTTTCAAGAGAAAAATGACATGAGAAATTTCAAAGTGACACCAAATCTTTGTTCTTAGACTAATTTTCACACTCCAAAGCCAGAGCCCTAAGACTTTTTCTAATGATGAACTACTTGGCTTTTCTTGGGTCCATAAGTCTTGGCTCCCAGGGGATTTTGGACTCGATCGTCAACTCATCTTTGATGATAGACCAGGTGCTATGTGTCTCCAGCTACTTCAATTAACCAGTGTGCACTTGGTGAAAGTGAATCTCTATCAGTTATGGGGGAAGAGATCCAGTAGACAAGGAAGGGGTGGGAGAGGGGAGAGGGGAGAAAATGTGGGGAGATGGAGGAGGAGATGGGAAAATCAGGGAGAGGAGAAGAGGCAGTGGAAAGACAGGAATAGGAAGTTGGTGATGGGAGTGGGGGGTAGGGGGGTGACAGGTGGAGAGGAAAGGAACTCACTTTATCGTCAACAGTCGCACTCACACTGGAAGGGGTTTTGAGGAGAGTGGTGAACTTTGCTTTGTGATGTCTTTTCTTTTCTTTTTTTTTTTTAATGAGTAATCATACGTACAAGGAGCCATGTACAAAACTTTCCCTCGGCACCCCTTGCTCCTGTCTGATTCCAGCAGAGTCGTCAACCATGTTGATGTGATGACTTTGGGAGGTACCTGCCCCACAGCCACTTCCTGCCTCTTACTCTCCAAGGGTGTGCTTATCAGGAATGTGGCCAGTATCTTACATTGCAGGTCTTTTGTCATTGCTGCCACTGGCACAAGCCTTGAAGACTGTGAGTATCCTGGGATCTGGGGACCTGGCTGGGAGATAAGAAAGGGGAGGAAGACATGGTGCTTCCCCATGTCTCAGGCAAGTGCCAAGCTATCCTTGTGCTCTTTTTTTTTCCAGGTTCATAATTTATTGTACAAATTGAGTATCACATGATGAGTTGACATTAGCTTCTCCAAGCATGGGAACTTAACAGATGAGGTCCACGTTAAAGTCCATTTATGTTGCTTTCACAGCTGGTGTTTTTTTAGGCCTTAATTTGAAGTATAAAATCTTCAAAGCAATGCCTCCTTATGTGGCCAATACACTATTCATTCTACCTGTGAGAGTATAAGAGTTGAAATATTTTTTGATGCTAGTAAAATGGAATTGGGCATCAGTTTCTGGACCTGCCATGATTTCAATCTTGCAAAAGGTAGCAATTCCACTGGTTGTGTCCTTCAACATACGCAGCTAACCTGCGGCCCCTTGGAAGAAGCCGCCTGTATCCTTGTGCTCTTAAGGACAGGGACCCCAGCCTAAGGCACTCTGCCTGTACTGTGCTCCTCCCATAGGGCAGCTCTCTGTCTCCTGCCAGTTCCCACCTTCTACTCCAGAAAGCCTCTTCAGGTTACCCAGGAACCATCATGAATCTGGCATGCATCCTATGCTGTCTTTTTTTTTTCCCTTTCTGTTGAAAGTCCTCTCTGTTAGCTAGATTTCAAGTCCCAGGAGGGCAGACAGTGCCTTGTAGTTTCTCTACCTAAGAACTTGGCAGATGTCACTTAAAGTATTTGTCACATATATCCTTCTGGTAACAGTATGTGCCCTTCGAGGGCTCTATGGCAGGTAGTATCAAAGTGCTTTACTGAAGCTCAGCCATAAGAGATGGGGACTAAGGATGCAGACGATGGAGGGTGCTGGGATGGAGACCCCTTTCTCTGCAGTAGGCCTTTCAGAGAGTCTTGGGACCCCAGTTGCCTTTTTCTTTCACAGATGCTCATTCTCTCTGCCTCAACTTCACCGTCAAATCTCAGGCCAGACCTGAACACCCTCGGTATGAAGTGCAGGGCTCAGTGGATAAAAAGCCTTTCCTTCAGTATGACAGTGATAGCAGCAAGGTCAGACCTTTAGGTCTCCTGGGGAAGAAGGTAAATGCCACCAAAGCATGGACAGAATTGACCCAGATGCTGGCAGATGTGGGGCAAGAGCTCAGGATGATCCTGCCTGACATCAAACTGGAGAACATGACCAAGGGTAAGTAGAGGAAGGGGCTGGGGAGATGGAGGCAGTCAGCAAGAGAGGGAAAGAGCACAGCACATGCAGGGAAGGGGCTCATGTACAAAACGTCAACATAGGTCCCACCTCAGAGACACGCTGGACCTACTGGGAGATTAGGGAGCTCAAAGAGTCCAAGCCAATGACTGTGTGTGGATTGCAGGTCCTCCCACACTGCACAAACTGCTGTCTTGTCAGCGTGAAGCAGAATGATGCACTGCTGCGTCCTAGCACTTCAATATCAGCAGACAAATGACCCTCTTCTTTGATGCAATGAAAATAAGCTGGACAGTCGTGAATCCTGGAGCCGGAGGTATCAAGGAGGAGTGGGAGAGTAAGGGAATGGCAGACTATTTCAGGAGGATCTCAATGGGAGACTGCAATCAATGGCTTCAGGAATTCTTAGAACATTGGGAGAAAATGCTGGAGCCTTCAGGTAACTAAATGAGCACGGTAAGGAGGTTTGCAGCAGCTCTCTTTATAGGTCTAGTGCCTTCCCTGTGTGGATAGGAGGATGTGTGTGCAATTGGAGGTTTGATGGATCAGTTGCCTGACTGATCTCTTGGTGGACTGGAAAGTCAGTGACTGCCATAGGCCCTCCTGCCTATGCTCCTTTCTGTCTCCCCTCCCTCTGCTCAGGGGCCCTCTTCTCTGCTAACCAATGATCCAGTCACCCTGCACTGCTAGGCAGTCCCCAAACCTATAAATATCATTGTGCTTCCAGCCCTCTCTTCTTCCTCTGTTTTATTTATCCTTTAACCAGCACAAATGTCACTTCCTAGGAAGCCCTCACAACTTCCCCCAGACAGAATGAAGCATCCTCAGTTCTGTCACCCTCATAAAGTTCTGCCCACAGTGAACACATAAAACTGTGTGATAACCAGGTGGACATCAGCTGTCTCCCTCAGTAGGAATATGAGCTCCATGAGGATAGGGCACAACCTGGATCTGATAGAGTGCCACAGCATGAATCAATTTGGGCATGCCATAGGTTGCCTAGGGAAGGTAAGTGTTCAAGAAGGTATTTTATTTGTTTTTATTACAATATAATTAACTTACAGTATATATTAATTTCACACATACAATATAATGATTCAATAATTCTATGCATTACTCAGCACTCATCAGAATAAGTGGATACTTAATTCCCTTTACCTGGAAATCATTCCCTCTGGCAATTATCAGGACAGTGTTTTTTTTTGTTTTTTTTTTTTTTAGGTTTGACAGGGCTTCTATTTTTTGTTTGTTTTAGCACCATCAATAACTGTCCCAATTGCCAATCAGTCTTCATCCATCCTGAAAAGGCTATGGATCATCCTAGTAGTGATCAGTTCAGTCCTAATTACTTCTGCATATCAAGTAAGTGTATAGCAAGCTTGCCTCGAGCTGTGGGGGAGAATGTAGTCTGCTAAGGACTTGGGAGAGGTGAGCCATGGGTCTCATCCAAGCCCTTGTCCACTGATCCATCTCTACAAAGAAATGAGATCTTTCTTAGTGTTGAGTCTCCACACCTCATATTGGGGCTAGAGTTATTCTGATGTTGGGATGGTAAAAGTTGGTACAGGCAGCACAATAGTGCAGTGAGGAGAGGGGCAAGCCAAGGATCTACTCCTGAAGTGGGGAAGGGTTTAAGATCTATATCTTGGGTAGGGTGTTGTTTTGTTGCAATCTACCCCAAGATTCCTCTGGCTTTTTTTTTTTTCTAAATTTGTTTTTTTTTTTTTTAAGATTTTATTTATTTATCCATGAGAGACACACACAGAGAGGGAGAGAGAAAGGCAAAGACACAGGCAGAGGGAGAAGCAGGCTCCATGCTGGGAGCCCGACGTGGGCCTCGATCCTGGGACTCCAGGATCATGACCTGGGCTGAAGGCGGCGCTAAATCGCTGAGCCACCCAGGCCAGCTACCCTCCTCTGGCTTTTTGATGAAAAAATTTTTTGATCTAGGAGGATAGCATGATGTATTCAACAATTTTTGTAATGTCATAAGAGCTGTTCCATTATCAGAAGTTTCTTCTCTGGACCATGAGGGAACTACAACGTAAGACCAACCCTTGGTGGCAAAAACTGACATTAATGACAATCTGACTGCCAAGGTTAAATATGATCTTTTACCACAGGTGGGTTTGCTAAGAGCTAATGAAGCTTCAGCTTCAGAAAACCTTCTTTGCACTGACTCCTCCCATGGCCCTTGAAGGGGCTCTTACAATGTGTTGGCATGGTCATTTTTTTAAATTTGCAAAAGGAAGCTATTTGCCCACAAATAAAAGAGTTTGAACAAGGAAGCTGCCTGGGTTTTGTTTTGTTTTGGCTCAAGGGTAGAATTTAGTGATTCATCAGTTACATATAACGCCTAGTGCTCATTACATCAAAGGCCTTCCTAATGCCCATCACCAAATTGTCCCATGCCCCCAACCACCTCCCCTCCAGCAATCCTTAGTTTGTTTCCTATGATTAAGAGTCTCTTATGGTTTGCCTCCCTCTCTTTTTATCTTATTTTATTTTTCCTTTCCTTCCCCTATGTTCAACTGTTTTGTTTCTTAAATTCCAAGTATGAGTGAAATCATATGGTATTTGTCTTTCTCTGACTGACTTATTTTGCTTAGTGTAATACCCTCTAGTTCAATCCACATCATTGCAAATGGCAAGATGTCATTTTTTGATGGCTGGGTAATATCCCATTGTGTATATATGCCACCTCTTCTTTATCCATTCATCCATCAATGGACACCTAGGCTTTTTACATATTTTGGCAATTGTGGACATTGCTGCTATAAGCA
This sequence comes from Vulpes lagopus, assembly GCF_018345385.1. Classification (NCBI taxonomy): domain Eukaryota; kingdom Metazoa; phylum Chordata; class Mammalia; order Carnivora; family Canidae; genus Vulpes; species Vulpes lagopus. The sequence goes on along the minus strand of NC_054825.1, from coordinate 97,732,366 downwards.
CACCAAGTGAGATTTTTTCCTGGGCTGCAAGGGTGCTTCAACATTCACCAACCAATCATGTGATATATAACATTAATGAAAGAAAGGACAAGAACCATATGATCTTCTCAATAGATGCAGAAAAAACATTGACAAAATATGCATTCTCTCTTGATAAAAATTCTCTGCCATGTATGGATAGAGAGAACATACATCAATATCATAAAAGCCATATATGAAAGACTCACAATGAGTATGATTTTCTTTTTTTTTTTTTTAAGATTTATTTATTTATTTATGATAGAGAAAGAGACATGAGGCAGAGACACAGGAGGAGGGAGAAGCAGGCTCCATGCCGGGAGTCCGACGTGGGACTCGATCCAGGGACTCCAGGATCTGCCCTAGGCCAAAGGCAGGCGCCAAACCGCTGAGCCACCCAGGGATCCCTGAGTATGATTTTCAATGGGGAAAAACAGAGCTTTTCTCCTAAGGTCAGGACACGACAGGGATGTCCACTCTCACCACCGTTGTTTAACCTAATGCTGGAAGTCCTTGCCTCACAATAAGACACCAAAAAGAAGAAAAAAAAAGCATCCAAATCAGCAAAGAAGAAGACAAACTTTAACTCTCACAAGATACTCTATGTAGAAACCTAAAAGATCCCCCAAAACATTGCTAGAACCAATACAGGAATTCAGCCAAGTCTCATGATATAAAATGAATGCACAGAAGTCAGTTGAATTTCTATACACTAACAATGAAACAGAAGAAAGAGAAATTAAGGAATTGATTTAATTCACAACTGCATCAAAAACCATAAGATACCTGGCAATAAACCTAATCAAAGAGGTAAAAAGATCTATATTCAGAAAACAATAGAACACTCATGAAAGAACTTGAGGAAGACACAAAGAAATGGAAAAACATTCCATGCTCATGGATTGGAAGAAGAAATATTGTTAAAATGTCTATGCTACTCAGAGCAATCTATATATTCAATGCAATCCCTAGCAAAATACCATCAACTTTTTTCACAGAGCTGGAACAAATAATCCTAAAATTTGTATGGAACCAACAAAGACCCCAAATAGCCAAAACAATATTGAGAGAGAAAACCAAAGCAGAAGGCATCCCATTCCGGACTTCAAGCTGGATCACAAAGTTGTAATCATCAAGACAGTATGGAACTGGCACGAAAACAGATGCATAGATCAATGAACCAGAATAGAGAACCCAGAACTGGACTCTCAACTCTATGGTCAACTAATTTTTGACGAAGTAGGAAAGAATATCCAATGGAAAAAAGACAGTCTCTTCAACAAATGGCTTTGGGAAAATAGGACAGCCACATGCAGAAGAATGAAACCGAGCCATTTTCTTATACCCTACACAAAAATAGACTCAAAAATGGATGAAAGACCTAAATGTCAGGAATCCATCTAAATCCTAGAGGAGGAGGCAGCCCTGGTGGCTCAGCGGTTTAGCGCCGCCTTCAGCCCAAGGCCTGATCCTAGAGACCTGGAATCGAGTCCCATGTTGGGCTCCCTGCGTGGAGCCTGCTTCTCCCTCTGCCTGTGTCTCTGCATCCCTCTCTCTTTCTCTATGGCTCTCATGAATAAATAAATAAAATCTTATAAATAAATAAATAAATAAATCCTAGAGGAGAATGCAGGCAGCAACTTCTATGACTTCGGCCACTCCTACTCCTTGCTCTACACATCTCCAAAGCCAAGGGAAATAGGCGTAAATGAACAATTGGGACTTGATCGGGATAAAAAATTTTGCACAGCAAAGAAAACAGTCAACACAACTAAAAGGCTACCTATGGAATGGGAGAAGATATTTGCAAAGTCTTATCAGATAAAGGGCTAGTATCCAAAATCTCTAAGACACTTACCAAACTCAACACCCAAAGAACAAATAATCCAAACAAGAAATGGGCAGAAGACATGAACGGACATTTCTCCAAAGAAGACAGACAAATGGCTCATAGACACGTGAAAAAATGTTGAACATCACTCAGCATCAGGGAACTACAAGTCAAAACCCCAATGAGATACTGCCTCACAGCAGTAGTCTGAATGGCTAAAGTTAACAAGTCAGGAAATGACAGATGTTGGCAAGGATGCAGAGAGGGGAGCCCTCTTCCACTGTTGGTGGGAATGCAGGGTGGTGCAGCTACTCAGGAAAACAGTATGGAGGTTCCTCAAAAAGTTCAAAACAGAGCTACCCTATAACCTAGCAATTGCACTACTGAGTATTTACCCCAAAGATACAAATGTAGTGATCCGAAGGGGCACCTGCACCCTAGTGGTTATGGCAGCCATGTCCACAATAGCCAAACTATGGACAGAGCTCAGATGTCCATCGACTGATGAATGGCTAAAGAAGAGGTGGTATATATACACAATGGAATATTACTCAGCCATCCAAAAATGAATCCTGCCATTTGCAAGGATGTGGATGGAACTAGAGGGTATTATGCTAAGTAAAAGAAGTCAGTCAGAGAAGCCAATTATCACATGATTTCACTCATATGTGGAATAAGGAAAAAAAACAGAGGATCATAGGGGAAGGGAGGGAAAAATAAAACAAGATGAAATCAGAGAGGGAGGCAAACTATAAGACTTACGGTGTTTCTTAATTAGGAAACAAACTGAATGGGCAGGCCAGGTGGCTCAGCGGTTTAGTGCCTGCCTTAGCCCAGGGCGTGATCCTGGAGATCCGGGATCAAGTCCCACATCGGGCTCCCTGCAAGGAGCCTGCTTCTCCCTCTGCCTGTGTCTCTGCCTCTTCTCTCTGTCCTCTGTGTCTCTCATGAATAAATCAATAAAATCTTAAAAAAAAAAAAAGGAGAAGGAAACAAACTGAAGCTTGCTGGAGGGGAGGGGAGTGGAGGGATTAGGTAACTGGGTGATAGACATTAAGGAAGGCACTTGATATACTGATCCCTGGGTGTTATGCAACTGATGAATCACTGAACTCTACCTCTGAAACTAATAATAATTATATGTTACTTAATTGAATTTAAATTTTGAAAAATAATTAAAAATAAATGAATAAATAAATCTTTTAAACCCCCCCCCCCACAAAAAAAGGAAGATAGAAAAAGAAGGAAGATCTCCCCCTGCCCCAGCAACAGCCCACTAACCATCACATGCAGTCAATGAAAAGCAAAGGTACAACTAGAGGAAGGAACCTGTGTGTCTTTGCAGAGGGTGCAGCATATGTGTGTCAGGCAAGCAGGCTTGAGTGTAGGGGAGAAAGTATATGTGATAAGGGGATGTATGTGCCCAGGGGTGGAGGAGGTGTTAGTGGTAGAGCAAGGACTCCTGATGATCTTGACTGATATTGAGCTGGAGAAAGTGTGGGCCCAAGAAAAGGTGTGCTGGGACGCAGGCCCTGAAGACCATGGGGTGGGCAGGAGAATAGATGTTGAGAGGAGATGGGCAGCTTTGCTGCTGTGGAAAAACTGAAATGGTCCTACCTCAGGGGCCCAGAAAACCTAACTGACAATAAGAACCAGACTTAGAGCAGTAGCTTGGAATGTGCATAGAGAGAATATAGATGTTCTGGGCACAAATTATAGGACATGTTGGGCCCTAAGGATTCTGTCGAGTGATCTCTGTAGATGTTGAAGGGATGGTCTTCCCACCTTCCAAGTCAAGATGCTCAGTAAACCTGAGGCAGGTGGACACACCAGTGGATCGTGGATTCTGTTTTTATGGATAGATTTCTCTCATCTTTGATTTGGTGAAGATCACTGGACATTGATTCCAGCACCAACCAGATCATTAAAGAGCAGGGAGAGAATGTTAGAGAGCTGACTGTCTCAGGAAGGTCTCAAAAAGAAGGGTTCTAGGAGCACTGGAAGGACATTCTGGAGCAGACAAGTAACTGAGCTGGGTGGCACAGACACATAATTCTCCTGGGAGGATATTGAATGCCTGCCTTCCGTGTGTGTGTGTGTGTGTGTGTGTGTGTGTGTGTGTGTGTGTGTGTAGAATGAGTCAGTCACAGATTTCCTGGTAGACTTTTGGTCAGGTGCTTCAGTCAGTTGAGCTTCCAACTCTTGATTTTGGCTCAGGTCCTGATCTCAGGATCATGGGAACCCTGCTTAAGATTCTCTCCCCCCGCCCCTCCCCTGCTTGCTCATTCTCTCTCTCTCTCTTTCTCAAGAAAAAAAAAATTAAAGAATCAAGAAGAAGAGCCTCTGAGTTTCACATCTGCCCCTTCACTGTCTCCTGATAAAAAATATGAGCCTCCTATCACAAAGTAATTTTGACCTGGGCAGGCTCAGTTCTAAGCCATGATGAAGCCTCACTATCTTAGAGCAGTGAAAAAGGGCAGGAAGCCCCAAAAAGGTTGAGGCTTATTTCTTTTTAAAAGCTGGACTCTGAAGTGAAATGTGAACTTACAAAGTAAGAGTATCCAAACATGCTTGGCAAATGTTGGCTTAAGTCACACCAGGCTGCTGCCTTAGGGGCCCACCTGGTGGGTGGCAGGGTGGCAGCAGGAGCCCAGGGAATAAACATATGCAGATGTGGGCACGGGAAGTAGCATGATGGATCCAGGTGATCTCTTCATAGGGTGGGAGATGCCATGCACAGAGCTGCAGACACGGGGTTCTCTGCCTTTAGCCCCTGATGGAAGGTGCCTGAAGATGACTTACCTGCCTCAACCAAGCAGGCTGGAGTTTAGGCTAGATGCCCAGCCACAAAGGGAATTAGTGAGCAGGGAGGAAGGCAGATGACCGATTTTAGAAACTAGGTCTCAACAATGAGGATTTAAAGGAAGGTGGGCCTCCACGGACACCTGGGATTTGGAACTCTGCCAGCTTGTTTTAGGCTACCTGAGTCTGCTGCTGAAGGGCTACAGGTCTGGACAGGGACAGGGCAGGGTTCACCTGGTGAATATTGAAGTCCACGCTGAGTTCAGGGAGGATGGAAGGCAGGGCAGGCCCAGGAAAGGCTATGTTAGAGATATGGAGTAAAAATGTATCCTCCCATGCTTCCTCCACCTTTGGGGAGAGCCTCCCCACTGTGTCTCATAGGTCTCCCCATCAGAGGAAGAATCAGCACCTAAGAATAAAGAGAGCTAGTGTGCTTATGACACAGCCCTACTTTGTTGCCTTTGGCATTTCTTGACATTGCTTTTGCTGTTGTGACAGAAGAAAGAGGAGATTAGGCAAAAATTAATGATGAGGAAAAGAGTTGATGGGAAATGTCTTAAATCAGGAGACACTAGGCAGGGGGTAGATTCAAGATAATCTGATCCAGAGTCTAGCATAAATACTTTCTTTTTTCCTCTAAAGTCCAGAGACTGTTCAGTACTAGAGAGCAAGACTCCGCTACTCAGAGCTCCTGAGCCACTGATTTAATTAATCTTACTTATGTAATGAAGTCTCCATAGAAACCCAAGAAGTTGGAGTACAGAGAACTTCTGGATCAGTGAACTTACTGCGGGACTGATGTTCTAGAAAAGAACATGGAAGCTCTGTGCCCTTCCCCATACTTTGCCCTGTGCATCTCTTCCCTCTGGCTGTTCCTAAGTTATCCACTTACAATAAACTGGTGATGCACTAAGAAAAGTGTTTTTTCTAAGTTCTATGAGCTGCTCTCACAAATTAATGATATCCAAGGAGGGGATTATTGGTCGGTCAGAAGAAGCATGGGTGACGGTCTGGACTTGCATCTGGTATCTGAAGGGTGGTGTGTCAGGGAGCCTTGTAGGACTGAACCCTTGACATGTGGGATCTAACGCTATCTCCACATAGACAGTGTTAGAATTGAATTAAATTGTAGGATATACAGCTAGTGTCTGGAAAGTTGCTCATTGGTGCTGGGACCTTTCTCCTCCACCATCACTGGGATTGAGTGCAGAACCATTTTTGTGGAACTTTGTTACAGCAGGCCTAGCAAGTGAACACCCATGACATACAAAAATTAAAGGCACGGTTATCACAAAGGTCTCAAAAGATGATTGCAAATGACAGGCTGGGAATTCTTGGTCAATGGGAGAAAATGGTGGAGCCGACAGGCAAATGAACATGTGCAAAAGGGAGGGTGATGGAGTGAGCAATAGAGGGGCTTTGCTGGTGGGTTTTCTCTGGCATCTAGGCAATTCTCACCCACTGTCCCTGTCCCTTACACATCACACCCCACCTCACCCCCAGATATTCCTTCCCCCTAACACTCCTGGCCACCAAACCAGTATCTACCCACCTCACCACAAGTGTGGAGGTAAGGTAATGCAATTGTTTCTGTATTATAGATGAGCGTATTGGGGTTTAAAGAGAGTAGGTGGCCTGTCCCAAGGCCACACAACCAGTAAGTATTGGCACAGGTGCTGCTGTTGGTGCTATATTTACCAGGCTGAGTTGCAGAGGAGATATTGTGCCAGTTTTTAAATATTTGAAGGACTGTCACTCAGGAGAAGGTACAGATTGCTCTGAGAGACCCCACAAAATGAACTGAGACAAATACTTGGAAGCTACAAATAGATTATAATTGAATAGAAGGAAAAACATTCTAATGAATATAGTAGAGTTGCCCGAAGATGGAATCGCTTTGATATGTGAAGTAGGATATTCCCAACCCCTATAAACATGGTGAGAGTCCAGGGATCCCTGGGTGGCTTAGTGGTTTAGCACCTGCCTTCGGCCCAGGGCGTGATCCTGGAGTCCCAGGATCGAGTCCCGCATCAGGCTCCCTGCATGGAGCCTGCTTCTCTCTCTGCCTGTGTCTCTGCCTCTCTCTCTCTGTGACTCTCATGAATAAATAAAATCTTAAAAAAAAAAAAAACATGGGGATAATCATCGTGTATGCTACATAGGTTGTTGTGAGTCAAAAAGTCAGTTGGGCAAAACTCAAAACAGTTCCTGGCCATCCTAACACAACACTTCTTAATAAGTGTTTCTTAAATTTAAAATAAAAAACAATAGAAGCATCCAAGCAAACGCTGGGCATTGCCTTAGTCAATGTAGAAGACAACTTTTTAGGATCTTCCCCAATTCCCTACCCCGTCCTTTCTCTCACTCCATCCTTAGCGGGGGAAGAGAAGGCAGTGCCTGAGGCCATGTTTGTATGTCATGATCTCTGCACGTTGGTAACTGCACCTGGGGACTCACACTGGCAGCAACAGAATCTTTCTCCTGGGACTGGCAGTCGTTGCTCTCAGTTTCCATGCATTGCTAGAATTGAGGGGAGGTAAACTGAGGCTTGGCACAAGGAGGGCAGAAAATGCCATACTGAGAGAGGCAGGAATCGTGGGTGCAGAAAGACCAAAACCACTTGTTCCTGGAAGAGAGAAGCCCCTGGGAGACCAGCTGCCTGGTTGCTCAGGGCTCTCCACCTTTGGGTCCAAGTCCTCCTTCCCGCCCAGTTGCCGGTCTGGCCCTGTCTGCAAGTCATCTTACATGTTTATGCACAGCAGCCCTTTTTTCCTCAAGCCAATATGAAGTGGCTTGTTGTTTGCAATCTGGAGAGATTTAATCCAGACAAACCTGGATCATTTGGCTGCAAGTAATAAGTCCATGCAAATACCCCAAGTACAAGGCCAAGGGGGAACTCAGGAAAGCCATCTGGGGCTTTAAAGTTGTCAGCTCCTGTCTTCACTCTGTTCCTCCCTCAGGGCTATGTGTCCACTGTTCTCTGCTTGTCCCTCCTGACTGCTCCATTTGTCTCTCTGCTGAGCAGTTTATCTGCTCCATCATCCTCTTACATGGAGCTCTTACACTTGCCGTTCCAGCTGTGTTCTTCTCATTGATTCCATCTGTTTCTCAATTCTATAATATAAAATACAAAATATTCCTAGGAGGGAGTATCTGACTGGCTCAGATTGGGCAGGGTGCTCACTATCGGTTCCCTGAGTGGACAGGGGTGGGGCACCTGGAAGCAGGAGCTGTCCCTTCAGGGATGTGGGCAGAGTAGACTCTGGGAAGTGGTGTGGACAAGGAGGAATCATAGTATAATGACCTTCTGGCTGGCAGCTTGTAGGGGATTCAGGATTCAGGGGTTGCACATCTCTGATCTTGGAGAAGCTCCTTCATTTCTGTGGACCGTAGTTTTTGAGAAGTGGAGCTGGAAATAATAATAATAATCACTGGCATTTATCAAGCATCTACCATGAGTTAGATTCTATTCTAAGCACTTTGTGTGCACTAGTTTAACTTACTTAATGCCTGTAAAGCATTTATGGTGGTCACTAAGATAACAATCTTTTTCCAACATTGCATAAATGGATCTATAATGAGCAAATCCCAAGTTGCTGGACTTTACTCTTAATGATCTTATAAAGCAATGACACATCTCCATCTTTTCAGCCCACAGACCTGATGTATGTATCCTCATATACAGATTCTGCAGCCACTGATAAGGTTTTGATGTTTAGGTTTTCAAAACAGAGATATTTTCTTTCTGATAAAGATGAAAGGAAAAAAACTAGAACTAGGAGATCAATGATTTATTTCCTCTATCACAAATCATAATCGGCCCATCTCCCTCCAACTATACTATGCAAAGAAACCTGTTTTTCCCCTCACAGTTTAATTAAAGTGTAACTGAAGACTATAAACTATACCCACTTAAAGTATACAATCTAATGAGCTTTCACAAATGCCTGCACCAGTGAAACTATCACCACAGTCAAAACATGAACATACCTATCACTTGCTAGCTAAGGTGTCCTTGCACTTCTTTGTAATCTCTTCCTCCCATGGTACCCTGGAATTACAGGTTTCTCTACTCAGGCTGCCCAGAGCATCAACTCTTTCTAGACCTGTGCAGCTGGGAAATTGTTCTGCCTGTTTCTGTTCAGTGGTTCGTTCTCCGGCTTTGGATAGTTTTCTCACATGCATGCACTTGACCAGTACTAAGGTGAAGGCTCGGGGCAGGGGGTGGGGGTGGGGGTGTCTCTGCTGACCTCCAGAGCCCTTTCTGTGCACCTCTCTCTCCTCTGGTACTCTGCTCTATGGATTTTAGCCATCTGGCCCCAGTTGAATTCTCAATTCCATTTTGTCTGCTCAGAGAGACTGCCAGGCTCCCTTTGGGTTCCCCTCCCAGCCCTGCAGTTTGGAATCCCTCTCTAGGCAGGAAGCCAGGGCAATGAGAAGGATCACTTCCTTAGTATCCCTTCTCCCGAGGTCCTGCACTTCCTGTTACCTGATGTCCAAAGCACATTGTTTCTTTTTTTCTTTCTGGAATTTTCACCTAAAACCCCTTTATTATGGCTGCTGCAGGAAGAGCCTATTTTTCTTAATGAAAAATGCTTTATGACAAGCTCATTATAAAAATTTCAGCTGATATGAAGTCTGGTAAAGAAGTGAGTATTCCAGGGATCCCTGGGTGGCTCATCGGTTTGGCGCCTGCCTCTGGCCCAGGGTGTGATCCTCGGGTCCTGGCTCGAGTCCCGCGTTGGGCTCCTGGCATGGAGCCTGCTTCTCCTCCCTCCTGTGTCTCTGCCTCTCTCTCTCTATCATAAGTAAACAAAAATTTTTTTAAAAAAAGGAAGTGAGTATTCCCCTCTACTGTTCCCATCTCACACGCAGGACATAACCAGTGTTAATAGTAAACACATTAAGTCATGTCCCCTTTTCTTAAAAGGAGCCTGTTGTGAAGTTATAGAGGGGAAATCTTTGGCAGTGCTGGCAGGATTGGAAATGAATGCTCCTGAGAAACACTGTCCCACCCATCTCTCCCTCATTATCTCCCCCATGGAACATGTGAACTGGGTCTCACTCTGTACTGATTTCTCTTTCACTGTCCCAAAGGCAGGAGTGAAGGTTCTGTGTCCAGCTTAAAATCTCCATGAAGGCCATATGAAATCATGTACCTGAAAGTGTTTGGCAAACTTTGAAGTAATTACAATTACAATTGTTAGTTAATGCTATCTCCTATTACCATACATGTTTGTTTTTCATATTAATAATTATTTTTATCATAGCTAGTATTTAGAAGATTTGAATGCTACCCTTCAGAGTCTATTTTTATCATCAGTGACAGTTTCTCCTTATCATAAGCTTACTGGAGCTCTCTGATGTCTAAGGTGAAAGGAATTCTTATGCTGTCAAGGACATCTTTAAGTAGTTGCGTGGGGTGAATACCTCATAGGTGGAAGAACCTGCAGCCCAAAGTGGGCCACTCCCTTTAGACTAAGAGGCCAATATTTCAGCTTCAAGTTACACACATACACACCCCCTGGAACTCTATGAATTTTCCTTTTCATGGAATAGCAAGAAATATTGGACTATTTTTTCTTCTTTTATATTTTTACCTTCTAGTTCTATCTCCATCTCTGTTCTAGATCTGAAAGCAATAGGTTCCTAAATATAAGCTCTAAAATTTATATAAATATATATATCATAAACTGCTATATTCTTATCCAATTATTTTTCTCTTTCCCTCCTAAAAAGTATAGACATTGAACAATGTGCAAATTACAATATTCATGTAGCCAGGGATGCCTGGGTGGCTCAGTGGTTGAGCGCCTGCCTTCCACTCGGGTCATGATCCCAGGCTCCTGGGATGGAGTCCCACATGGGGCTCCCTGCAGGGAGCCTGCCTCTCCCTCTGCCTATGTCTCTGCCTCTCTCTCTGTACCTCCCATGAATAAATAAATAAAATCTTAAAAAACAAACCCACAAAGTTCATGCATCCAAGGGAAAAAACTTCTGGACATGCCAAAAAACAAGAAAACGTGCTTTATAATCAGGAGAAAAAAAATGAATCAATAGAGTCTCTGAAATAAATAAGATGTAGAAGCTATTGGCAGGCAGTTACAACTCTCATGTGCGGTTTTTCATAAACCTTATTATGCCACTCTTTGTTTCTGTTCAGGTCATGATCTGCAGGTCATGGATCCAGTGACATGGCCCGTGAGATCTAGCCCATTCTGGGCTCTGGGCTCACTGCAGAGTGTGCTTGAGATTCTCTCTCCTCTTTTCCCCCTCCTGCTCCTGCTCTTTCACTTTCTCTCTCTCAAATAAATAAGTAAAATCTTAAAAAAAAAAACAAAACAAAACAAAAAACCACTGCTGCTCAGTTTTGTAACTGTGTGGTGACAGGCGTTTCTGTGGTGACCCGTCAACAAATATACGAGTGGTTTGGGGTTTTCTTATATTTTCATTTATTAATTCATGAAAGACACAGAGAGGCAGAGACAGAAGCAGGCTCCCTGCGGGGAACCTGATGCAGGACTCGATTCCTGGACCCCAGGATCACGACCTGAGCCAAAGGCAGATGCTCAACCACTGAGCCGCTCAGGCATCCCAATATACGCAGTGTTAAATGATCGTGCACACCTAAAGCTAACTTGCTGTATGTCAATCGTACCTCCATAAAGGAAAAGATTATCTGCTAAATCTAATTAAATAAAACACATCTTCACTAGATCTTACATGATGGAAGCTGGAGGGCTCTCTACACACTTAAAGAGATAACTCATCAGGCCCTCGTAATTGACTGTGTTCAGATTTCCGGATATGTCTGTGGACATATGACTGTGACTACTTGATTTTTTGTATTTTTCATCAGCATTGCCCACCTTGTGCTAGCCAAGTACATCTGGGGAACCTAACATGTCAACAACAGTCAGGGGCGGTGAAGGATCGAAGGCTGTGTCCGGTGGTTTCCCAGTTCAACCACGGCCTAGGTCACGGAGGTCTGAGCTTCCCTTCTGAGCTGACCTCGGCGCGCACCCGGCGTGTTAAGAAAGCCCAGGGAGGCTAGACACAAGCCCCGCCCGGACCTGCAGGGCCCGCGTGCGCAGGGCGCCTACGCGAGCCCGAGGCGGGCGGGACGGGGGCGGGGCTGGGCTCGGCGCGGGAGCCGGCGGGGGGCGGGGGCGGGGCTGGCTCGCGCGGGAGCCGGCGGGGGGCGGGGTAGGGGCGGGGCTCGCGCGGGAGCCGGCGGGGGGCGGGGCTAGGGGCGGGGCTCCGCGGGGAGCCGGCGGGGGGCGGGGCTAGGGGCGGGGCTCCGCGGGGAGCCGGCGGGGGCGGGGCTCCGCGCGGCCCCGCCCCCGCCGCGGTCACTGTTCACACGCCGGGTGCTGATCCGCGCCGAGCCCGTCTCGCCGCCGCGGAGGGCGCCCCCGGAAGCCGCCGGAAAGCGCGAGCGGCGGGGCTAGGCCGGGCCGGCTATGCCTCCCGTGGCCGCGGTTCCCGCCGGCGACCGCGCGCCCGCGGCCTCGGGGGTGCAGCCGGGCCCCGCGGAGGCCGCGCTGTGAGGCGCCAGGGCCTAGTGGCCGCCGCGGCCGCGCCGGAGGGGCCCGGGGCCGCCGCCCGCCCGCCGCCCGCCCGCCGCCCGCCCTCCTCGCGCTCTGCGGCCCCGCCTAGGCTCGCCGCCTCAGCCGCCGGCCGCCATGGTCTTCGCCTCCCGGGAGGGCGCGGGCTCGGCGCGGCACCGGGCGCTGCGCGGGCTGCTGCTGCTCTGCCTGTGGCTGCCGAGCGGCCGCGCGGCCGCACCGCCCTCCGCGCCGCTGTCCGAGCTGCACGCGCAGCTCTCGGGGGTGGAGCAGCTGCTGGAGGAGTTCCGCCGGCAGCTGCAGCAGGAGCGGCCGCAGGAGGAGCTGGAGCTGGAGCTGCGCGCGGGCGGCGGCCCCCAGGAGGGCTGCCCGGGCCCCGGCGGCGGCGGCGGCGGCGGCGGCGGCTACAGCGCCATGCCGGACGCCATCATCCGCACCAAGGACTCGCTCGCGGCGGGCGCCAGCTTCCTGACGGCGCCGGCGGCCGTGCGGGACTGGCGGCAGTGCCTGGCGGCCTGCTGCTCCGAGCCGCGCTGCTCCGTGGCGGTGGTGGAGCTGCCCCGGCGGCCCGCGCCCCCCGCCGCCGCGCTCGGCTGCTACCTCTTCAACTGCACCGCCCGCGGCCGCAGCGTCTGCAAGTTCGCTCTGCACCGCGGCTACAGCAGCTACAGCCTCAGCCGCGCCCCGGCGGGCGGGCCGCGAGACCCGGAAGCCTCGCCTCCAGTGGGTGAGCACTGCGCGGGGGAGGCCGGGGCAGACCCGGCAGACCCGGCAGACCCCGGCGCCTGTCGGCGGCTGCACCCGGGGGACTGCTCCGGCAGGGCAGCCCGGTGGGAAATGGAACAGCCGCGTTGCAGGTTATTTCGGGCCGCGGCATCCGGAAGGCTGCCTCTGGGTTCTGTTGTAGATGGTTTCTGAGAAACCCTAGAAGACGGAGCAGCAGAGGGCACCATGGCCTGCTCCTGGAATTTTTCTGGCCTTGGGGAGGGAGGCTGATCTGAGAGGGTTTACAGAAATTCGATTTAAAGGAGGGGGAAAGCTCGAAGCAAAAAAAAAAAAAAAGTTTATTTTAGGCTCAGATTTTTTATTAAGTCATGGTTTGTGTCAAGTAACTGCAGGAGCAAAATCTAGTTAGATGCCAGATTGCTCATAACACACTCATTGCTTAGCTTGGCTCTCACGACTCCTGATTGCGTGTGCAGTGGCTTTCATCACACGAAAATGGCCAAGGGAAACTTGATGTCAGTTATTTTGAAGTGAGTCCAGCTGATTTCCCACGAACTATGGTCCCTTTTGTAAGGACGGAAAGGAGGCGGTTTTGATTTTAGTTGGAAATAAGAAAGTGTAAGGCAAGTCTTCTTTTTTTAAGATTTTATTTATTTGTTTGACAGAGAGAGAGCGCGAGTGCACAAGCAGGGGGAGCTGCAGCCAGAGGGAGGAGAAGCAGGCTCCCCACTGAGCAGGGAGCCTGAGGTGGGGCTCCATCCCTGGACCCTGGGATCATGACCTGAGCCTGGAATCATGACCAGAGCTGAGGGCAGACGCTCAACAGACTGAGCCACCCAGGCACCCCCAGCATGTCTCTTTTTTTAAAAGAGTTAATAATGAAAATTTTCATTCTATGGTTTTACTTCCTGCAGATGCTCTGAATGACAGTCGAGGCACAAAAAGAAAATTGTGGCAGTTGGAGATTAAAGCCATTGAGGGAATAAAACCTTGATTGGGCCCATGTGTGGTTGGCTGTGTGTTTGATTGCATTCTGTTGCTCTTTGATTTATAATAACATAAGAATGGTATAGTAAGATTGGGGGTCGAGGGCAACCTCAGCCTCTTTGGAAACCTGGAGTCTCCAAGACCCAAAGGTCCAGAGAGAAGGGTCTGGGAAACCATATCCACAAGCCATATCCACAAGCCCATCTTCCTACTCACTTCCACCTGAGATAAAGCTCAGGACCCTTGTCAGGGGAGCAGACATCAAAGGGTCAACCTGTGACTGCTCAGCCCCAAGGCAGATACTAGGAAGAACCCCAAAGTTTTCTCCCTAAAGGGAAGGCAAGAGATACTTTCACTTGGACCTCCACCAGCATCCCTGAGCCTGCCCCATGACTACTACACACACATCCTCCTGTTTGCTCAAATGTGGACCAAAAAAATCCCAGCAGCCAAGAACCAAAATCCTTTTCCCTTGCACATCTGGAAGAAACCAACATTGCCAAAGGAAGTTTTCTTATAAGCTAGGGGAAATCAAAGGAAAATAAACAAGAAAAGAATATTCTCAAGGAAATTAAAAAAGGAAAAGTTAGGTTTACTAGTAGGAGTTTCTGAGTCACTTTAATTTTTTTCTTTTTAAAATATTTTATTTATTCATGACATACACAGAGAGCCAGAGATATAGGCAGAGGGAGAAGCTGGCTCCCTACCAGGAGCCTGATGTGAGACCCCATCCCAGGACCCTGGGATCATGACCTGAGCCAAAGCCAGACATTCAACCACTGAGCCACTCAGGTGCCCCCGAGTCACTTTTCTTCCACTCCCTTCTTTGCTCTTCCCTTCCCTAGGCAATTCAATTATGTAGATGTTAGGGATGAAAATGGGTGTCTATAGGGCTTGGTTCTCATTCTGGAAAACACCGTCATGCTCACACTTCAGATCCCCAGCAACACAGAAACTAAAAGGATGTAGCTCAGACCCCAAGGTGCCCTCATTTGCAGCTAGGGCAAAGCTACCTACCCAAATGCCCTGTGTTTGCCCTTGCCCAAATGCATAACATCCGAAGCTCTTTATGCCTCTGAAACTTCGTTTTTCCTTCTCTAATTACCTCTTATTTTCCAACTCTTGTGACCATACAGAGTTGGAGGCTAAAGGAGTGTGAATATGGTTTAGAAAAGCTTAGGGGATCCCTGGGTGGCGCAGCAGTTTGGCGCCTGCCTTTGGCCCAGGGCGCAATCCTGGAGACCCGGGATCGAGTCCCACATCGGGCTCCCGGTGCATGGAGCCTGCTTCTCCCTCCGCCTGTGTCTCTGCCTCTCTCTCTCTCTGTGACTATCATAAATAAATAAAAATTAAAAAAAATTTAAAAAAAAAAAAAAAAGAAAAGCTTTTGCAGAGAATTTATTAGGGCCACCTGATGTGAATAAAAATATGATGCAGAAATGGTGAAGGGGCAGGTGGAATGGAATGGCACAAATTTATACCAGAACCCATCAGCCATGTTTGTTGCTAGGCATTATTATGAGGTCCTTAAGCTCATGAACTCACTCTCCTCACAACAACCAGAGATCTAGGTTCTGTTATAATCCCCAATGTACTGGAAGGTTCTGTGAGAGAAAGTCACCTGCCCAAAGTCTTGCCACACATGAGTTATAGAGCTGTGTCTCACAAGTGTCTCATAGGAAATAAGCACAGACCATTAAATTGGTCATTCATTCTTCTGGCATATTTTTGTAGGAAAGTGATCCATGCTAAAGAAAAAGTAGAAGCAAGAAAATTTGCTGTGACAGTATTTATAATGGTGAAAAAAATGATAAAGTTAATGTCCAGTAGAGGTTAAAAATTAAAATGGCAGCTGTGAAGTTTATGTAGTAACATGGGCGAATCTAGAGTATATGAATAAATATCAATAAATAGAATAAATCAATAAGTTAGGTTAACTCAGGTTGTAAATTTATATTTCCTGTAACTGGAATATACTTTGGGAACCCCCAAGTATAATTAGAAATATCCGGGCTGACATCAGAACTGACAGATGTATCATTTTTATCGTCTTAGGCAAGTAAACTTGACTCTCCTTTCCTCATGAGTCTGATGCAGATGGGAATACCTACCTCAGAGACTTGTGAAAGTTGAGTGACATTATGGCTCATGAGCACTTAGCCTGGTGTCTAGTACAAAGAAATCACTTAATAAATGGCACCTCATATTATCATCAGCTCACCAAAAATGATAACCAGACTGAGGTTGTGAATAATCCTTTACTGAAATGTTACAATTAAGAACACCCAATGAAAAAAGAAAACCACAAAAACAACCAACCTCATGAATTTTGACAAATGGTAACTAAGCCTATTCCTTAGTCTGGCCCCACTTCTGTGTCCTGACTTCAGGACTCCCTGCTAATTTCTAAACCACCACTCTAACATTTGTGCCCACACAGTACAGATCCAGATTCATTGCTGTGCTATCAGTCACAGCAATGTGTTATAAATCAGATTAGTTAACAATATTATTCTTATCTGTATAAAATGTCAACTTGTTATGCTTCATCAGAATTGGTATGAGTCTTATTTTGCCTCAGTAGATCTGACCAAGTGTGTTTAGTTTTCAAAAGAAATCAATGTTTCCATAGTATTTAACACTGATGTATTACATTTTTATGATGAAAATTTAAATTTACCTTTATCTTGTTCTTTATCAGCAAGTCAAGTTTTTTTAAAGATTTTTTTTTTTTTGAGAGAGAGCGAGAGATTGGGGGGAAAGGGAACAGAGGGAGAGAGTGAATCTCAAGCAGCCTCCGTGCTCTGTGTAGAGCACCATGCTGGCCTCAGTCTCACAACCCTGAGATCATGACCGGAGCCAAAATCAAGAGTCAGATGTGCAACCAGCTGAGCCACCTAGGCACCCCTTAAAGATTTTATTTTTAGGTAATCCCCACATCCAACATGAGGGCTTGAACTCACAAGGGACAACTCTTGATCAAGAGTCCCATGTTGTACCAACTGAGCCAGCCAAGGGCCCCAGCAAGTGAACTATTTTTAAATGATAGCACACTCCTTTCCTCTTCTTGTTGTCACTTGTCTGTCTTTAAGGAGTGTTTCTTAGTAGATAAGCTCTAACTTATTTCAAAATACATTAATGCAGCATAATTTGCCCAGATTGGAACAAAAGGAGGAAATATATCTCTTGTTTCAATTACAACAATGATTAATGTAGAGGATATGAGGATTTCACTGTGTTCATAAATCCTATCTTAAAGCATACCTAAAGAAAAATAAATGATTAAAATAATGATTGTTATCCTCTTCCCGGAGTGGCAGGATTAGTTTTGTAATATGTGGGATATTTCAGAACTTACCTGATTTTTTCCATCTTAAGTCTTTGAGATTACAACTTTAAGGGCTTAAACATATATTACAGCATTCATTTTTGTTTATATCATATAGGTATATTTTGTTTACTTATAAAAAGTATTTTAAAATAAATTTTCATCCAAATAGTTGCTAACTATAATGTATTACCATGAGTTATAAGTTGCTTTCCAGAATTATAAAATGGTAAACCATTGTGTGGAAAGCAATGAAACTTCCAGAACAAAAAGAAAGTTCTCTGTAACACTCTATAAAATGGCTTATTAGTAATGAAATTGTCACCTCTCTCCTTACCTGGAAGAAGCAGAATAAAGACCTGACACTAGGGCTTTGCTCAGAGATGGAAAAGGCAGAACAAATTTCTTCTTAGGCCAAGTTGCTTTTATGGCTTATTTAATTTTATGGCTTATTTAAATCTGTTATTAGTCCTCATTGTTTAAATGACTATAAAAATGGGACTCGCCTTGAAGTGCCTGTGTGGTGCAATCGGTTAGGCACGCAACTCCTGATTTTGGCTCAGGATCTCTGGGTCATGGGATCAAGCCCTGCATCCAGTTCTGCCCTTAGCACGGAGTCTGGGTAAAGGCTCTCTTTCCCTCTCCCTTTGAGCCTCCCTCCACTCTCTCTCTTTCTCTCTCTCAAGTAGTCTTTAACAAAACAACAAAAAACAAAAAAAAGTGGGACTCATCTTCTCCAATAGGCAAATGTAACCATTGGCAATAGCAAGTGTGTTTATTCCCTGTAAACAGGCTCATTAGAAAGTCCTCTCTTTTTGAGGCTACCAACAGCATTCTCTCTCTCTCTCTTTTTTAATATTTTGTTTATTCATGAGATACAGAGAGAGAGAGAGAGAGAGAGAGAGAGGCAGAGACACAGGCAGAGGGAGAAGCAGGCTCCATGCAGAGAGCCTGACATGGGACTCGATTCTGGGTCTCCAGGATCAGGCACTGGGCTGAAGGCGGTGCTAAACCGCTGAGCCACCTGGGCTGCCCCAACCAACAGCATTCTCATTCAGAAAAGCCACAGCTCTAAGAGCTGCCAGCCCCATACAGAAATTCTCTGTTTCTGGGTATTGGGAGGATCAGTAGATGAGAAGACAGGGCTGGATGAGCAGGTCTCCGAACATCTAAAATGTCATGGTAACTTGTCAAAGGGTTTTTCTTTTTTTCTTTTTTTGAAAGGTTTTTCTTAAGCAGGGAAATGACCCAATCAGATTAGAATTTCAGAAAAGTAATTTTAGCTAATGTATCAAGGTGACTATTCTTTGTTGCCTGGGGAGAAATGAATAAGATTGCTGCTAGCCCCAAATCTCAGGCCCTGGGATATTTGGGTTGGCCCTTAGAAGTTTGCTTAGGGCAATGGGGCTCTGGAGGAAGAGTATACTGAGTGCCTCAGCAGCATCATTCAGAGAAAGTTAAGGAAGAACAAGTCCAGGCCAGAATTTGGACAGCTTTGGCACTGGAGAGGGAGGAAATAGTGGATGCCAAAAAGCATATATTACAAGAACTTATAGATTTTTTTTCCTTGGTTAATATTACTAAGTTTCTTTAAGATATATGTGCATTTGGGTAAGTTTACTAATAAGCTTAAATCAATAAAATATTCACATCTCTGTTCTTAGAAATGTTTTCTGTATACAGCTTTTCCTATCAGTCAGCACTGAAGCAGCTACCAGATGAGGATTAGTAGTTAGTGAACATAGTTAATAGTTAGCCTTGAATTATTTAGTACCATTCCAGATCAAAGGTAAATATATACTTGTTTTGCTATTGTCAGAAACTCAGTGTGCCAGGCTCTGTTGTAAAAAGTAGTTGTTAGAGGGACCCTTGGGTGGCTCAGTGGTTGAGCGTCTGCCTTGGGCCCAGGTGTGATCCTGGGGTCCTGGGATCGAGTGCCCCTCTCAGGCTCCCTGTGGGGAGCTGCTTCTCCCTCTGCCTATGTCTCTGCCTCTCTTCCTGCATCTCTCATGAATAAATAAATTAATAAATGTTTTTTTAAAAGTAGTTGTTAGAAACTGTCTTCTATTTTTCTAGATGAAACATTGTATTCCAGAGAATTTCTAAGTGAGCTTTATTTTGTGTGAGTCCAAGAACTTGCTTTAACTTTCCAAATTTATTTCCTATGCATTGAACACTTTATATCATTTCTGTTTTAAAAACTTGAGGATAAGAAAAAAAATCTGTATCAGGTGGATTTTTTTAGATGTGTTTCAGAAGTCCTTTTTTGATAAATTCATTTAATCAAATTTTGAACATAAGTTATTTATGAATTAAATAAAAATTTGACTCTAGAGAATAAAGCTACTACTCCAGATTAGCTGGCCTAGTACTCTGTCTTGTACTCACAACCTTATCCTAACTATTAGTGCTAGCTGATACGCCACACCTCCTCTTCTGCATGTATTATAAATTCCATATTCCTAAATGTTGCTGTTTTATTGTGTAAAGAGAATACGATGAAAATCAATAAGAAAATAACTTTTAGTTGCTATACATTCTCTTAGTAGTTTGTTGGACTCCATCCATTCTAGCAAACAAGATTCTTCTTTAAACATATCATTAAAAAAATAGAGAGTCATCTCTCTTGTGAATTATTGGTTTTCTTTCACAGAAAAGGATGAGCCCCCGCTTAGCAAGGCTGGGCAGGATGTGGTCTTGCATCTACCTACAGACGGAGTGGTTTTAGATGGCCGTGAGAGCACAGATGACCACGCCATTGTCCAGTATGAGTGGACACTGCTGCAGGGTGACCCATCAGTGGACATGAAGGTAATTCATGACATCATTGTGATGACTGCAAGTATTTCCATGAGGTGATCTCTCATAATGTTTTTCTACTCCTGTTCCCAAAATATCAGTCAGCTAGCAGAAAAGGTATGAAATGGAGAGAGCATAAAACTGATTGTTGAAAAAGTGGTTTATTATATGAATTTACTTTTCTACTGAGTAAACAGTGATTCTGGTCATTTGTTTTGAGCTTACTCTTGTTCTTGCTACTTTTTTGGCAAAACACTTCAAGGGAAAAGATTCAGGCTTTGTTTTCATGACTCAGATTATTTCTAAATTTTTCATTTCTTCTTAGTTCAAGGTCCAGGTAGAAAACTTGAAAAATATGAAGGAATATAAAGAGGAAAATGACAATAGAGTAAACAAATTCTTCCCAAGCCAGAAAGCAACCACCTCAGCTAGCAGTGAGGCCTGCTTGAGATAAATGAGTTAGTAAGGGAGGGGAAGTATTCTGTTTAGGTGCTCCGTACTGATTTTCATCAAGCTTGTTGGGGCTGGAACTGCTACAGATGAGGGAATGAATCACTCTCCCAGTGGCTTCCTACACCCAGGGAGTCTTTAATTGAGCTATTAAAGAGCACGATATTAATTTCAGAAGAACATAATGACTCGACATTTATATATATTGTGAAATGATCACCACAATAAGTCTAGTTAACATCTGTTACATCACACAGTAATACATTTTCTGTAATAAGAACTTTTTTTTTTTGAGGAAGCCTTTGAAAACTTTTTTTAAAGATTGACTTTCAGCGACTTTCAAATATACAGTATTATTAACTATAGCCACCATGCTTTATATTACATCCTGTGACATTTATTTTATAACTGGGAGTTTGTACCTTTGACCTCACTTTACCCATTCTATCCACCCTTCACACCCTGCCTCTTGCAACTACGCATCTATTTTCTGTATATACGAACTCAAGCTTTTTGTTTAGATTCCACATATAAGTGAGATCATATGGCATTTGTCTTTCTCTGAATTATTTCACTTAGCATAATACCCTCAAGGTCCATCCATGTTGTCACATATGGCAAAATTCCTTTTTATGGCTGAATATATATATATATATATATATATATATATATATATATATATATCCCATTTTTCCTTATCCATTCATCCATCAATGGATATTTAGTTTGTTTCTTTATCTTGGCTATTGTAAGTAACACTGCAATGAACATGGGGAGTGCATATATCTTTTCAATTTAGTGTTTTGTTTTCTTTAAATAAATATTGAGAAATGGAACTGAGGGATCCACTCAGGATATCTTGAGTTGTGAGGCAAGTGACTTTTTAATTAACTCTGTCAGGATCCTTCCTAGCCAGGAGTATTTCCTGGCTTACCCAGATAAGCCATCCAAACTACTTTAGTTAGAGAAGGTGGAAAAAGTGTATTGGTCTGCTGGGGCTGCCATAACAAAATACCACAGACTGGATGGCTTAACCAACAGAAAGTTCTCACTGTTCTGGAGGCTGAAGTCCAAGATAAAAGTGTCAGCAGGGCTGGTTTCTTCTAAGTCCTCAAAGTTGACTGTCAATTACTTCCTGTGTCTTCACACAGTCTTCTCTGTGGGAAAGCACCGACTGACATTCTTTTGGAACAAAAACAATAATCAACTAGTCATTCAAGACTGATTTAAGTCTATTATTAACTGAAAGATTTTATAGTCTTAGAATTGTGTGGACCCTTAATCAGCATCTTACCCAGCCCACATCCATCTAGGAGCCCCTTTCAGCCCATTCCTTCCAGTGGTCATCCACTCTCTGCCTGGTATTTCCAGGGATGAAAGCTTACTTCTTCACATTATGTCCTGTGATAGCAGCTTTAATTATTAGGCCAACAGGATGTGCCTCCTATTACTTCTGTGCACTGATGCTAGATCTTCTCTTTGGAAAAACACTTTCTCTTTGGAAAAACTTTGGAATACCTTTTTATTCGATGTATCAGCCACTTAAGTTTTTTGGGGGAAAAAAAGAATATCAACCACTTGGAATACTCTTATCAGAACGTAGCACTCCCAGTCTTTCAGATATTCCTTGTAAATTGATTTTCAGAGAGTCCCATCTACCATCTAGCCTCTTCTGGATTTTTTCAGATTCTTATAGGCCCTTCTTAAAATCTGACACCCTTATGAACCCCATATGTAAACTGTGGTTCTTCCTGATACAAACTATCACCTCCTGTGATCCAGACATTATCTTTACTTCTATTAATAAAGCTTAATTTACATAAACTATTTTAGTGGCTGCTTCACACAAGGGATTCATGTTGAGTTTTCCATTAGCAGGATTACCTAAAACCTGCTTATCTGTCTGCACAGACTGCTGTCCTGATGGCCTTCCCACCTGTTTGTATAATTGATTTATTAAACCTGAATGCAGGACCTTATGTTTAGCCTTTTTACATCTTAGCCTTTTGGTTTTCAACTATAACAGAAATAATTTTGAACTTTGAGTGTCATCTAGTATATTTATCATTCTTTGATGTATTGTGTCAGCTGCAAAATTAATATATCTTTATTGAATCTTTGAGAACTAAGGTTGATCAAGAAAGGTACATGGACAAGCCATTGATCATACCACTAGAGAGCTCCCTTGAAATGGATGCTGACTGGTAATTGGCACTTCTGGGACATATTTGTTCAAGCAGCTATAAATCTGCCTCTATTAATCATCTAGGTTTGTGTATTTGCTACTAAAAGCTTTATTCTGTAAGCAATGAATTACATATATGAGTGCCAAATAAAAATAATGCTGATGATTCAGTATTTAATTTATTGAAGATATTTATAAAGGAGTAACAAAATTAGGCATTTCTTATGGGCTTTTAGGGCTGACTGCTCTGCATCAAGAGGGAAATGTGGCTCAATTCCCCAGCCAAGTGTATTATGTGCTGGCAAATAGATCTGAAGTTACACAGCCATAATCCAAATTGTAAAGTCTGCAATAAGAGAGCCATTTGCTACCAACCTGTAGACTGCCTTATAATGATGTACATTCATGAATGCCACCAAAAGTTAACTGTCATCCTACTATGACTTCATCATAAAACTGTCATTGATGGAGTCACCTACTCAGTGTCAGGCAGTATAGACCTATCTGTAATCTTCAGAACAACTTCACAAGCAGGCACATCCCTATCTTGTGGATTAAAATTGTAATAAAAAAAATCATTAGGGCAGCTCTGGTGGCACAGCGCTTTAGCGCCGCCTGCAGCCCAGGGCATGATCCTGGAGACCCTGGATTGAGTCCCATGTCAGGCTCTCTGTATGGTGCCTGCTTCTCCCTCTGCCTGTGTCTCTGCCTCTCTCTCTCTCTCTCTCTCTCTCTCTCTCTGTCTCTATGAATAAATAAATAAAATCTTTAAAAAAAATCATTAAAGACTTTGAAGTGGCAAGAGATTACTGAGTACCTTTCAATGAAATGCTGGGGTGTGAAGCGGGTCCTTCAAGGTTAGCATTGTAGAGGTTAGATTGTAGAAAACAGATAATGATGCAAATAATTCTTGCCCATAGAAATGCAAATACGTTTTTTCATATAGAGATGCAACTGATTTCTGCCCCTTGGAAAAGTGGATTTCAAACATGACATTTTAACACGCATAAGTATTAATCTATGAATACATTCAATTTGGTGCCTGATAGTACTAACAGCAAACTTGTTTCAGCTTTGCATCTCCAGCAACTTCATTTATGTATTCATAGTTACTTATAACTGTCTGTTCTTCAGATTCTCATTTGTTGGTTTTCTTCTTTAAAGATTTTATTTTTATTTATGAGAGAGCGAGCATAGGCGGAGGAACAAAGGGAGAGGAGCAAGCAGATTCCTCTTTGAGTCCACAGCCCAATGCAGGGCTCCATCCCAGGACCCTGAGATCATGACATGAGCTGAAATCAAGAGTCCGATGCTTAACCAACTGAGCCCCCAAAATACTCCTCAGATTCTCCTTTGAATCTATGGGATGCCTTATTGGTTTTCTCTCTATAAAATGAGTTAAATAAAATCTTTGGTGCATGTTCATATTATATTTGTGTGACAGTCATAGTTTTAACATTTTGAGAATTGTCCTTTAATAGTAATTAATATCCTTCAGGGGTCATCTCATCCCTTTCACCTGGGCAGCCTGATTTTACACCCCAAAATTTCTTTTTTTAAGTTTATTTATGTTATTTATTAATCTCTACACTCAACATGGGGCTCGAACTCACCATCCTGACATCAAGAAGATTTGGTGTTCTTCTGACTGAGCCGGCCAGGCATCCCTATACCCCCAAATTTCTGAGAGGAAAATTGGGACTCTCAAGTCAGGGTTTTTTGTTTTGTTTTGTTTTGTTTTGTTTTGTTTCCCCTTCTGAGAATGGGATCCAGCTGACTGGAATGTTAATACAGTCCTCCCTCAAGCTGCAAAATAGGACTACTTGGAAGGTTGTTGGGAATAGGTAAAGAGCAGTTATAGGCTAGCATAGCAGAGCAATTAAGTTAAAACCCAATGTGGGATCCATTTATTTTTATGTCCCTTGACCATCTGCACCCCTCAGGGGCACTCACTGGTCAGGCTTTCCCCTGAGTGCCCCCTTATAAGTCCTCCTCTCTCCTTGCCTCATCTCCTCTGTTCTCCACCATCTACACAGACTCCTACCTCCATTTCTCATGCCTGTAATAAAAGAGTAGGCCTCCCTTTGTCCTGAAATACTTTAAAACCAAGAATGCCTGGGTGGTTCAGCAGTTGAGCATCTGCCTTTGGCTCAGGGCGTGATCCCGAATCAGGCTCCCTGCATGGAGCCTGCTTCTCCTTCTGCCTGTACGTCTGCCTCTCTCTCTGTGTCTCTCATGATTAATAAATAAAATCTTTAAAAAAAAACCTTTAAAACCGAGGTAGGACTACCTTTTCACATCCAAAAGACCCATTCAGGTATTCAGAAAACGACAAAAACCAATTAGGTCCTCACTCTTAAGAGAAATTATTTCTACTGACTTCATTATGATAAAACTGATAGCTAGGTATATTTAGTACTTAGTGTGTATTCAGTACTATACTAATCAGTCATGTTAAGTAAATATATGAGAAAGGTCATGTTCCTGCCTTGTCTTCTTCCTTTATGAAAAAAAAAATAGGAGAAATGATTGGTCAGAACCAAGAGTCTACCTACTAGACTTTAAAGTTATATATTTTCTGTCCTTGAACAGGATGTTCTACATCCATTAACTGAATATTAATCTATAATACAAAATGCAAATGCAAAAAGATACATTTTCTTAAATTCAAAAAGACATTTTTCAGGCAGCCTATTAAATGACATCGAGTTCCACAATTAGTCAACATAATACATTTAAATCTGAAGTCAGAATGTAAAATCTGACATTTAGGAACAGGATACAGAGTATAAGGGTGTCCAAGGAGATTTGGAATCCATAAATCCATAGATTTACTTATCCATATTCATCAGATGCGGAAAAAAAATTTTTTTTTTAAGATTTATTTATTTACTCATGAAAGAGAGAGACAGGCAGAGGGAGAAACAGGCTTCATGCAGGGATCCTGGGTCTCCAGGATCACGCCCTAGCCTGAAGGCGGCGCCAAACCACCGAGCCACCTGGGCTGCCTGGAAAAAAAATTTTTTAAAGATTTTATTTCTTTTAGAGAGGAGCATGCATGCATGCACCTGAGCACAAGCAGGGTGAGAGGCAGAGCAAGAGGGAGAGAGAATCTTGAACAGACTTAGTGCTGAGTATGGAGCCTAAAGTGGACTCAATCCCACACCTGAGATTGTGACCTGATCTGAAACCAAGAGTTGGAAGCTTAACAAATGAGCCATCTAGCATCTCCAGTGTGGAAAATATTTTTAACTAAATTATTTTAGAATAACACATGTAATGGAAGTTTACTAAAGAATGGATATTGTTGGGGTGCTTGGGTGGTTCAGTCGGTTAAGTGTCTGCCTTTGGGTCAGGTCATGATCTCAGGGTTCTGGGATGGAGCCCTGCATCAGGCTCCCTGCTCGGTGGGGAGCCTCCCTCTCCCTCTGCCCCTTTCCCTGGCTCATGCTCTTTCTCTCTCAAATATATAAATAAGATCTTTTTTAAAAAAGGAATAGGGGCACCTGGGTGGCTCAGTGGTTGAATGTCTGCCTTCCACTCAGGTCATGATCCTGCAGTCCTAGGATGGAGTTCTGCATCAGGCTCCCTGTAGGGAGCCTGCTTCTTCCTCTGCCTATGTCAATTGACCTGCCCCCCAAAATATTTTTAAAAATAAAAATAAAAACCCATTGAAAGACTTGATAAAAATTTAGTGAGCAGAATTTTCAAGGCAGTCTGCAGTTATTTAACCAAGACACAAGATTCCAGAGAATCTACCACAGTCTTTAAATTAAGCAGTAACTCTCTGTCTTCTGTTTTCTACACATCTTCATCGATAACAGGCCAAAGAAATACATAAAATCAATAATATCACAACAGAATTTGTAACAATAATGAAAGATTTCAGTAGAAATATTTTGAGTGAGGAAAGGAATGAGCTGAAGAGAGGTTTCACTGCCCCAGGGGCCCTGTGTCCCGTCTCTCCATCCTCTAACCCTCCTTCCTCTATTCCTTTCATGATAATTTTTCCCTTTCTCTCCCAAAGCTTAGAACTGTGCTTATACTTACTAGGATTCTAATAATACTAATTAATTGATTCTTTTTTTAAAAAAATTACTTCTAAGGAAATGTTGAAAAATAATCTCCCCAGTGGAAGAGAAAGTACATAATTCATGAAAAATAAATCTGGGTAAATTGAGTAAGGTAAGATCTATGCCAGTAAGCGGAGAAGCTTTAAAGTTCTTTGTTCAGGGCAGCCCCGGTGGCGCAGCGGTTTAGTGCCACCTGCAGCCCAGGGTGTGATCCTGGAGACCCTTGATCGAGTCCCACGTCGGGCTCCCTGCATGGAGTCTGCTTCTCCCTCTGCCTGTGTCTCTGCCTCTCTCTCTCTCTGTGTGTGTGTCTCTACGAATAAATAAATAAAATCTTAAAAAAAAAAAGTTCTTTGTTCAGAAACAAACACACAACTTCTCAGACAATAAATTGACAGCACAACAGGCTTCCAGAATCACAGAAATCAGCAGCGAATCTGTGCTTCCGGTCAAATGGAGTTTGGACCCGATTTACTGTATCTACATTTTGTAAACCATTACAGCTGGCCAGTCTGTATGTAAACTGTGCCTGGGTTCTTTCTAAGAAATGGTTCTTGGAATAAGAACCTTGGAAGGTTTTACTCTGCTGACTGAGAGGTAGGATTCTGGAACAGCTGTGTGTGTGGAATTTGGAATCAAAAGATCTGGATTTGAACCTAGTTTTGCCAATTCCCTAGCAAGGCAAACTTGGGGAAATTACTTCATTCTTTTTTTATATATATAAATTTTGACCTTTATTTTATTTGTTTTAGATTTTTATTTATTTATTCATGAGAGACACACAGAGAGACAGGCAGAGAGACAGGCAGAGAGACAGGCAGAGGGAGAAGCAGGCTCCATGCAGGGAGCCCCACATGGGACTCGATCCCAGGTCTCCAGGATCAGGCCCTGGACCGAAGGTGGCGCCAAACCGCTGAGCCACCTGGGCTGCTCTACTTCATTCTTAAAGCCTTAGCTTCCCTCAATTGTAAAGAGGATAGTATCACCCAATAGAGTTTCAGTAACAGGTCAAAGTGGGAAAATGCAAATAGAGTGCTTAGCGTACTACAGAGCACGAAATGAGCACTCCAGGAGAAGTAACTATTACGGTTAGTTCTAAACATCTTAGGATGTAAGTATTGGTCTCTTGTGACCAATAGTTTAACTGAACTACAAACAGAAGAGATATACCCACTTGTATATAAAAAAAAATTATGAGGGCCTCTTAAATCAAGGAGCAAGGAAGTAAGGCACTGTGCAAAATTTGTAGGATATATTGCCCTCAAGTAGCTGGACACCTGGTAGGGAGATAAGATGTGCACCTAAATAAAATCATACCAACTAGAAAGTGGTAAGCCTGTAAAAGAATGTAGATAAAGTGCTACTAGAATTCAGAGAAGGAGAGACTATAATCTGGTTGAGGGAAGTCTTCTCCCAGTTGGCGGCCCTGTGGTACATGTCTCTGTAATCTTAATATTCTGACAAATAGGACTTATAAAATTATATTGACTTGAACATTTCACATTGAAAAGATCCACATTCTATAGTGCAAAAATTTTGGACATGTCTGAGAGCATTCAAATTCAAGGTGTGTTCTCTGAGTATGGTGACCTAGGGCCATAAAATCAGAATCCATTTAAAATGAGAATCAGGTTTGACTTGCCCAGAGGACAGTTGGACATTTGCCTGGTGGTCTGTATAGTAACATATTTTTACTTTCCTAAGAAATACTACAGAGGGGCGCCTGAGTGGCTCAGTCTGTGAAGCATCTGCTTTCAGCTCAGGTCATGATCCCAGGGTCCCAGAATAGAGCCCTATATCAAGCCCCCTGCTGGATGGGGATCTGCTTCTCCCTCTGCCCCTCCCCCTGCCTGTGCTCATGCGCTCTCTCTCTTTCTCTCTCTCAAATAAATAAATGAAATCTTTTTTAGAAAGAAAGAAAGAAAGAAAGAAAGAAAGAAAGAAAGAAAGAAAGAAAGAGAAAGAAAGAAAGAAAGAAAGAAAGAAAGAAAGAAAGAAAGAAAGAAGAAAGAAAGAAAGAAAGAAAGAAGAAAGAAGAGAAAGAAAGAAAGAAAGAAAGAAAGAAAGAAAGAAAGAAAGAAAGAAAGAAAAATGAAAGAGAGGAGTGCTTGGCCAGCTCAGTTGGTAAAGCATCAACTTGTGATCTTGGAGTTTTAAGTTTGAGCTTACTTGGGTGTAGAGATTACTTTAAGAAAAGAAAAAAGAAGGGCACCTGGGTGGCTCAGTTGCTTGAGCGTTCTACTCTTGGATTTGTTTGTTTGTTTGTTTGTTTAGATTTTAATTTATTTATTCATGAGAGACACACAGAGAGAGAGAGAGAGAGGCAGAGACACAGGCAGAGGGAGAAGCAGGCTCCTTGGAGGGAGCCTGATGTGGGACTCGATTCTAGGTCGAGAGAGAGAGAGAGAGAGAGAGAGAGAGGCAGAGACACAGGCAGAGGGAGAAGCAGGCTCCTTGGAGGGAGCCTGATGTGGGACTCCATTCCAGGTCTCCAGGATCACACCCTGGGCTGAAGGCGGTGCTAAACCACTGAGCCACTGGAGCTGCCCTCTAACTCTTGGTTTGGGTTCAGGTTGTGATCTCAGGGTCATGAGATCAAGCCTTGTGTCAGGCTCCTCACTCAATGCAGTCAGCTTGAGAGATTCTCTCTTTACTTCCTCCTCCTCTGTACCTTCTCTCTCACTCGTGTTCTTTCTCTCTCTCTCTCTCTCTATCTAAAATAAAGAAAAGAAAAATAATACAGAGAGATCTTGTATTCACTTTATCCATTTACCCACATCTTGCCAACCCAATGGATATTGATTGATCTTCGATCTTCCCCTGTTTAGGAAGGAGAGAAGGGCAGTAGGAGAAGAAACAAGACAGAAGCAGTACTAATCTTTTGTTTGTAGAAACTCTGCATTATGGCCAGGTATCAAAGAAATTGGCTCCTGTTCTCAGGGAATGTTGTCCTGCTCTTTGTGAGAACAATGAGAACTTTTGTCTGATTCTCTTTCTCCCTTTTCCTATTTTTTATTCTGGCACTTAGGAAATGTTTGTAAAATACTTTAAATCCTTCCCAATGTCAGGGCAGCCCAGGTGGCTCAGCGGTTTAGTGCCGCCTTCAGCCCAGGGTGTGATACTGGAGTCCTGGGATTGAGTCCCACGTTGGGCTCCCTGCATGGAGCCTGCTTCTCCCTCTGCCTGTGTCTCTGCCTCTGTCTCTCTCTCTCTCTCTCTCTTTCTGTATCTCTCATGAATAAATAAATAAAATCTTTAAAAAAATAAAAACTTTAAATCCTTTCCAATGTCATTTAAACATGAGAAGATATCTGGAAGGATCACCTGGGTACTTGAAGGAAAAACATCCACCTTACTGTTCTAAATATTCTAAATATCTGATTTCTAAGAAGGATACCCCTTGTTAGCTAAACAAATAAAAAGGAAGGGATATTAATCTGAAGAGATCTAAATTGAAGCTCACTCAAGACTTTGAAGGTTATTACCGTGGTCTGGATCTGGATCAGTGTTTCCTACATCAGAAAGGAGGTACCTATGAAGGCAGAAAGAGGCATCCAAAGCCTGGGTGGGTGACTGGCCCCTTAGACAGGGGATGTTCTGTCTTCCAGCCCCAGCATTGAAAAGAGGCTCCCAAAACAAACCACAGGTCCTCAGAGTTTCAGTTTGACACTAGTGTGTTAAATGTTGACACCCAGAGAGCTCGGGCACAGGCCTGGTTAATACTGTCCACATAGATGGCCCATCTAGATCTCTTGCCTCAGGGCTTCCCTGGACTCTTAAAATGTCCATTAACTTCACCTCCACCTCACTCCTATGGCCCCACTCAGGGTCGCCCTGACCTCACCAATCTCATTCTGTTCAATCCTATGGTCTATCCTCTCTCCTCTCATGTACCTGGGCAGCAAAGCCCTCAGCTTTGGCTTTCTGCAGTCTTAGGTCTTGTCTGCATTGAGGCTGACCAGCTCGGACAGAGTTGCTCTCCCTTGTAGGACCTTATTCAAGGCCACAGGGCTTGGTGTAGTCCTTATCTGCCACCATGTACCCATGTGTCCCAAGAAGCCAGTGGTCTTACCTATTACACTGCTGCCATCTAGCAAGGCCTGCCTGATTCTGAGTCAGAGCTAGAGAGAGTGAGAGTCTACCACCTGCACCAGCCTTACCAGCTCCCACCCCTTGTAGTCACTTGCTCCCCTTGGCTCAGCCTCACACTCTGCAGCCATGGGGAGAAGTCATAACTGATCCTTACCTTGCAATAATGTAGGCAGAGATGGAAGGGAAAGTTTCCAGAAGAAAGGGTCAAATCACACTGGAGTGCAGGTCTCTTGGCCACTGCAGTGACTCTGGCTAGAGACAGGGTGGGATCAGAGCAGGGTGGTGATGGTGACAGTGGACATGATGAGAAGCAGTTAAATTCTGGATTTTTTAAAAGATTTTATTTATTGGGACACCTGGGTGGCTCAGCAGTTGAGTGTCTGCCTTTGGCTCAGGGCATGGTCCCGGGGTCCTGGGATCAAAACCCGCACCAGGCTTCCTGCATGGAGCCTGCTTCTTCCTCTGCCTGTGTCTCTGCCTCTCTCTCTTTCTGTGTCTTCCTGTGAATAAATAAATAAAATCCTTTAAAAAAAAAAAGATTTTATTTATTTATTTATTTATTTATTTATTTATTTAGAGAGCTTATAAGTGGGCAGAGGGGCAGAGGGAGAGGGAGAGAGAGAACCTTAAGCAGACTGCAGTGGGTGCAAACCCCTTCATGGGGCTCAATCCCATGACCCTGAGGTCACAACCTGAGCCAAAACCAAGAGTCAGATGCCCAACCAACTGAGCCACCCAGGAGCCCCTGTGTGTGTTTTTAAAGTAGAGCCAATAGGATCTCCATCGATTGCATATGGAATGTGAAAGACAGCAGGAGTTCAATGTGACCCTGTTGTCCCAAGCCACAGGTCTTGTCTCATTTTAAATCTTACTCATCTGACACTCTGATGTTCTGAATGTTCTCAGACATTGATGCACCCTTTTGTTTCTGAGTATCGTTTGTTCATTCCAGACTTTGCAATGATCTTATCATCTCCAGCTCTCTCTCTCTGCTTGCCCCTCAGATAATGTTTTTATTCTCACAGAAGTGACTTTTCATGTCACAGTGTGGCAGTGAAAACTGTTCAACATCTCTTTGAAATACACCACCTAGGACTGGTGGCCTTCTTTGCCACCTGTCCACCTTACAACTTTTGCAGGGAGAGTGATAGGACGTCCATCACCTGGAGGTCTTTATTCTGTGACCATCTCAGTGAGTGATAGTCACAGTATTGAGATTTCATTTCCCTGTCTATAAAAACAGGGTGATTCAGCTTGAGGTGAGAACTAACCAGTGAAGATAATGGATATATTTAATCATTTCTTATGTTTCAAGCTCTTTTGATATTTAAAAATTAAAATAAAATTGTATTTTATATTTATAATTTCTATATAAGCCCTATATTAAGTTCTTTTTACATCATTATCTCATTTGATCCTTAAAAGGTAGGTGCCATTATTACTTCCATTTCACAGATAAAGAAACAGGCTTTACTAGGGTTAAGTGAATTGTTCAAGGTCACACAGCTGGCACATGGTGGAGCTGGCATTCCAGCCCAGCTCTGTTGGATGCAAGACCCCGCTGTTAACCACTTTGCTCATGTTTCTTCCAGTGTTACTGCATATCACCTGTATGTGCCTGTTGTGTGCAGATTCACAGATCCCACTCTCACACCCTCTGACTCAGACTCTGAGGCTGGCCTGGGAAATCTGAAGTTAATAGCAGCTCTAGGTGATTGATGGCCGAAAGCAGCCTAAATTTGGCAATCACTGTATCTTCTTACATTGCCTCTGAGTGATTGTAACACATTCCACTTGTGTGTATATGTTGTCCGGACAATGCTGCTAAGCCAAGGTTATGTGTAGGAATCTAAATTCTAGGATTATGTGAATACAAACAAGCAGCTGATAGTTCTAACAGGGCAACAACTGTCTATACTTTCAAGTCCGTGAATGCATCATTGTAATAAACCATGTATTGCTCAGAATTCATTTGTAGACCATATCCAGACCAGTTCATTTAAGCACAAAGGGATATTTCCTGGAAAAATAGGATATTAAACCATTGTAGTATCTGGGAAGGCTGAAAAATATAATAGTTGGATTGAGCATCCAAAAGTGACTCCCCAGATCATAAGGTAAACAGCCTCAGAAGCTATTGCTCTGATCAGGAGGCTGCTTGAAAAGTGGCATGAGGAGAGTAGAGGATCAAGATGGGGCCCTGGGTTTAGGAGGTGAGCAGAAGTGAAGTCCATGAGAGTGATCAGCAAGGAATACCTGGGGGAACTCGAACACAGAAACAGAAACCAGGGAAGTCAGGAGTTCCAAAACCAAGAGTGGCCAACATTATAAAATACAGTAAGAGGGCCAGAGGAGGGGGAGCTGGCAGGCAGTGAGTCTAACAAGTATTGTTGACCTTGATGACCTGGTGACCTTTGCTAGATCAGTTAATGAGTTTTACCAGCAGTTTCAGAGGAATGGTAAGGAAAGAAACCAGATGGGTGGGATAAAAAAATTAATAGAAAATGAGCAAATGGAAGCAGCACATGCAGCATGAACAAAGTTTTGAAAAGGTAAGTTGAAATGGAAAAGAGATAAGATTGTATGTCTGGAGATGGTCTTGGAGTGTAGGGTTTTTTATTTCCTGTGGTTTTGTTTGTTTTTAGGTCAAGAGAAACTTGAGCATAGTGATAACAGAGCCATTTGAAAGAGAAATTACTTGATAGGCCAGTGTTCTGAAGGTCATAGAGGGAAGGGGTCAAGGCCTAGATGGAGGATTGGCCTGGAGTACATCTTATGGCCAGGGGAAAGGAGGTGATGACAGGTTTGGGTCCAGGTGCTTTCCCAGCATGAGGTGGGTGTGGAAGCCATAGTCATGGCCATAATTATGGTCCTCATTTTCTTCTCAGAGTAGATGAGATCACCTGCTGGGAAGGAAGGAACCAAATATTGAGTGTGGAGCTTGGAGGAGTTACAGGTTTAGAACAGCAGCTGCTAAGGACAAATGAAGGCTTGTCAGTTAAGGATATTGCCAGCCCAGATAAAACTGAGAATTGTGAATTCAAAGTGGAGCAGCCTGCCAAAATAGTGTATGATTTAATATTTTACATCCTTGGACCAGGAGTGGAGAGGCAACTCATGGGACTACTCCAAGGATAATGTTGATTTCCAGTTCAGGATGATGCTGGACTCCATGCCTCAGATCTCTTACCTAAATGTGCTGTTTCCTGTTTGGGTGTCAGGTACCTCAGTCAGGAACCCTGAAGCTGTCCCACTTACAGGAAGGAACATACACCTTTCAGCTCACTGTAATGGACACTGCTGGGCAGAGAAGCTCCGACAACGTCTCAGTGACGGTGCTTCCCATGGCGTTCTCCACAGGAGGTGAGAGGAAAGTCCTTCCCTTGCATTCATGGTGGCTGACAGAAACCAGCTAGTTACAGAAGGGTTGGCATTTAATATTCTGACTGCACTCCTTGGGCTCTTCCATTCTTTTTGTTTTTAAGTAGGCTCCATGCCCAGCATGGAGCTCAACACTGGGCTTGAACTCACACACCGAGAGCAAGACCTGAGCTAAGATCAAGAGTTGGTCACTTAAACAAGTGAGCCACCCAAGCGCCCCTCTTCCTTTCTGTTTTTGCTGTTTTTGGTCATGGTTGAATAAGAGTCTTTTCTAAAAATATGAAAATATAGGCTCCATTACACTTTGGACTTAGTGGCACTGCTGAATTGGGATGGAGGAGAGCTCCAGGAGATGAGATAATAGATTATGAGATAATAGGACCCTACAGACTCTTTATCTTTCCTGACTGGCTTTCATAAAAGACAATCATAGTTTTTCCGGGAGAGGCTCTTGTTTAAAGATGGGTGGTTTATTTGATTTGTATGTTCAAAGAAGGCAGCTAAGGAGCATATTTAAAACAAATTAAATTTTAAATTTTAAATAATCCTTTTAAATTGTGTGTATGTCAATTTAAAAGGGCTATTTAGGGATGCCTGGGTGGCTTAGCAGTTGAGCACCTGTCTTTGGCTCAGGGCATGATCCTGGAGTCCCGGGATCGAGTCCCACATCAGGCTCCACGCAGGGAGCTCCATGCAGAGCTCCCTCTGCCTGTGTCTCTGCCTCTCTTTCTGTGTGTGTCTCATGAATAAATAAGTAAAATCTTTAACAAAAATAAAATAAAAGGGCTATTTAAAACTTTTCATGGACACATTGTACAGATACCCTAATAATATAGCTTTATATATTTGTGATGGTTCTCATATTCTGTTGCACAATATAAACTCACTCTTCTCACTCGTCTAAATTTCTTAATTTCCCAAACATCTACATTTCTAAGATTAGCTCATCAAGTTTAAGAAATTAGATAGATAGATACAACTTAAGAGCACTAAAGATATAGAGATATTACAGAGGGAAACCCCCACAGTTCACTTCTGGAGAAGTGCAGAGGTAAGTGTGTCTAAGGGTCTTGTCATTGGTCTGCAGATACTCC
Organism: Vulpes lagopus; assembly: GCF_018345385.1. NCBI lineage: Eukaryota > Metazoa > Chordata > Mammalia > Carnivora > Canidae > Vulpes > Vulpes lagopus. The sequence continues at coordinate 97,697,032 of NC_054825.1, read as the reverse complement.
CAGTGTCTGCAGGAACACAGAATGCCCAGGAGCTGTGCCAGGCACTGTGCATACAGTGGTGTGCTCCGTAGACCTGGCCCCGTCCCCATCCCCAGGTAGCGAGCCTTCACAGTTGCTAGCCATGGCTCCAGTAAACCCGCAGCATGTCTTTGCCATCCCTGACTACTCAGTAATTAGATGGTAATTATGCAACATTTGGAAAAATAAGGGTAAAAAAGACTGGAAATGGGTATATATCACTGATCTTGTCTTCTATCCAGCATAGGTCAGTATGCATATTGGAAAGGAAGCAAAATTTTAGAATGCTGAGAACTTGGCAACTTTGATAATTTGCCTTCCATAGGGATACAGAACATAAGCAGCTTCAGAATCTGGCTGGCTGACTCCCCATCCAGCCAAGGTTCCTTTTTACTGTGAGGAAGGAGGGTGACTGCCCACCGGACTAGCTGGCACCCAGCTCCTGCCCATTGCCGTCCTCTAAAGCAGTGATGGCAAGTAAGAAGAGCTGTCCCAGTCAGGAATCCAGTGTAGCCCAGATTCCAGCAGGGCCACTGATTTATTGTAGCTACAAAGGAGAGCCAGACAGTTACTCAGAACATTTTTGAGGGGTGCCTGTCTGGCTCAGTTGGAAGAGTGTGCAACTCTTGATCTCGAGGTCATGGGTTTGAGCCCCACATCAAGAGTAGAGATTACTAAAAATTAAACTTTTAAAAAAGAAAACATTTTTGAGTACCTTGGCGTGCTAGACATGCAGCAGGGCCATTGGAAACATGGCATCAGCTCCAGCCACTCACTCTCTGTAGAGGACCGTTGAGCCCAGAGGGCTGTCCTTCCGGGATCAAGAGCTCAACTTGGCAGGAATTGAGTCCAGTACTGATTCTTGGAGAACCCTGCCATCCCTACAGAAGTTGGATAAAGATTGCTTCTGGGAGGGAGAAAGGGATATAAGTGCAGGTACAAGCCAATGGCTAACACTGCACCAGCCTGGCATTTGCCTGGTTTATTGACTCAGGCCAATTTTCCAGGGCTCCAAACGTAAATTGGCAGTTGTACATTTCTGGCCTTTCTCCAAGATGATAATAAAATGTATTTGAAGTGGCAGAAAGTTATGTGAATCACTTTTGATTACTGAAAGTCCACTTGGATATAGGTCTTATGTATGTAACTTTATACAGAAGATAAAAAAGAATGGTTGTGTCATTAACTAGTATCTGGACTCACTCTCTGGCTAGATTGGAATAACATACTATGAATTAAAGTAATAAAACACCACATAGAGACAATTGAAAACCGGAAGTGGGGATAGAAAAGTGTTTCTCTCCCCTCTGTTACATATGGACTGGTCTTACTGTTCATAACCTAGCTGTAATGGTAGCCAAGGGTGCATGTTCTGGGGGAACCAGACAAGCATGTACCCCTGCTTCTGTGATAATAATTTGGTTGAGCTTTGAGTATAGAGGTTGCATGTTTTCAAACTTTGGGAAAGATAATCTATTCAAATGCCAAGCCAATAAACACTTCTAACATAATCTGGATTAGTGGTCTCCAGAGGATCTCCCAGACACAGACATTTTTAGGATGGAAAAGAAGACACCTGAGCTTATATTTTTAGTAATTTCTAATATTCTTTAAATGTTTAGTATATTTTATAACATGTTTAATATGTTACTGTACTAGTATGTGCATATTATTTATAGGTGGAGATGGATGTTTACCACACTATATGTATAGTATACCACACTATATGTACTGATCAGATGCACAGTCAAAAAGATTTAGAGACCACTAATCTAGAAGTAAATGGATAAGTTACAAATATCAGTCTATCTCACAAACTACCAAGGAATGAGTAAAACTTTGAAATATTTATTTATTTTATTTATTTATTTTTTTAACTTTGAAATATTTAGGATTTTCATGTCATGGACTTAAAAATGTAAGCAGTATTCGGGGTAACTCAGTTCCTCTTCCCTTTTTATCTGAGCTCCTTTCCTGAAAATGAAGCAAATTCTCCTTTGTAGGCCCAAATTCTCAGTCATAACTGAGACTCTCTACTTCGTCTCAGGAGCTTCTACCATCATTTCTTCTCTTCTTCCCCCTGGATCAAGATATTTTCAAACTGCCTTGTACCTAGAGAGACTCCTTTCCCAGGCCCTAATTTAACTGCTTTCCAATGGAATATGTATCCAAGATTTCATTTGGGCTTGTATACTATGCTCAACCATCTGTTTCAGTAGAACATCATCATCTACTGCTCTCCCATGTCCTGAGAGAATTGTCTAGTTCCTTCTGTCCCTGAAAAATTATAGAGCTCCATAAGAGCTACTTCAGGTCTGACACCTTTACTCTGCATTAAGCAGTGTCAAAGTCTCCCAGTTATTGTATAGCTGAGTCTGGTAAACTTGGCTTAATCCGGAGTGGGGGAATGCCTTTCAAGAAAATACATGTAGCTGGGATCCCTGCGTGGCACAGCGGTTTGGTGCCTGCCTTTGGCCCAGGGCGTGATCCTGGAGACCCGGGATCGAATCCCACGTCGGGCTCCCGGTGCATGGAGCCTGCTTCTCCCTCTGCCTGTGTCTCTGCCTCTCTCTCTCTCTCTCTCTCTCTCTCTCTCTGTGACTATCATAAATAAATTAAAAAAAAAAGAAAATACATGTAGCTCCTATGAATTACACTGTAGATTAAAAACTCATAACAGCTCCAAAAGGGAGACAATTTCATTATTTGAAGAAAATAAATTCGTACCAGCTAGTAGCTAAAGATTCTGTTTATTCTTTGTAGCACCAGGAGTGCATGGTAGTCAACAAATAGGGCTCAATAGTAGAAAGTTAATCTCAGTAAAAATTATTACTTAGAAAACAAGAATGTGAGACATAGCATTCTTGTAACATGTAGAAAATAGTTCTCTAATAAAACATGGCCAGCCAGCCAAGTGCTGTGCAGGGGTGTAAGAGTGTTAGGCGGCCTGTGGAGCTGACCAGAAGGAGATATTTAGGATTTTCATGTCATGGACTAAAAATGTGAGCAGTAGCTATATCCTGCTTCGTCTTCAGGGTAACCCAGTTCCCCTTCCCTTCTTCTCTGAGCTCCTTTCCTGGAACTGAAGCAACTTCTTTGAGCTAAAGAAAGAAATGCAGAGTGAGATCCCTGGAGGAGCAAACCCAGGGCTGGCTGGAGAAGACTAGAGCTGCGGTTTCTCTGTTCCCACCTCTTAGGCAGTGTTGGCTTAGAGAATGGCCCTGAGACAAAGAGCCCATGGTGATGCCTCAGAATCAAGACACAAGGTCAAGGAGACACCTTTAGCTTTCTAGGAACCTGTTGCTCCAGCTCACACTGTTGGGTCAATTATCCTCATCTCTTTACCCCAAAGCATTTCATCCTACATTTAGTCTTTGTTAATCACAACATGGTGAAGTGTTGACTTTCCCACACTCCTGTAACTTGAGACTGTTTATCAACAGGATGCTTGAGTGTTTGCTCCCGCTACCACTTCTTTTGTGATGATGGCTGTTGCATTGACATTACACTGGCTTGCGATGGAGTGCAGCAGTGTCCTGATGGGTCTGATGAAGCTTTCTGTCAAAACTGTGAGTCTGCTGCATGATCTTTTCAGGCAAGGAGGGAGAAGGGGTGTCTGTATTCTCAAAATAAAATACAAACTCAGTATTGCTCTTTTTCTACCCAGTTTCAGGTATAACTTCATCTGAATAAGCTATGCCTTAAATTAAAAAAGCATTTAATTTGAGTCTCTAATCTCAGTTATAAACATAAGACTTTTTATATTGCTTACATTTTTTTGAAAATTGCTTTCAGTTTTCCAAGAGATTCTTCCCTAAAAATTTTTGTAGGATAAATAGCTTTGTAGGATATAGTTTTTAAAAAAATTAAAATGAGGGACCCCTAGGTTACTCAGTGGTTGAGCGTCTGCCTTCAGCTCAAGTTGTGATCCTGGTGTCCTGGGATCAAGTCCCGTCCCCCCCACCTTCCCTACATCAGGCTCCCAGCAGGGAGCCTGCTTCTCCCTCTGACTATGTCTCTGCCTCTCACTCTGTGTCTCTCATGAATAAATAAATAAAATCTTTTAAAAATAAATTAAAAATTAAATTAAAAAACCAAAATGAGTTAAAATTCTGTTTTGATAAGTTTTTTAGAAAATTTGTGACATTGTAGGGTGTGGCTAAGTCAGGACTATAAATCGGTCTTACAATATCGTCTACATATAACAAAAGGCCACTGCAAGAAAGGAAAAAAGTTTCAGGAAGTGTTAATGAAGGTGTTGGTTTGAAGAAGGATGGAGAATCTCAAAACCTTGGGTTTAAGCTTTGTTTTTGTCGATTTATATGTGACATTTAGAAAGTCAAGTATTGCGAGAAGAGAAAACAGTTTACTCATTTGAAGAGAGAGAAGTTTTTTTTTTTAAAGAATTTTTTAAAATTTTTTTAAATTTTATTATTTATGATAGAGAGAGAGAGAGAGAGAGAGAGAGGCAGAGACATAGGCAGAGGGAGAAGCAGGCTCCATGCACTGGGAGCCCGACGTGGGATTCGATCCCGGGTCTCCAGGATCACACCCTGGGCCAAAGGCAGGCGCTAAACCGCTGCGCCACTCAGGGATCCCGAGAGAGAAGTTTTTTATGGGGTTCTGACATGTCTTAGATGGTTATTATTTCCAAATATCCATGACTTTAAATCTACTGCAAATTTAATGTTGTTGTTGTTAAGATTTATTTATTATTTATTTATTTATTTATTTATTTATTTATTTATTTATTTATTTGAAAGGGAGAGCAGAAGAGAAAGCTGGGGGAGGGGCAGAGGAAGAGAATCCTCAAGCAGACTCCCCACTGAACTCAGAGTCTCACATGGGTTCAATCCCAGGACCCTGAGATCATGACCTGAGCTGAAATCAAGGGTCAGCTATTTAACTGACTTAGCCACCCAGGCACCCCCTCAAATTTAGTGGTTTTAATTACAGTTTAGAAAAGAAACCCAACAACTAACAGCAGCTTTTCCATGCTCCAGTGAGCCTTGACCAGAAGACGGTGACCCACACAGCAACTGTCCAGCCTAGAACCACAGGACCAAGCAAAGATGCAGCAGGAGGCTTCTTCTTGGAAAAGTCTCAGAAAGTCACTGTTCAAAACCAGCCACCAGCTGGTATATCAAATGCAGATAAGAGGAATCATTCCACGTTTTGGGGACCAGAGAGTCAAACTGATCCTATGATGCCAGGTAAGGCCCTGAGTGGGTACTCCACAAACAGCCTCATTGTCTACAGGGACCCTTGGCTTCAAAATTCAGGTTATATTTGAAGAGTGTTAAGGAAATACAAGAAAGAAGAGAGTTAAAATGAAGAATTTGGCCTAAAAGGAAAAAAAATCTGACATTTGCACTGATTATTTATAGTAAGAAACACCTAATAAATATATTCATACATACTCCAGAGATACCAGTACATTTATTAGTAAGTAAGTTAGAATTAGGAAATTTCAACACCTGTATTAAGGAAACAAATGCCCTAAGTGTTAAATTTTAGGTTACTTTGGGGAACCCTGGGTGTCTCAGCGGTTTAGTGCCTGCCTTTGGCCCAGGGTGTGATCCTGGAGTCCCAGGATCAAGTCCCACATCAGGCTCCCTGAATGGAGCCTGCTTCTCCCTCTGCCTGTGCCTCTAAATTTTTTTAGGTTATTTTGAGATGAAGCAGCATAACCCCTATGTATTCATATACATCCTCTTCACACTAAGCAAGTAAATGTGAAGAAAATATATGTCACATGGAAATGGTTGTATGTGCCATAATTTAGTGTTATGCTCCCAATTTAACTAAATCTGATTTTTTGTTTTTTCTAGTAAGGCTAATAAGAAATTTAAATCCATTTACACTGCTGAAGCATTAGCATTCTATCATCTTAAATTTATTTTTGCCCATTTTTAAAAGGGATTTTATTTTATTTTTTAAGATTTTTTAAATTTATTCATGAGAGACAGAGAGAGAGGTGGAGACATAGGCAGAGGGAGAAGCAGGCTCCTTCCAGGAGCCGGATGTGCGTGCTTGATCCAGGGACCCAGAGACCATGCTCTGAGCCAGAAGCAGGCACTCAAACACCAAGCCACCCAGGCATCCCTAATTTTGTGCATTTGTATTTGTTGATGTATTTGTATTTGTTGTCATGTCATCAACAAATACAAAACAAATACAGAATATCACATTTCTGTATGCTTTTGTAAATGTCTTTTCAGTGCTTGGACTCTGACTACATTATATGGAAACAATCTATCACTATTTTCATACCTTCTTGATGAAAATTTTTTGTTCATTGCAGAAAATTCAAATAATATAAAAGGAAAATGACTTAAAACATCACCCTTTACTGAAAATAACTTTTAATATTTTGGCATATTTCTTTCCAATCTTTTGTTTATCTACTGTTTAGATTTTAAGAGCCTCCATACAGATGCATCCACAAAATATTCACTGAAGGGCTTTTCGTTCAGACAGTTTAGATTTAGGTACTTTCAGACCCTGGCTTAGGTCTTCTCTGTTAGCACTGCCACTTGATGGGCAAGGCAGTCAGTCCCTCTAAGCCTTGGGATCTGTTTCAGTCTGTTTTCTCCAAAGGGGAGGGATGAATGGAGAAGAGAGCCACCTGAGGCCAGATTCAGGGGAGACCAGGTGTTCTGGGCAGGAGTGCAGAAGGGATGGAGAACCAGTGGACAGGACAGTGTTCCTGGAGGCCAGGACAGATGGGCTCTCACTGTGTCTCTGTGGTAGAGAGGCTCATGAGAGCGAGGATGGATTAGCTGAGGGCAGAGTGGAGACCAAAGCCCCATCTAGTCTTGGCTCTGGCTTTAGAACCTAAAGCAAGCTGCTTTGTACTCTGTAACTATTTCCTTACCAGTTGGTGAGGGATTTCAACCAGACAACCTGTAAGCCCCATGTAGCCCTGAGGGTGCTTCAGGGATGACCGTAGCCTGAGGTTCACGCACTCCTCCGCCTGCTCTTATGCATCCGAAAGACTGGTCTCTCCGTGATCCTGGTGCAGGCTCCGGGGCAGTGAGAACTCCGCTCAGGATTCCTTTGAAAATAATGCACCACCACTTGATGGGAGCTGGCACTCAAATTAAAATGCATTTCCAATCTCTGTTTTGTCCTTTTTGATAATAAACCTCTGACTTTGGCTATAAAGATAAAAGGAATAGAGTTTCACAGGTGCAGAGATTAAATGTCCTGTTATTATTTATAATACATATATGTGTGTGTTCTTTTTCCTCATTAATACATATTTACTTTAGAAAATTTGAAAAATATAAAGAAAAAATTAAAACCATCTAGCAAAACTCATCATTAATATTTTGTTGCATTTTTTTCTGGTCACTTTTATTTATACACATACATACACATATTTATTCCCTTTTTTTTTTTTTAGAGAATATACAGTGTTATGTTTTTAGGTGTACAATATAATGACTTAACAATTCTACACATTACTCAGTGCTCATGATGATAAGTGCACTCTTAATCCCCTTCACCTATTTCATCCATCCCCCACCTATCTCCCATCTGGCAACCACCAGTTTGTTCTCTGTATTTAAGAGCCCATTTTTTATTTCTTTTTTTATAAAGAACTAGTTAATTAATTAATTAATTTATTTATTTATTTATTTACTTCAGAGAGAGCACACAAGCAGGGGGAGCAGCAGAGGGAGAAGCAGACTTCCCACTGAGGAAGGAACCCAATGCAGAACTCGATCCCAGGACTCTGGGATCATGACCTGAGCCGAAGGCAGATACTTAACTAATTGAGCCACCAAAGCGCCCCATTTGTTTTGTTTCTTAATTTCCACATATGAGGGAAATCTATGGTATTTATTTTTCTCTGTCCAACTTATTTCACTTAGCATTATACCCTCTAGGTCCATCCATATTGTTGCAATGGCAAGGTTTCATTCTTTTTATGGCCAAGTAATATTCCATTGTGTATATATGTATACCACGCTTCTATCCGTTCATCTATGGAGGGACATTTGGATTGCTTCCATATCATTGCTGCCGTAAATAATCCAGCTAAACAATGGGGCATGTGTGTATTTTTGAATTAGTGTTTTGTTTTCTTTGGGTAAATAGCTAATAATGGACTTATTGGATCATATGGTAATTCTATTTTTATTTTTTTGAGGAACCTCCATGTTGTTTTCCACAGCGACTTTTACCATTATGGTTCTGATTTACATTTCCCCAATGATTAGTGATATTGAGCATTTTTTCATGTGTCTGTTGGCCATTTGTATATCTTCTTTGGGAAAATGTCTATTCAGGTCTTCTGCCCATTTTAATTTTTTTATATTTTTAAGATTTTATTTATTTATTTGAGAAAGAGAGGGAGAACAGGGGGAGAGGTAGAGGGAGATGGACAAGCAGACTCTGTGCTAAGCACAGAGCACGCAATCCCACAACCCTGAGATCATGACCTCAGCCGAAATCAAGAGTCAGTTAACAGACTGAGCCACACAGGTGCCCCTTCTGCCCACTTCTAATCATATTATTTGTTTTTTTTTTTTTTTTGTGGGGTTTTTTTGCTGTTAGGTTTGCTAAGTTCTTTATATATTTTGGATGTTAACCCATTACTGGATATATCATTTGCAAACATCTCTCCTCTTCAGTAGGTTGCCTTGTTGTTTTTGTTGATGGTTTCATTTGCTGGGCCAAAGCTTTTTACTTTGGTGTCATCCCAATACTTTAATTTTGTTTTTGTTTCCCTTGCCTGAGGAGACAGATCTAGAAAAATGTTTCTACAGCTGATGTTAAAGAAATTACTGCCTAAGTTTTCTTCTAGGAATTGTTTCAGATCTCACATTATTTAGATCCTTAATCCATTTTGAGTTTATTTTTGTGCATGGTGTAAGAAAGTGGTCCAGTTTCACTCTTTTGCATGTGGATGTCTAGTTTTCCCAACACCATTTATTGAAAAGACTGTCCTTTCCCCATTGTATTTCTTGCTTCCTTTGACTGTATAGTTGTGTGTTTAATTTTTTATTTCGATCCTGTTCCATTAACCTATATGTCCATACTGTGTTGATTACTTCAGCTTTGTAGTGTATCTTAAAATCTGAGATTGTGATACTTCCAGCTTTGTTCTTCTTACTCAAGATTGCTTTGGCTATTTGGGATCTTTGTCTATGTGGTTCCATATACATTTTAGGATTATTTGTTCTAGTTTTGTGAAAAATGGTATTTTGATAGGGATTACATTAAATCTATGGATTACTTTAGGTAGTATAAACATTCTAACAATATGTGTTCTTCCAATCCGTGAGTATGGTATATTTTTCAATTTGTTTGTGTCAGTTTCAGTTTCTTTCATTAGTATTTTATAGTTTTCAGAGTACAAGTCTTTCACCTCCTGGATTAAGTTTATTCCTAGATATCTTATTCTCTTTGGTACAATTGTAAATGGGTTTTTTTCTTAATTTCTCTTTCTGCCACTTCATTATTAGTGCATAGAAATGTAACAGATTTCTGTATACTAATTTTTGTATCTTGAAACTTTACTGAATTCATTTATCAGCTCTAGTAGTTTTTTTGGACATTTTTTCACTTTTTTTAAATATTTTGTTTATTTATTCATGAGAGACACACAGAGAGAGGCAGAGATATAGGCAGAGGGAGAAGCAGGCTCCCTGTGGGGAGCCCGATGCAGGACTCGATCCCAGGATCCCAGGATCACAACCTGAGCCAAAGGCAGACACTCAATCACTGAGCCAACGAGACACCCTGACATTTATTCACTTTTAACAAAATTCACAACACATTTTGTTTATGAAACTTTTCTTTTTCTCAGGAGTATATTCATATGTTATTACATATCCATCAAAAACAAGAACTTTTTTAAGAAACAAAGCAAAAAAGGAAATAACCAATTAAACAAAAAAATCCAGACTCACAAATACAGAGAACAAACTGATGGTTGCTGGAGGGGAGGTGGGTAAAAAGAAAACAAAACACAATCTTTGGAAGTCCAGGGTGGAGAAGGTAGGAAGAAAAGGCCAATACTTTGAAACTGTTCAAAAGGGCTCTCATGGGGCACAATTTGTGTAGAGAGCAACCACCCCCTCCCTCCCCATCCCAAAGACCACCACACTGATGTCCCCAAGCCTCCAATTTCTTATGAGTTAAATTATGCTCCACCCAGCATAACATAAATAGATTTTAAAATGCACTACTCTTTGTGACCTATGCCTGGGTTTTTACAAGGATTATTAGCTAATATAGTAAATATGGACAAGTTAAATTTTCTGCTGCTTCTTTTCCCCACAGACATGTTGTGAAGATAAAAAAAAAACTTAACTCATTGAAGATATATTAAAGAGATACTATGATTAATACTGATAATGTAGTACAGAAAGGGATGAGGTGCAGTGTTTTGCCTGTCACATTAGCAAGGTGAAAAAGTATAATAATTTATGTACAGAGTACAGAGAAACAAGACTCATGCACTTTTAGTGGGATTAAAATTAGTACAATCTTGGGGCGCCTGGCTGGCAGAGTCAGTGAAACTACCTACCAACTCTTGGTTTTGGCTCAGGCCGTGATCCAGGGTCATGAGATCGAGCCCTGGACCTGGCTCCACAATCAACACAGAGTCTGCCTGAGACTCTCACTCCCTATATCCCCTCCTCCCCTGCATGCATGTGCTTTCTTCCTCCCTCTTTCTCTCTCTCAAATAAATTAATAAATCTTTTTAAAAAGTTAGTACAATCTTCTAGAGGGCAGTTGGAGGGCAGTTTCTGAAGCACTAAACCTGTATTGCCTTGATTCAGTTATCCCACAATTGGGAATTTAGTGCAAGCATGTTACTAGGATAAGATCAAGGATTTGTTCGAATATTCAGTGTCACAGTGAATGCACACTCTGTCTACTCCGAGCCATCGGTCAGGACTGCACAGAGCCACAGTGGTGCCTATGCTGAGCACACAGTGGCTCAGTGGCTGAATTGTTGCTCGATGTGCCTGCATCTGTAGGGCCTGTTCCCTGTGTGGTCAAGTCATTCATTAACAAGGCTGTCCTCTTCTATCTGACCCAGTCAGAGGAAAGAAATCTGATTTCTAGCACTGCAGAGTGCTAGACAAGTGGTATATCCAAATTCACATTGAATCCAGTTTTTTGAAACTTGAGAATTCATGTCCAGCGTAGCAGGTCAACCAAATTCCCAGAGGATCCAGACTGAGGCATGGACTTGTGAGAATGCATGGTTTCTGTATGGATACATGGGGCTCTGCCTGCATTATCTCAGATTCCCCTGCTAACCGTGCCAAAGCCTCACCATTTAACTTCCCTCTGGCAGTAACTAGAGTGAGCAACTGTGACCTTTGCATTATTGTGGGAGGTGTTTTATCCAGAGGGCATAAAGGATATTCAAAAGGCTTTTTATATGTGCCCTGTATTTTTCATGGGTATTTCATCTTTTCATTATACTGTCTCTTTTCTTATTGAGAAAACACTCTGAAACCATAAAACATTTCTGGGAAGGTAGTTTGAATTTATTGAAGCCTGGTAAGCAGCACAGCTGAATAGCCTATTATGCTCCAATATGATGGCAGGAGTCAACTGTTCTCTCAAATGGATGGATCTTGTCCTAGTGCAATCCAGAACATTTCCTGAAGAGAGCTCCCTTTTCCCTACTTTGCAGTGCACATTGTGGTATACCAGTGAATAGTGCCAAAGAACAATTCTGTTGTCTGTGTTTGTTGGCAGGTGGTCACAGGGAGCCATAGAGCATTCTGGAAGGCAGGCCCTTATTGTAGCCACTTTTTCAGCTGATATTTCCACCTTCCTTCCAGAATGTACCACATGTTCTATGGTCAGTGAAAATGACATTAAAACAACTTCTGTCCAGCTTCCAGCTACTTCTGTAAATGCATAGCTATGCATGTATGCATAACACAATGGGTCCTTCAGAAAGAGGAAGCACAATTCCCTAAGAAATGAGTTATTTGCAGAAGCAAATGCCATCTTTGTCTTATTTGTTCTGACTTGCCACTCTGGTTAGAGCCTACAGTAATAGGACATGTGGAAGTGAAGCATTTCTCTATGGTGTTCCATATGTTGGCGTCTGGGAAAACTGAATCCAACAGTCCAGGAAATGACAGTGAATTCCTCTCTGAAATGTAGAAAACAGGAATTCACATTTCAAGTCTCCTATGTGCACTGCCTTCTCCCTAATGCCTGATCTCTTCCACCTCCTATAGCACGGGCTTCTTCTCCCCAGCGAGTGAAAGCATTTAAGAAAATACTCTTCAGATTTGACAGCTGAAGATTCAGAATGAATTTGTTTAGTTTTTCACATGAACCCATCTCTAAGACAAGATCCCCTTTTTAAGTACAATTAACCTCTTTCTCTGTTGCATCCTTCATAGAGCTTTATCTCAGACTTCCTAAGGAAATATTTAAATTTGTGATTTTTGCCTAGGTATTTTGTTTTGCCTAGATATGAATAAATAAACACAGTATCAACTCTAAGTTCTTGGATTTGTGGCTCTGAGAGCAGTATGGTTCAGTAGAAAAGCTCCTGCGCTGGAGATCAGTCCTGGGTTCTAATTCCAGCACCAGCAGTTACTAGCTTCCACTTAATTAGCTGCTCTGAACTGCCTTTCCTTGCCTATGAGAGGATAATAGTATCTTCTCACAGTGTTGCTGCAAGGATTGCATGAGACATTGCATGTAAATATAATCTGTGTCTCTCAGTGCTAGATGAATTCTTCCTGGAGCATTTGAGTGCAGTGGCATTCACTAGGAGACTCGGGTAAGAGAGCTACAAGCCCATAAAACAATTAATTCAAATGATGGCCCCAGTACTGAGTTCCTCTTCAAACTTAAGATGAACAATCTCTCATCTTCATTGGAAAGAGACAGAGGCAGGGGGGCGGGTGTTGTGTAGTTATTTTATATTTTTCCACTGGGCAAAAGGTTGTTAATCCTCTGAAAAGAACTGGAGGTTGATAAATTTTGGTGTTTTTATTCCTGGCTCATTATTTTTAAAAAGTAGGACATGAGTTCTCAGCCATGTGATCTTCCCACTTCCAGATTTTTTTTAAAGATTTTATTTATCTATCCACTAGAGACACAGAGAGAGAGAGAGAGAGGCAGAGACACAGGTAGAGGGAGAAGCAGGCTCCATACAGGGAGGCTGACATAGGACTCGATCCCAGGTCTCCAGGATCACACCCTGGGCCAAAGATGTTGCTAAACTGCCAAGCCACCCGGGCTGCCCCCACTTCCAGATTTTTTATTGGAGAGAGTACTTACTGAGTGCCTATCACTGTGCACTTCTTTGTTCTTTATAGCAACCTGGCGATGTGCAGAAATCATTAGCCACATTTTATGGATGAAGACACCGAGACATAGAGAGGTAGAGGCTTAGACTGGGTCATACAGCTAGTAAGTAATAAAGTCAGAATTTAACTGAGTCTAATACCAGCCCCAGGAGATGTCGGCTTTGGCAGCAAGCCTCACTTAGCTACAGAGACAGGAAACAGCTACAGTTCCCTTAAGACCTGCTTGTATGGTCTTTCTATTAGGGCATTAGAAGCTCAGAAGAAAGAGATCTCTGAGTGCTGGAGAAATCGGGGTTGACTGCTTATAGATCTGCATTATGACTTTCATGGGCCCCCCCCCAAAAAAAACCCAACCAAAATATTATGCTTTATGACTGTGTTGGTATAGAGATTAATATAACACAGGCCAGCTTCATTATTATATATGCATTATTATTATTATTTATTATTATTATATCCATTGTGTTCTTGTGATCCTAAGAGAAATCAAATGAAAATGTTTTTGTGGGTCCAGTGCCCATGGTGCCTGACGGACAGGTAGCCTTGCCTGTGATATGCACAGACATTCCACTGCACACTGGAGAAAGGGCAGAAAGAGTGTCTGATTGATTGGCTAACAAGGGTTCTAATTGACTGAGTGAGCAAATGGGTTTGTGAATGACAATTCCTGAAGGACGGGATCCTAGCTACCCGACGTCAAGGGTATTTGTAGGGAATGGAGGGCAATATGGGGGACCTCGGAAGCCCTGCTGAGGCATCTGGACGGGTGGAGTCAAGAAGAAGGGAAACAGCGCAGCCCGAGTGGCTCAGCGGTTTAGCGCTGCCTTCAGTCCAGAGCCTGATCCTGGAGACCCGGGATCAAGTCCCACGTTGGGCTCCCTGCATGGAGCCTGCTTCTCCCTCTGCCTGTGTCTCAGTCTCTCTCTGTCTCTCTCTGTTCTCCCTCTGCCTGTGTCTCTGTCTCTCTCTGTCTCTCATGAATAAATAAATAAAATTTAAAAAAAAAAAAAAAAGGAAGGGAAACAGAATTTGGTCCCCAAAGCCAGTAGAAGAAGGATCAGTACCCTCCATAATAAAGCTTTCACCATTCATGGCAAAATGAGAAAAATAAGAACAAAGTAGTCAGTTTTTTATAAGGCTAAATTTATTCAATTTAAAGAGCCATCCTCTTTACATAGTAAGCTCTTCATGTTTTGGGTTTACACATTTCATTACTTTATACTGAGGTGAAGGCAGTGGCCTTTGTAAATGTCTTTACTTGGCAAACTAAAAATTGACAACCCTAAATTGGCCCCCCAAATAATTTTGATTTTGAAATGATTAAAAATCATTTTGAATTTTTAATTGGTCCACACAACCCAAAGGGGTGGAAATCAGCTTGCCATGTGGAAGACAGCCCAGGTGTTCAATGGCCTTGCACTCCACCAGCCCCATGGCTTAAATTCAGTAGTCCCTGTCCCCTCCTCCTGGGACATGGATCTCCTCAGCTCCTTGGCATCCCCTTGTCCCTTTGTCCCTGAGCTGAGCGGCCCCCACACCTGGCAGCCCAGCCACAGTGACAGCTGCCCCCATTACTCCCCCACGGATCACCCTCTCCCCCTGGCTGCTCCTTTTTCCCTCCCCTCACGGTTCTGGGTGGGAATCGAGGCTTCCACCTCTACAGTAGGGTGGACAGTAATAACAATCAGTTTGAAAGGTAAGTCTGATTGGCCTACTAGAACTTGTTTACGCCTCACTCATGTCTCTCACTCCCTTTGGGCCAGGAGCTCATGGAGGACCGCCTGAGCTATGGGTGTATATGCAGGTGGCACTTGTGGGTCCTTTAGAGTAACCTGGCCAAGCACCGGGCAGGCAGGGGAAGCAGAGGGCCACTGCTGCCTGGGCTGAGAGGAGCAAATGTGTGGCCGCCTCGTGGGCCTCCTGGCACTGATGTGCTGAGGGAGTGCAGTAAGGAGCTTCTGCAGACACAGCCACCCAGGCAGAGGCTCTTTCTGTGAGTTAAAGGGACCAGAAACCTAAGGCTGTGGCAGAGAAGAGGACAGAGAAGAGGGGCCACTGTCAGGGGTGCTTCAGAGGGTATCCTGAATGCAGTCTGGTCTGTGCTGCCCGGCAACTGGTGGCTGGGGGGTGGAGGGCTGAGGATCATGAAGGATGCCTTCAAGGAAAAAATGGATTCGCGGCCCCTGCTCTTTAACAGCTACATCACTGCTACAGTCCAGGCCGTTTAAGTGTGGCCTTCTGGTGCTAATCAGTTCCTGCAGTAACTTCACAATTTTCCATTATCCTGTTGATTTTTGTGATCCTTTGTAAACCCAGGCAAATCACTTAGTTCCAATTACAAAGAGTTTTATAAATAGCCTCTTTCAGTAGCCTTATTTCAGTTGCAGACATTATGAATGTATCTGTTGATGACATATGAGTAAAGAAGCTTTAAAGTTTTATTCTGTTTCTCAGTAAAATTACTGATGTAGGCTCATGATTTCCAGTTTATTGTCATTGAGAAGTTTATATTATCTCACAATCTCCCCTGAGATCACACCACAGCATGAGAGCAACTCCACTAGTTCATTAATCATTATATTGTCCTTGTAATAAGCATGCAAGTGATGTAAATCCCTAGATAGGAGATGATCCAGTGATACAATCATGGCTCATCAGACCTGGGAATAAAAGTCCTAAGATTTGGAACACCTGGGTGGCTCAGTGGTTGAGCGTCTGCTCAGGGTGTGATCCCGGGGTCCTGGGGTCAAGTCCCGTATGGGGCTCCCCGCAGGGAGCCTGCTTCTCCCTCTGCCTGTGTCTCTGCCTCTCTCTGTGTCTCATGAATAAATAAATAAAATATTAAAAAACAAAAAGTCCTCAGATTTGATCTTTCTTATTCTTCATTCTCAATAGTATAGTATAACTGAATAGAGTAAATAATTAACCACACATCGTTACATCACAACTGCTGGGTTCCACTAACAAGCAGTTAGACATATCTGAGTTTAAATCCCAGGCCTGGGGCTCCTGGATGGCTCAGCTGGTTAAGATTCTCTCTCTTCCTCTCCCTCTGCCCCTCTTGCACTCACTTGCACACTCACTCTCTCTCATAAATAAATAAATAAATACATACATACATACAAATAAATAAATCTTAGCTCTGTGCCCCAGTTACTACTCAAGAACCTGGGCAAGTGCCAAGCTTCTCTGACTGAACCAGAAAACATGAAGCAATGAATACCTGCCAACCTGGGTTGAGGTGAGAAAGTCAAATAGCATGTCTGAGTGCCTTATGTATGCTAGCTCTGTTCAGTTTTTAAAGAAAGACCTTTGTGGACTGCTCCTGCTTTACATGGTATGAAGACCAGAGATTATCCTTGACTTTTCCAGCCAGGTGTCTCCTTCCTTCTCCAGCGTGCGGGTAGGGGTTTTGTTACCATGTACCTGTTCTCCTCTCTCTTTATGGGGCGGTTTTGCTCTTGCCCCATACTTTGCATTACTAAACTGGTCACATTAGCTAGCTAGGTTAGTAGCAAACACAGGCCTCTGTTTACTAGAGAAATAAATTCTGTAAGTCCTTTACATCCATCCTAAAAAATAAATAAGACAGATTCCTGTATGTGTTCTATTTGTTTTCTGTAGATCATGGCTCCTTGAGGAAGAACAGAAAAGAGGAAAATTATATTTTTGAGTCAAAGAGCGATCGAGGAGGAGGGGAACACCCAGCCCCAGAAACAGGTAAAATGTGTAACTTGGAAATTCATTGCAGAGTATAAACATTTGCAGAACCACATTCCCTCTAGTTGAAGTTACTGATGCAGCTGCAGGAGCACATGACAAGATCTGTGGGTCAGAAGAACTGTTGTATTCTCACCTCTGCTATCATGCTGCATGTTTGGGCTCTTAAACCAGTACCCTCACATCTTTGGACCTTAGCTTTCTCTTTTATAAGTTGATTGGACTAGATTATCACTATATTCCCTCCCAGGTGTAACATCCTACGGGAAGAGTAATACTCATGGCACAGGGGTTAAGAACATAGGCTCTAGAATCTGATGCAAACCCTTGCTCCACCACTAAACTCCATGACCTGGGGCAGAAGATATTATCTCTCTGGATCCCAGTCTCCTCATTAGCAAGACGGAAATACAACTATCACTGCCTCAGAGTTGTTAGAGAGGATAAATGGGACAATGAATATAAGCTATTGAGCACACTGTATGGCTCATACAATGAGCCAAATAAATAATGGCTTATTATGCTTGAGATAGTTATGATTCAATAGTAAAAATCTTAGAGTACCTAGTTCTCTCTAGCTACTCTAGTGATAAAGACCAAGACAATAAGAACGAGGAAAGAGTGTTGGAGGTCGAGGGAATATATAATGAGTGCAAGAATACCATAATTCCATAATTTTAGTGGTTTTTAACTAGAAAGAAAATACTTTCAACATAGTTTTGTAGAAAGGTAGGTTTTAGTCCTAAATCCCACAAACTAATTAGTAAAGGAAGATTTAGGAGGACAAAATATGATTCTTAAATTATAGATCTGAACATGGAGAAGACTTTCTTTTTACTCTAGAGTGTTCTTTTTATAATCTGGCAATGTTGAAATCTAACTGTTAACCAATAGATGGCCAGAACCACCCAGACGTCAAGTACCTAGATGCTGCTGTTTCTGCTGGCTCCTGGACTTACCCCTGTCCCCAGATATTTGAATAAAAAGGGCCCTGTCCCCCCATGGACACGTAAAAGGAAACAAGGCCTGCTCTGCCCCCGTGCCTGGTTATATGCAGAGAGCCTCGTTCTAACTGCCCACTGCTCGTTCCAGTTGTTATGTATTACGAATATTACTCCCACTCATGCGAACAAAATATCCAATTCATCTCCTTCGCTGGTTCCTGAGAAAATTATATCATGATGTGTTTTATAAGGGGTTAGAAAATTTTAAATCTCAAGTTACCAAAGCTAAGGACAATGAAGAAACCATGCCAAACGAGTATTGAAAAATCTAGAATAATTTGCAGTATTCTAGCAAGCTTATTATGTGAGATTTCATTTTCCTTGCATTCAAATCATTAAACAGGAATCCATTTGACAGTATAGCCACATCCTATTTGACTATCTGACTTGACAAAGAAGATTCCCCAAGATTATATGTCTGCTTTGTTGTTACTAGAGCTGCATCTGCACCCCAGACTTGGAATTGGGATCTTCAGCATCGCCCTCTGCTCCCTTCACCCCATCCCCACCCCTGAGGTTTAAGCACTGGTGCCCATCTTTACACAGATCACACTCATTCAGAAGGGCAGCCTCTAGTCCTCTCCCTGCTCTGAACGAGCAGAGTGATCTTCCTCAGCTTCTCATCCCCAAAGGTGAACACCCATCTGTTTGCACCCACACCATTTCCTTACCTGCAGTACAAGAGGGAGGAGTGTCTCCCCCTGACCTTGATATAGCCCCTAATCTCCTCAGGTACGTTTCCCCATCATTTAGGAAGTCTCCTGTTTCTAATCCATGTCTCTACTGGCTCATTCCCCCAAAAGCAGCAGACAATTTAGATCTCTCCCAACACATAAAACCAAAATAGCATCCCTCAATGTTCAGGTTCCCTGTAAGTGAATTTCTGATTGCTAAGTCCATTGGCCTCTCTGGGCTTCACCCCACTTGACCTCATCTTAGCATTTGGTTCAGTCAAGGGCTTCCTTGAAGTCTCTTCCCTGTGCTTCCAAGACTCCCTTCCTCCCTTGGCTGTCCTGCAACTCTTTGGATCCATCTCTTTCTGTTCTACTAGTTGTCTTTTGTCTGCCTTCTTACATATTGGTGTTTCCTGGGGCCTCACTCCTGACCTTCCTTCTTCTCCCTTTCTCTCTGGCAATTTCATCCACTTGGTGGCTGCAGCCACTACCTTGAAGCTAAAGACTCTCATATATATATAGGCCCAAATAATCCAGAAATCTATGGAGTGCCTGGGTGGCTCAGTCAGTTAAGCATCTGACTCTTGGTGTCGGCTCAGGTCATGATCTCAGGGTTGTGATATCAGGCTCGGCACTCAGCGAGGAGTCTGCTTGAGATTCTCTCTCTCTCCCTCTCCACCTCCTACAATGGGTATGTGTGCTCTCCCTCCTCTCTCTCTCAAATAAATAAGTAAATCTTAAAAAAAAAAAAATCCAGAAACCTAAAGAAAATTATACCTGGATCAAGTATAGGCATCTCAATCTGAAAATGTCAGAACATAAACTAATCTCCCCACCCACCCCAAATGAGCTCCATCATACATTTAAACCACTTGAACAAAAATCCTATGAACTGGACATATGAACCATTCCTTTTATATCTCCATTTCATATATCATAGTAACTATCATAGTAACTGTAATAGTTAATTGCATTTTTTTATTTAAATGTTTGTCTACCCAGACCTGAAGTCATTAAAAGTAAAATCTCCTTTCTCTTTTGGAGAAGTACTGTATAGTGGTGGTTCTGGGGTTGTACTGCCTGGGGGCTTGTCCTAGCTCCACCACTGACGTTACAAACTTAGACAAATAACTTAATTCTTGGTGTCTTACTTCCTTCATTTGCAAAATGGGTATAATAATAGTAGCAACTCATATGGTAGTTGTGAGAATTAAATGATTTACACCATAAAGCACTTAGAAGAGTGGCAGGCACCTAGGCATCCAACTCTTGATTTCAGCTCAGGTCATAATCTCAGGGTTGTGAGATGGGGCCCTGTGTCTTGCTCTGCATTGAACGTGGAGCCTTCTTAAGACTCTCTCTCTTCCTCTGCCCCCATCCCCACCCCACCCGCATCTCTCTCTCTCTCCAATCAATCAGTCAATCAATCAATCAATCTTTTTTTAAAGTCATTCTTGGGGCATGTGGGTGACTCAGTTTGTTAAGTGTCTGCCTTCGGCTCAGTTCATAATCTCAGGGTCCTGGGATCAAGCCCCATATTGGGCTCCCTGCTCACTGGGGAGTCTGCTTCTCCTCTCTCTCTGTTCCTCCTCCCTGCTTATGTTCTCTCTCTCTCTCAAATAAATTTATTTTTTAAAGATTTATTTATTTATTTATGATAGAGAGAGAGAGAGAGAGGCAGAGACACAGGAGGAGGGAGAAGCAGGCTCCATGCCGGGAGCCCGACATGGGACTCGATCCCGGGACCCAGGATCACGCCCTGGGCCAAAGGCAGGTGCTAAACCACTGAGCCACCCAGGTGCCCCCAAAATTGCTATTCTTAAATAAATAAAGTCATTCTTTAAACAACCAAAGCACCTGGAGCAGTGCCGGCACTCTGTAGCATTGGCTTACTGTCCTTGGTTACCAGCACTTAGCTCAGTGCCAGGCACTGGGCTCTTACTAAATGCTGGATGAGTGAAGAAAGGAGTGAGATGAAAGGTCATAGAATCAGCTGATGCGATGGGCATTTTTGCTCCTCTAATTCCACGAGTTGGCAAGACCCCTGCAGCTAAAAATAGCTCCACCCTATCGTCTCCCAGGCTTGGGACTCCAGAGTACATCAGACTAAGAATAGAGCCTGCTGAGCTTGATAAGGAGGACCGATCTGGGGCACAGCCCTGTCCCCACCAGACTCCTGCTGGCCTCTCACTACCCCTTCTTACTTCTCGCCTGGGTGTCTAGGACCCACCCCCCAGGAGAAACCCTGTGAAGGAGGACTTGAGAGATTCTTCAAGTACCCTTAGCCAGAATTACACCAGCATATTTTGAAGTTAGCTCTCAACAGTGGTTCTTACTGGCTGAGAGTAGGATCTCTGGATTAAGAAAGAAAATAAATTTCTTGAAGCCCTAACCAGTACAAGAAATTAGGAGTTAGTCCATAATATTTTGAGAGACTGATCATGTGTGGATCTGCAAATGTAATCTCTGACTATGAAAAACTCCCCCTGGCCACCGTGTCCTCACACCTGTCTATTCACAGACTGGGTGTGCGGGCGAGCTACCTTTGTACTCACTGAGGCCACCACATTTCGTAGGAACCTGGTACAGAATCTGGTTTGAAAGAAATCTGGTTTGAGAACTACACCTGCCGTTTACAAACTATGTGCTCTTACACCAATTACTTAATCTCCGTGTAAAATGGTGACAGTACCAGTACCTGTTTGAGTTGTTCAGATTAAGTAAAACAGTGCATGCAAAGTGCTAATCATACAGTCAGTTGTAGCTATTGTTGCCACTATTCACTGACCTGCCCTGTTCATTTCTAACCGTTTCACAGGTGCAGTGCTACCCCTGGCCCTGGGTTTGGCCATCACGGCTCTGCTGCTTCTCATGGTTGCTTGCCGACTACGCCTGGTGAAACAGAAACTTAAAAAAGCTCGTCCCATCACATCTGAGGAATCCGACTACCTCATAAATGGGATGTATCTGTAATAAGTATCATTTAAATAGCTGGGGGTGAGGATGTTTTACTTATAATTTATACATATATTGGTTTGGATATTTATAACCTCTTTGATTTGAACTGGGCTAAGAAAAATCCTGAAACCCCAGAAAATTCTGCAAGCCCTAAACCTTTGTTTTTATTTATTATAGAAAGATTTTCTTTGGGGAGTATATGAAATGTTTTGAAATTTAGAGAGGAATCCATGTGAGTAAAGACTCTAATTCTGACTTATGTGAGCTGTCCCTGAAAATAGCAATTTTCAGTTAGCCAAGGCAGAAAATTCAGAATCTCAAGGGAAGGCCTTCGGATGGCAATGTTAACCCTTTACTTTTCAGAAGCCAGCCATTGGCCTCTGGCACCCCTGGGCCACTTTACACACAGCTTTCTCTTGTTCTGAGGCCTTCTTATTCCTCATATTAAGCTTCAAGTGCTTTTCTCTTCTCCCCTTCAAAGCCTGTTTCTGAGAATGGATCTCAAGTGAATTTATACCTTCAGTGAAATGCTCCCCATGGCAGGAATATCTAATTGTAACCCTTGTGAACACATCAAGGAGGCATCAGGGTGGGTGAGTGTGAGCTTATCCCAGTGCCTCTGACCTCATGTCGTTTGGGTGGCTGCCCCCTTAGACCTGACTTTGGGAGAAAACACTCAGACTTTGGATTACAAATAGCTGTAACGTCATCCTGGAGGAAGATAGGAAATGATGGTGGCAGCAGAGGTGGCAGGTCAAACATTTTAACACAAACTTAGCTGAGGGCAAAGTACTTTCTTCAATCTACTCAACACTGCTTGATGGTCCAGAACACAACAGCTTTATTTATATAGTCACTGGTCTTCAGCATTAGTCTGTGTTGATGGAAGAGAAAGATGCACTCAAATTGAAAAGCAGAGCACTGAGTGGATTTCTAGGTGCAGCGTTTGTAAACATGTCACATGTTTAAGGATCACCAGGTTCTTTCATCCAATGGAATAGGCCAGTTTTCTCCATTATTTGTTTAATGCTATAAAATGTTATAATGTACAATCAGCTAATGCCAGGCTTATGTATTCCCAGAGCATAAAGCAGTCTTGCACAAATTCACCCTTACAGAAAACTGGCATCAAGCTTAGTATCTTTCCCCTTTTAATCAATTTGTAGGATTTTAAAGGCAGATTATTCCCAGCATCACTTAATGCCGGGATTAAACACACCTAGTAATCATTCTCCCGAGAGCAATCTAGAGTGTGCCTGTCTACACTGACATATTACTAATATAGTATGGCTTTTTATCCAAAGTGGCAAATCTTTTAAAATACTTGAAAACACTGTAAAACACTTTATATTCAGACTGAATGTGAGTGAGGTAAGTTGTTCCTTTTAGCAAAGGGCTTAATTTGGGTCAGAAATATAACAGAATACATGAATAAACAAAGTTAGTTCTAGAAAAACAAAGAAATTGGTTACTTTTATTTCCTGAGGGGTCCAAGCATTTTGTTGAATGATTAGAATTGAGCAAAGACTTAAAGTTCTCCTCAAGGGCAAATTAGAAAAATGACTGTGTGAATGAACTTAGGATATCTGTACTCTCTGTGTGACGCTGTGCAGTTTGCTTTTTCTAGAGAAGGGTGTCACCTATAGCCATACCCAATAAAATAAAAACTGATGAGGCATGCATCTTTCGGCACATCTTTTTATACATGAAGAAATTAAACGCGGTTTAGTATTGCTATGGTGTTGAGATACTTGAGAAAAGATGTCCATATCCAAGTGTACAAAATCCCTTTAATAAATTGTATTTTCTTCTTATGCCTTCTTAAATAACCGTTTCATCATCATAATAAGTTGCTGTTATTTACTGAGCTGATGGTATAGCACCTGGATCTAATCATATCAACCTTATTTTGCAAACGGAAAAATTAAGAATTAAAGAAGGAGATGGGGTGACTGGGTGACGGGCACTAAGGAGGGCACTTGATGGGATGAGCACTGGATGTTATACTATATGTTGGCAAGTTGAATTTATTTAAAAAAAATTAGAGAATCAAGGTCCACAAAATAGTTATATTGTCATATGGACTGCATGAGACTGTCTAAGTCACTTTACCTGTGTCTGATTGGAGGAGTTCTGCATCTAAGATAATTTATAAATAATTTTAAAGGGAAGCTTGTCCACAATTTACTGCTCAAACGTGTTATGTCTCATGTGTCTTTTGCTGGGAAAAGGCCCACAGATGCCACCTTTCAGAAAACACATGGCTTCTTTGCTCTAATTCTCAGTACAAGTAGACAACAGCTAGTCTCCATCCCTCCCCAAGCATTTGGATGTTTCCTGTTGCTGGAGGGTCAGATTTGTTCTCTTCCACGGGAAAATGACAGAACGTCTTCATCTTTCTCCTCCTGCTTTTTCATAATCTGTGATTTGGCGATTTGGCGATTTGGCTCCACCATTCACTTTCACGCTCACCAACCCTCCTCAGCCACTGATGGCTGTTTCATGTTGTTCTTTACTATATTTTCCCACAACCCAAATGCAGAGATGCAATTTCTATCTGTTCTTTGGTTTGGGGGTTTAAGGCAGACCTTGCTGATGAATTCACTGGATGTCTCAAGCATAAACGGACTACAGCGTGGTGTGGTCTGGGGCACAGGCACCATCTGATCCTCCTGCGCTCTGCCTACGTTGCAGCAAGAAGACCATGTATCGTAAGCATCTGAGCCTGAGATTGTCATTTGGGGTCTCTGTTATGTTGTCCCCAATTTCATATTTGGGGATTGCACTACTTTGTTCCTATCAGAGTGACTCCCAATTACTTGTTTTCTTTTCTGGACTCCAGGTTTTCTGCAACTGTTGGTGTTAAAACTGAATGACAATTTCTAATGAAAAACTGCCCACGCCAAATAGAGAGGGAAAAGCTTAGCTTGCAGTTTGCTGTTCACAAATGTTCTTAACTCCTTGGCTTTTTAAGCAATTGTGTGGCTTTTTCTTGGAGACTGGCCCCATTTTTTTCTCAGCTCTCTGGTCCTGTGCAATTCTAGAATCCTAAATAAAGTGCATACACCATGGCTACTTGAAGAGCAAACACAGGGAGGGTTTTGATTAAATATAAAACCACCAAGGGTGAAAATAAGGTTAGGCCCATTGAAGCTGAGTGTGTCCAGAGATGAACTGCTTAGAACCGAGCCTCCATTTGTTTCACTTGGGTCTCTCTTGTGTCTTCTTTCCTACTCATTTTAATTCTTCCACCTCAGTTCTGAGTCTTGTATGTGACTTAGCACGCTGTAAATTGGAAAGAGATCAACTTACAATATCATTCAACTTAAAGATCATTTCAAAACTTAGGAAACTTTTCAAAACACACTTTTTAAATTTTTTTAAGTTTTATTTAAGTAATCTTGACCGACCACCCAATATGGGGCTCGATCTCACAACCCCAAGACCAAAAGTCATGTGCTCTCCTGACTGAGCCAGCCAGGTGCCCTCAAAACACATTTTAAGATGGTCTTAACTTTTACCAAAAAGCTTAGGAAAAATTATACTAAGTACATGAACTTAGAAAAAGAGTTCTTTTATTTTCATTCATCATATGACTGAAGACCCAAAATTCCAAATAAAAAGCTACGTTCTCTTACAGTTTCACAGATGAAAATGAAGACTTAGAAAAATCTCTAAATGTGTAATCTATAGATGTGTGTATAGAACAAAGAAATCAGAACCTTGAGGGTGGGGGGGACGGGGTAACTGGGTGATGGGCACTAAGGAGGGCACATGATAGATGAGCACTGGGTGTTAATTCTGTATGTTGGCAAATTGAATCAATAAAATATTTAAAAGATAGAATTTAAATAAATCAGAACCATGAACTGTGCAATCTGAGATGGTGCCTTCAATGCTGTTTGCTGCTGAGGAGCAATAGTCTGACTCTCCTTAACACCTCCACTTGTAACTAACTTCTGGCTGGCTTGATCAAACTCTGTTCCCTACAAGCTAATCACATAAAGGAGCCAAGATCCTAAAGAATGGCAGGTCTTTTTCTCCAGAAAATAGCCTTTTTTATAAATGATTTACAACTGACACAGTTAACATGGAAATTCTGCAGGCTCTTTTATCTATCATGTCATTTCTAAGCAAAATCCTAATAGGATTATGACCAGAAAACCTAAATAAACAGCCCCAGCAAAAAAAAAAAAAAAAAATTACTTCACTCGATGTGATCCTTTGTGTGTGTGTGTGTGTGTGTGCGGCGGGGGGGGGGGGGGGGGGGTGTCACAGTGACGTGTCTGGGGTGTGGGAATTCCTATATAAATGTCCTCAGCTGCCTCAGGCCCCTGGGTTGCTGCTCTCTCATATTTAAGATGTCTTCGGTGTTGGAATCACCTGCCCTTTGGACAAGAGAAGTATTCTTGTGATGCTCATCCGATTAGGACGCTCCGAGAGTAAGAATGAGTTCTTCAGCTCCAGCCTTCCTCGAATGTCCTCTCAGGTCAGGCAAGGAAGGGACGGGACAGGAAGAGGGAGGAAGAGCAGAAGAAGGGGATTCCCTGCCTCAAGATGCATCCATGGAAACTAAAAGTCAGGGGTTTTCTCTTCCACCAAGCAAGGGTGCGCTTCATGGAGCCCTGGGTCACACAACACAAAGGTCAAGTCCAAAGCTGGGAACTAAAACTAGCACCTTCTATCACAGCCCTGGCAGAGGGATTAAAGATAAGGAAACTCTTGGACTTGTTTCATGTCTATTATATTACAGTACACAGACGTGAACCTTGTGGGCCACATGGGACAGTTTTCTTTTTTTTTTTCCTGATTTTTTAAATATTTTTTTTATTGGTGTTCAATTTGCCAACATATAGAAGAACACCCAGTGCTCATCCTGTCAAGTGCCCACCACCCAGTCACCCCCACCCCCCGCCCACCTCCCCTAATTCGTTTCCCAGAGTTAGGAGTCTCTCATGTTCTGTCTCCCTTTCTGATATTTCCCACTCATTTTTTCTCCTTTCCCCTTTATTTCCTGTCACTATTTTTTATATTCCCCAAATGAATGAGACCATATAATGTTTGTCCTTCTCCGATTGACTTATTTCACTCAGCATAATACTCTCCAGTTCCATCCACGTTGAAGCAAATGGTGGGTATTTGTCGTTTCTAACAGCCAGCCAGTTTTCTTCACGCAGGATTTTCTTACTGGCAATCTATTTGAGCCACCTGTTTAAGTACAATGGGGACGAAACACTGTCATCATCCTGAAAAACGGTAGGAGAAATCAAGACATGAAACTGAAAATCTGGGTTGAGCATCAGCCTTCGGCTCAGATCGTGATCCCAGTCCCAGGATCGAGTCCCACATGGGGCTCCCTGCGTGGAGCCTGCTTCTCCCTCTGCCTGTCTCCACCTCTCTCTCATGAATAAATAAAATCTTAAAAAAAAGAAAATAGAAAGTGGAATCCTTGGGACACCTGGGTGGCTTAGTTGGTTAAGTGTCTGCCTTCAGCTCAGGTCCCTACATAGGACTCCCTGCTCAGCAGGAAGTCTGCTTCTCCCTAGGCTCCTCATCCCACTCGTGCTCTCTCTCTCAAATAAAATCATAAAAAACATTTTTTTAAAAGCCCTAGAATTCTTCATTTTAATTCTTAACTGGAGCTAGATTTGGGCTTTAATAAAATCAAATTTGTAAAAACACCTTGTTTCAATAGGATCTCACAAGACTGGAACTTTAAAAAATATTTTCACTGTCCTCTTCATACTGTATAAAGGAATCACTTCTATTAAGAAAAAATGGAATACTAAAACATTTTAGAGATTGTGAATACTAAAGATTAAGAGGTATTTCTTGTCTCTGACCAGCATATATATAAAATCAGCTCTCTTAAAAAGAAAGCTCTTAGGGACGCCTGGGTAGCTTAGTGGTTGAGCATCTGTCTTCCACTCAAGGTGTGACCCCAGAGTCCCAGGATTGAGTCCCACATCGGGCTCCCTGCATGGAGCCTGCTTCTCCTTCTGCCTGGGTCTCTGCCTCTCTCTCTGTGTCTCTCATGAATAAATAAAATCTTAAAAAAGAAAAAAAAAGAAAAGCTCTTACACCTAGTTAAAATCCATTATTGCTATCTCTGCCATTGATATTCCCTTAAAATCCACTCGTATTTATTCAACATTTAAAAATTTGAATTCAAAAAAAAATTTGAATTCATAAAAGTGTAAAATTCATCAGTCGCATGGCGTTTGTCTATACCAATCAAGTGGCACTTGTTCCTACTATATTTATAAACTGTCCCCTTGCTCAGATTGTAAACTCCTTGAGAGAAAGCACTTTTTTCTAGCCCCAAGGCCTAACATAGGGATTTACATATAATAAAATGTTGGCAATGGCTATAAGAATTCAGACCAGTGAGTAAGTTTAAGAATCAATTTAAGTTCTAAAGAATACTTGACCTTTGAAACTACCTCAAATGAGTCATGGCCCACTGGACTGCATACTGAAGCCAGCAAGGAACTAAAACTCACAAGTCTTAGCCACCAACTGACACTAGTTTCTTATGTCTGAGATCTTGCCCAAGAAGAGACATCAGTGAAAAGTGTGCATAATTTTTTTTAAATCCGTTTTTATTATTTATTTATTTTAAAGATTTTATTTATTCATGAGACACAGAGAGAGGCAGAGACACTGGCAGAGGGTGAAGCAGGTTCCCTGCAGGGAGCCCGATGTGGAACTCAATCCCAGGACCCCAGGATCACTCCCTGAGCTAACGACAGATGCTCAACCACTGAGCCACCCAGGTGTTCCCTATAAAAGGTTTAAGACCACAATATTTAGGCAAGATCCCAAAGTGCTACTGCTCTCTTGGAAACCCATTTTCCAGTTCTTATATTAATAAATCTATTAGTAGATGAGAAATGGGGTTTGGTACATCTATCCTTGATTCTGTTCTTCCCTGACATGAAGTCAATTCACTCACTCATTCATTCAGCATTTACTATTCATTTACAAGAGGGTAAGCCCTGTATTAAGCAGAGAAAAAAAGATAAATGAGGTGTACCCCGTCTGCCGAATGTAGTCATATTCTACAAATGTACAGCTGAATTAATGCTATAAATCCATGCTACTCAGATTTCATAAAATGGAGCATTAGAGAAACAATTTTATGTCTGTGATCTCAGACAGCATTCTGTGTCTGGTGGATATGTGGTTCTCTCTTCTGCATTCAAACACCACCAATGCCTCTTTTACTTTTAACTTTATTTGGCAAAGCAGCACTGCATAAACTGTTCAGTGACTAGGACCCAGCTTACACAGCATAGTAAATTCATATACATTATCAGCAGCAAATTAGAAACAGAAAAAAACAGTACTGAGCTACAAGTCTCTATAATTTTAAAGAGGGAAAGGACGAACTATATCAGTTATGTCCAATCTGAATAGCTAAGTGTTATAAAGGACATCACCTGCCATCTTCTAAAGTTTTAATATTTACAAATGCTTAGTTTTAAAGTAACAAAGCAGCTGATTGTATCTACAACATGCTACTCTATGACACCACATCAAAAGCTTTAAAAAGGAAGCTCATCTCTATTTTCTTAGTGGCATCTAACAGACATCCAAAAACCAAGAATTTTAACTTGTGAATGGTGGCGTTATCTGATGCACAAGAGCAATTTGATAAATTAATATTGAAACAGAATTAAGTGTCTAAGAAAAACCACTCCTCGAAATCAATTCACAAACTAAGTCTTCCATTTGTGGAACCCCGTCTTTTAATATTTTAAAGTAAAATGTGGGCATGTTAAAGTAATAATACACAAATTTATACTTTGCATCGTTCCTTTACCAATTCGGCTTCTGTGCCTCTTTGAAGAACTAGAAACCCTACAAAACCACACATTTTCATGCTGAAAATAATAGTGTAACAAAGTCCAAAACAAGCTGTGATGCTGTTGGTTTCAAAAAGCTTTGAGGACTGAGATGAGCAATCCACTGTAATATTATTTACTGGTCAAGCTGATGGTGCTTTTACAGTTCATCCCTGAGGATAAAAAAGAGAAATATATAAGTAGATGTTACATAACTATAAAAACTTGGCTAATAATTTAGATACAACTAGTAAATAAGTAAAAATACACCAATCCCCAAGCATTTATAAACAAAAAAAAAAAGAGAAAGCAAGAAAGCAAACAGTCCCAAGTCAAGGCAAAAATGGAAGTCAGCCATCCGAACATCTCTCATGCTACTCCAGAATGAAATATGAGACCTGAAGGCCCTGGATTCCAATTTTTCATTCTAAAGGTAACTTTTTGCCTTCAAGATAAAAAATTCAGAGAAATTTTAATTTTTAGATCTAGGATCTTGCTAACACTATCATAAAATCACATTGGGTAATTAGAATTCGAATAATTTTTGATAGTTA
This sequence comes from Vulpes lagopus, assembly GCF_018345385.1. Taxonomy (NCBI): domain Eukaryota; kingdom Metazoa; phylum Chordata; class Mammalia; order Carnivora; family Canidae; genus Vulpes; species Vulpes lagopus. Next base: position 97,666,944 of record NC_054825.1, on the reverse strand, counting down.
CATATTGACAAAACTGGACAAAAATGTGGTCTTTTGATTAGAGTATACTCTGCTAGCAAATGCTGAGTGGGTTCAATTTCAACCCAAACTCTGGGAGAAAAAGCATCCTGTGTAGGTGTATCTGCCAGATGATTTCAAAAGGCAGCTTTGTCAGCTCCAAAGGAAATCACTCGCTCAGCAAGCTGCAGCACTGTACCAGCCACTGCCAGTGAGGGGAAGGAAGGAAGAATGCAGCCTAAAATAAACTGTATAGCATATAAATTATACCTCAATAAAGCTGTTAAAAGTAAAAAAAATTAAAGCTACCAAAAAGCTTCATACTTGAGGGTAATGAGTGACAAAAACATTGTTAAACACTCAAGAATTTTAGGGGTTGAAGAAGTATGACATTTGCAACTAAATCTCAGATGACCTACATGCATATATAGAGAGAAAGAGAGAATGAGAGAGCAGATGTGGAAAATGTTAACAACTGGTAACTCTGGATGAAGAGATTCAGGAAGTCTTTGTACTGTTCTTACAATCTGTCTACAATAAAAATTTTAAAGTTTTTTAAAAGTTAAAATAAATCTGAAGGGGAAGTAAACAGAGCTAAAATGTCCCAAATATGTGGTGAATTAAGGGACTATCAGATAGTATGCTTCTTTTTAAAACTGAATTGTGTAAATCGTGTGAGAAATTATTTTAAAGATTACTTCTCCCACAAACTGCCTTTGTCATAGAGTACTGGATTATCTATTAAATGACAAATTATCAGTTCTGGCTCCTCTTAATATATTCTTCTAAATAATTTAAGCACTATAATTCTCATAGAATAAATTTTACTTAAATTCATGCAAGCATTAAAATATTTCATCTACAAAGAGTTCACTTGCAAAGTGCTCCATTCATAAATTCACTGTTCTTTTTAAAATGTGAACTGAAGATGTTACTGTTTTTGTAAAATAATTTACCACATTTGACTTGCCTGTTGTAAGGCATTAAGGATATGATAAATAAATATCCTTACTGCCCAACAATACAACATTTCCAAATATCCTCTTCAATTAAAATTTTTTTTAAAAAGGAAAAGGATAAAAACTCTCAACAAACTGGGTATAGAGGAAACGTACCTCAACATAATAAAGGCCATATATGACAAGCCCACAGCTAACATCATACTCAGTGGTGAAAAGCTGAAAGCTTTTCCTCTAAGATCAGGAACAAGACAAGGATGCCCACTCTCGCCACTTTTATTCAACATAGCACTGGAAATCCTAGCCAGAGCAATTAGGCAAGAAAAAGAAATAAAAGGCATCAAAATCGGAAAGAAAGAAGTAAAATTGTCTCTTTTTGCAGACAACATATTATATATAGGAAACCCTATAAACCACCAAAGAAATGTCAAAACTAATAAACTAATAAAGTTGCAGGAAACAAAATCAGCATACCGAAATCAATTCTGTTTCTATACACCAATAATGAGCTATCAGAAAGAGAAATTAAGAAAACAATCCCATTTATAATTGCATCAAAAAAGAATATGATATCTAAAACAAATTTAAATAAGGTGAAAGATCTGTACACTGAAAAGTATGACATTAATGAAAGACATTGAAGAAGACATAATACTCATGGATTGGAAGAATGAATACTGTTTAAATTATCCATACTACCCAAAGCAATCTACTGATTCAATGTAATCCGTATCAAAATCCCAACAGCATTTTTCACAGAAACAGAATAATTCAAAAATTTGTATACAATCATAAAAGGCCCCAAATAGCAAAACAATCTTTAGAAAGAACAGAGCTGGAGGTATCACACTCCCTGATTTCAAACTACTTTACAAAATAGTATGGTATTGCCATAAAAAGACACATAGGTCAATGAAACAGAATAGAGCACCCAGATATAAACCAACACATATATCATCAATTAAGGACCCAAGAATATACAGTGGGTAAAAGAGTGTATTCAGTAAATGATGCTGGGAAAACTGGACAGCCACATGGGAAAGAATGAAACTGGACCACCATCTACACCATATACAAAAATATCAACTCAAATGGATTAATGACTTGAATGTAAGACCTAAAATCATAAAATGAAATTTAATGTGGTAATCATTTTATAGTACACACCTATATCAGATCACTATGTTGTACACATAAAAGTAATATAATGCTATGTCAATTATATCAATAAAATGGAGGAAAAAATCATATTGTAAAAAAAGTGGGACAATATTGATGATATTCTATTAAATAGGAAAAAAGATTACAAGATAATGTTATTATATGATCTCAGGATTACAAAAAGATGTATACGGAACTATGGATAAAAGAGTAAAAAAAAAAAAATCTACCAAAATGTTAATAGTGGTTATATCTCTAGGTTCTGGGACTGTGGGTGATTTTTATTTCATCTTTGTACTTCTAAAATTTTTACACTATACATATATTATTTTGGTAGTCAAACAGAATTATTAAAAACAAATAGAAGGAAATATATAGCACTAAAAAAAAAGGAAAAGAAATTAAGTTTATAGATCTGAATTTTAACATTTAGGGTGCCAAAGAAAACCAAAAATTTGCTATCAGTGCACATATAATCTTGTCCATCCTAATACCCCAAAATCTATATAACTTTCACGTTATTTATTTTTCCATTTAATGTTCCAAATTCTACATAACTATCTTTATCTGACTTACATGTGTAGATCACTTACAATAAAAAGTATTATGTCCTAAATTTCTAGAAAGTCTCTTTATTATATATGTGCCAAACATATTCATTAGGTTACCAACTATATAAATATTATTTTATTATATAATGTATAATTATATATAACTTATTAGGTTATTAATTCTAACCTACTAACATTAGTATTGTATATTCTCTTTTTTTAAGATTTTATTTATTTATTCATGAGAGACACACAGAGAGTGAGGCAGAGACACAGGTAGAGGGAGAAGCAGGCTCCATGCAGGGAGCCCGATGTGGGACTCAATCCCAGGACTCCAGAATCATGCCCTGAGTCAAAGGTAGATGCTCAACCACTGAGCCACCCAGGCATCCCAGTATTATATATTCTTTTCAAGAACAAATGAAAAGATGTATTATCAAGAAACAACAATCAAAATCCATGAATGGTTTCTACTTAACAGGTTTTGAGGTAATAAATTGTACAAAGCATTATGAGAATTCCAAGAGCAACAAAAAATGCAAAATATGTCATAATGTTGTAATGTATGTAAAGAAATTAAAAAGGGACAATACAAAAAAATATGAACACAGGATCAACTGGATACCCTAGGACCTACACTGTCAATCTTAAAAATTCCCAACCAATTCATAACATGTTTTTCATGTGTGCATGGCACTTTGAGATGACAATAAGCAAAGCGCTTATTGAATGAGAATCCTGAAACATTCCTTGGTTTCACAAACCAGAGACGGACTTCTTCCATTGTCTCTTGTGACCATTAAAAACAAAAACAAAACTTACCAGATGATTAACAAAATATTGATTCCTACATATAATACTTATGTAAAATAAAATAAAAATTTAAAAATATGAAGTTTATGATGCAACTAATACAACTACTACACATCCATAGTCATGAACATAATACCACAGGTTCTATCTAGATCTATGGCTCATACCTCTGGCATTGTCTCTCCTTTTATTATATTATTCCACCAAAATTATAAACAATATTTTTCCAAGTATAAGGAAATGTAAGTCTACATTCAGGCTTTGAGCTTTATTTGGCACGAGAATTCAGCATGCCTACTAGGGCTCTTTCTTTCCCATACAGCAAAGATTGGATCTCACCCTCACAGGGCACTGCAACTAGCTCTGGATTCCTCAGGAAGAGAAGGATGGAAGGTTGGTGAGAAGCAAGAGAAGATTCAGGAAAAAGAGAGAGAGAGAGAGAGAGAGAGAGAAAAGGTTCAGAAGAAAGCTTGGGGGATGAGCTGTTAAATGAATTCTGAAGAAAATATGAAAGAATAGAGACCACCGAACCTGGCAATAAGACTGACTAGGAGCTTTTGACATAATTCCCAAATGTGGGATGGGCACTCAGAAAATGGTATGCAGGTCTTTTTTAACCACATTCTATCCTTACTACCACTGCCTTATTTAGGCCACTGCCATTTCACCTCCTAACTTGCTACAACCACATTGTTCTGTCGTTTTGTCCCTTTCCAATCTACTCTCTACACCACAGCCAGAGTCATCATTCTGAAATGTAATTCTGATTACTTCACTGTCTGTCTTCAACACTTCAATTGCTCCCTACTAAACACACTACACTCATTGCTCATTTATCTTCTCTAGATTTTTTTCCATCTCCCACATGACCATAAGTTCCATGAGAATGGTCAGTTTCAAATTCACAGCTATGTATCCATGGCCCTAGTATAGTCCCTACTCTCAGTGGGTTCCAGTAAAATTATTTCCTCCCCTTATGTAGGCGCCTAGCATGGGAGGTCCCTGCCCTGGTCATATCAATATGTTTTACTGATTCCCATAACCTTTCCTGTATTTCTTTGAATAACCCTTTGACAAAAACCACTTTAAAATCCTAGCTGAGCATATTTTGTGGCCTGTCTGGATCCTGAGAGTCTAAGAATACGAATAGAAATAGTGGATGATTGGTCTCTTTAGATTTTAAGTTAACTGTTGTTATTTTACCCTTTCAAACATCCTATTTTCTAGTAATTTCTTTCAGTACAAAATTTTCTTTTAATGTGGCAGTTGCTTTTTCCAATTCTGTTTCCAGCTTTTGTTTCACCTTTACATTCTTTAAATCTATATTCTTTAAAGATTTACAACTAAGTAACTGATTATTTTGGGGGGCACCTGGATGGCTCAGCTGGTAAAGCCCCTGACTCTTGATCTCAGGGTCTTGAGTCCAAGCTCCACACTGGGCATAGAGCTTACTTAAAACAAAACAAAAATTTAAAAAAACACACACTATATCTTTGGATGTAGGAAAATGTGTTTGAACAAATAGAAAATTTACCAGAGAAAGAATTAGGACATCCTTCTAGTATAATTAGAGAAAAGTTTTCAGTGATACATATATGTAAAATTGCTCAATCTTTTAAAAAGTTGAAAACTAAAAAGAAAAACAAGTATATATATTTAAATACTTGGTAAATGACTAAGTATATTTGGTAAATGACTTGTTCATAAATTTAAAAGTTAATCTATATTTAATATAAATAGTTTAGTTTTATAATGGGTGAATATAGGTACTGTGGAAATCTAGAGCTTCTATGACCTGGGAAGGGGGGAACCTCTTCATTAAAGGAAGAAAAGGAGGACCAAAACCAAGAATGCATATAAATAAAATCAGATGTCAGGCCAGGAAGGCCCCTAAGCATGTGAAAGTCCCAAAGCTTAAGTTTCATTTACTTCCTGCTAAATCCACCTCTGGTTATAAAAATGAAATATATTTTTGTAATTCCTTCATCATCAAACTGCAGTGGAATGTTCAATACTAATATTAATTGTGCAAAGAAAGCTTTTAAATTTATTAATGAAAATCTGAACTCTTACTTGAATCAAATTTCAGTGTGTTCAGTGTATATTTGCCCCTTTTATACAACAGCAATCATACGGTTATATAACTACATAACCACACTAGAAGCAAAGTCAAGGAAGGTTGTAACTAGTTTTAATAACCACATGACTGTAACTGACAGGACTCCTAGCTTTTTAATTCTTTTTTTAAGAAGTGGCTGTGCTCCAGGTTAGAATTCAAAGAAAATAGCTATATCCACATAATGTGAAGAATAAAATGCAATTCCTAGTAAGATACCCAGAAATGGCCAATTAGAATGAAAAGAAAAACTCAGATTCATTACCATTTATGCAATTAAACATTCTTTCAAAAGGTATCTTTCCTCTTTCCAAAAAAATAAAATTAAGAGGTCTATTAAACTTACAATCACCATTTTACTGAAAATGGTGATTTTTTCATTTATTGAAAAAATAATTATCTTAATATAAGTACCTCTGTCAAATAAAAAAAGATTCTAAAACTAGGAAACTGTTAAACCTTTCTTATTTTATCATTTAATTTTTACTAGTCTTAGCTAATGTCATTCTTACTTATTGATTTCACTCCTTCCCACTGAAGGATGTGGGGAGGGGAAGAAGAGAGGAAGAGAAATCTTGGCTTCAGAAAAAATACTAATTATGCTGAGACATAAAACACAAGTAGGCATTATAATGAGCCATGCTGTACTGAGGATTATGCTGCATGCTGTTGGCCCTTTGGGTGGGTTTGTGAGACCTGGGCACTGTACTCGCTTTGAGCTCACTGAATTCCCCCTTCCACCCCACCCCACCCCAGGAATTTGGTTAGAATGGTTTCAAAATGGGCTGGCCAGTTCCACAGACTGGCAAGAAGTTTATTTCTTATAGCAGCTCTGAAACAGTAGCCGAGTGTAAAACAGACATGGATCGTTAGAATGTCAATGAATCTGATTGAAAGAGAGAAAGCTGAGAGGAAAAATGTCCTCTCTCGGATTCTGACACCTTTGAAAATTGGGACAAGAGTATCTTTTCCCTTCTTTCTCTTTGTAACAATGGTACAACAGGGTGTGAATGGGGCAGGAAAGGATGGCCCCTTCTCTTCACACCAAAGCGTTTGTTTCCATGACCACAGAGCAGCTACAAAAAATGATTTGTGAATACAGAAGCAGAACGGCTGATAATAAAACATCCTTAACAAAATTCTGAACTGTGGCTAAAAGCCTCTTTTTTTAAAAAAGGGGAAAAAAATCCCACCTTTGTGCCAACCAAGTCTCACCCCCCTCTCCCAAAGACATGAGTTAAACCAAAAGAAGGGCAGACTCATGCAAAATTTTTCTAGATTTTTAATGTAGCGAATTTCTGATGTTAAAATGGAGTAGCATAAAGGTGACAACCAAAAAAGCAGCTCTTGTGGTCTAATGTCTTAGAATCCACACCCTTCACCTTGCATGTGTGGAAGAAGAAAGAGCAGAAGATAAAATCACTTCCACCTGGACCACTGCTTCTCCTTATCTGTTAAAGGCACGTATATGACTCCCATCAGGGGCTTCATCTTGACACTGCCATCCTGTAGTTTGTCATACTGCTCCAACATCTGGTTTCCACCTGCGGGACCAACTGGCAATATCAATCTCCCACCAGGCTTTAACTGGTCTATCAGCTAAAAGAAAAAGAAAAAGACATAACACCAACTTACAGATTTTATATTAACAATCATTTTACATTACTATAAACAACTTCCAGTGTCCATGGGTCAAAAGCAGAAATGTACTTTATCTAGTATATACATAGATTGTTAAACTTATTATTATTCTGTCCTCCACTTACCCATTTACTTATCATCCTCCCCTACGAAATTGCAAGTTCTCTTATTCATCTTTGTGTGCCTGTAATCTGACACAGTACACAGCACGACTGTTTGAGATGAACCACCGAATGTAGAGCTCTCCTCTTGGCAAGACCGAAGGCAAAGCGGAACATTTCAATGCCTATAAGCCCGTTTTGAATCTTTGTGGTTCAGGAGAGGAGAGGGGAGCGGTGTAGTGCAGAAAATCAGCAAGAAGTCCCGAGAATTTAGGGCATCACTGAGCCAACAGTACGGGAACCTTGGTTTTATGACTGAATTTAGGATTACTGGCACCATGACAAAGCATGCATTAGAATGAAGACACTCTATTCAATCAAAGACCAAGACCACTCAGTGAATTTTTCTTCCATCAGAAAAATTTTAGATCATATGTTACCATTTGAATGTGGCCTTACGAATGACTACTAATCAAAAACTCTAAGGGAGAACTTTCCCTTGGACAGCATTATCCCAGTAAAGCAAGTCCTCAATTAAAAATTCAGTTGTCAGCAAGCCCATCATATTTTTCCCATTTCAATTTTTACTCAAGTAATTCTCACAAGTATTCTTTGAGTTTCTTTAAATGTCAAAGTTTGTGATAAAAACCAGCAGACTTGCCCCGACTCCAATCTTACTCCCTAAATCCTGTCATTTTAAATCCTCTTAGCTGTGTCTTCCAGTATTTACATTTTTGGTCGTGATTATCTCTAAAGTATGTCTTTTATGTTTTTCATTAAAATATAATTGACATATAACACTATTAGTTTTAGGTGCACATCACAATGGTTTGGTAATATGTATGTACTGTAAAACCATTACCACAATACATTTAATTAACATCCATCACCACACATGGTTACGATATTTTCTTCTTGTGATAAAAAGAATTTTAAAGATCTACTCACTTAGCAACTGCCAAATAAACAATATAGTGCTGCTAACTACAGTCACCATGCTATAGTCTTTAGGTTCTTGTTTCAAATTATATGCTAGACGAAGACTGAGCTCTCTCACATGTATTCTGCTCCTTTCCCTTTTTCCAACCAATATCATAATATTTTAAAACCATTTTCAGTTATGACTGTAAACATAATTTGCAGCTGAGCCAAGAATCCAGTGCTTGTTTCCTTTCTTATACAATTGTTTATCCTGCACTTAGAAACTGAAGCTCTTTAGGGACCTGGCTGGCTCAGGTGGAAGAGCATGGCTCTTGATCTTGAAGTCCTGAGTTTGAGCCCCACACTGCGTGTAGAGATAACTAAAACAAAACAAAACAAAACAAAACAAAACACACACACACACACACACACACACACACACACACACCCTGAAGCTCTTTCTTTTTTCATTCGTTTTCTTTTTAACTGTTTTCTAAATATTAGTATCCTCCAACAACTTCTCAGTAAGATTTTCACAGTCAAACCCATCTAATTAGTGTTCTGTTGTTGTTGGATAGACTCCCTCTGAGTGCCTTCCTCCTCCTGCTCTGAATCCGGAGGCCCAGGAGGCCTGCTGCACAGCTTTCGTCAGGGGAGTTCCCTTTTAACACTGGGGATTCTCATTATCTATCTCCTGAACCAGATGCTCTACCTTCCTATATCCCAGGGCTTCCTCTTTCTGTTTTTTCCTACTCTCTCCTCCCTCATCTTTTGACATTATTAAAGCAATCACTCTAAAAGTATTCTTTGAAACAGCACATGGAGTATTTTAAAAGAGAAAGACTGAGATGTACAGGTCTAAAACTATCTTTATTTTACATATTTGACAATATATGCGGGTACAGAATTCAAAGCTGGAAATCATTTTCAGTTCACAATTGTGACAGTTCGTTCCTCTGACTTGTTGATTGTAATGCTGCTATTCTGCAGTCTGCTGCCTTTCTGATTACCAATTCCTTATAGATTGTTTTGTTGTTCTGGAAACTTTTAGAATCTTCCCTTTATCCCTAATATTCCAGAATTTTATGGTGATATTATGGTTCTTTTTTTTTTTTTTTTTTTTTTGTCTCTCCCTCTCTCTTTTTAGAAAAAGTTCCACATTCTGGGCATCATGATATTTTCAAACTATACTCATGTCCTTTGGTTCTTGGAAATTTTCTTACTTAGGGCTTAGCACTAATCGTTCCTCCATATGGAATTTGAGGCAGCAGCCCCTCTCGTCAGACCCATGCTTCATCTCTTATTTCCAAGATCCTCGTGCCTCCAATTTCTAAGCCCTTTATCAAGTTGTGCAGAGCAAACTGCTTCTGCAATGGTTCCCTCTGCAGGCTCTTTGATCCAACTTCCTGCACCCTTCTGAGTCAGTTACTACTCCATCCGCTTTCCATCTGCATTCACTACAGGGTTTAGGAGTGCAGGCATAATCCCTGAGATAATGAAATATGAAGTTTGTGTTTCTGCTTCCTGCTTTCTGGTTGTTTTGGAGTGATATACAAGAGGAGGCATAAACATCTTTTCTGTTATCTTAAAACTGGAAAGCCCCTCCCTTCAGCATGTCTCTCTTTAATTGGATGTATACAGACCCTTGCAATACTTCCCAAGTGCTACTACAAACATTTAAATTCATACCGAGCTAGGGATGCCTGGGTGGCTCAGTCAGGCGTCTGACTCGATTCAGGTCATGATTTCAGGGTCGTGATATAGAATCCTGTGTTGGGCTCTGCACTCAGTGGGTCAATAGGGAGTATGTTTCTCTCCCTCTGCCCCACCCCCTGCTTGCATGGTCTTTCTCTCTGTAAAATAAATCAATCTATCTTTAAATTCATAAAGCCAGAAATGCCCTTCAGGATCATGTCAGGGACTCAGTGGGAACGATAAGCCCTGGACCCAAGCTCCTTCATTTAAATACAGTTCTATTTTGTATTTTTATTGTTCCTACTAGGCTGCCTTAAAAAAAATTTTTTAAACTTATGGTTTGTGTGTCTATATGTGAACATTCATTGAACTATTCATTTATGATTTGTACATCTTTCTATAGCATATTTTTTTTATCTTAAGTAAACTCTATGCCACACATAGGGCTCAAATTCATGACCCCATGATCAAGTTTTGCATGCTTTACCAACTGAGCTAGTCAAGCATCCCATCTACAGCATATTAACCTTCAATTAAAATGTGTTAAAACCACTGGTTTAGTTTTAAAAAGCAAGCAAAATGGCAACAGGGTCAGAGAAAATAATTTTCTCAGTCATTCAGCCAATAAACACCAAGTCAATGACCGGAACAAGTTCCCTAACTTTCAGCTTCCCATTAACTAAACATACAAAAAGGAGCCCTTCCAGACTGGGGAGTGGCTGAGACTGGGCACAAGTGTCACTCTTAGTACCTCATCATCTAGTCCAGAACTGTGGAAAATTCAAACACCATAGAAACCTAAGATCTCAGTGAACTCAACCAAGGAGTATTAAGGGTTAACAGAAGCTTATCAGTCTTACTAAAACAGCCAATTTTGGGGGTGCCTAGGTGGCTCAATCAGTTAAGCATCTGACTCTTGATTTTGGTTCAGGTCATGATCTCCGAGTCCTGGGATTGAGCCCCACATCAGGCTATGCACTCAGCACAAGGTTTGCTTGAATTTCTCCCCCTCTCTCTGACCGTCCCCGCGCTCGCTTGCTCTCTAAAATTTAAAAAAAAAATTTAAGGGACACCTGTGTGGCTCAGCAGTTAAAGTGCCCACCTTCAGCCCAGGGAATAATCCTGGAAACCCGGGATTGAGTCCTGCATCAGGGTCCCTGCATGGAGCCTGCTTCTTCCTCTGCCTGTGTCTCTGCCTCTCTCTCTCTATTCTCTCATGAATAAATAAAATCTTTAAAAAAAATTTTTTTAAACCCCAAAAAACAATTTTATACTTTAATATTTCCTTGATTATGTAATTACAATACTGGCATATCCTTCCCTCTCATTGCAACTATGCAAACACTACTATTCTTTTAAGATTCAGTTCCAATTCCATTCATGTATGTAGCCTCCTTAACTGTTCCACGTAAAGTTCTCTCCCTCCCTTGAACTTTTACAGTAGTCTATGCTTTCTTTTCCCTTCAGTATATATTATATGCTAATGATATGCTATCATAGCATTAATTTCCCTGTTATATATATATGACACATTTCTTCCAGAATATAAGCTTTGTGAGGGTAAAATGCATGACAAATACCTGCTGGTCTCACCCATGTACCCAGCAATCTCCCATATTCTGGTATTTAATAAAGGACCAAGTGATTATCAGATCATGAACTCCAGATATATTTTCCTAATTTTACAGGCATACTAGTTCTTACATGGATCAAATGCAGTTTCAAATAAGACAGCCACGGACTATGATTCTGTAATTTTCCAAATCATTTACAGAACTCTTTTCATATTAAAAAAATTACCTACTAAGTATAATTAAAATGCATGACATAAAAATCTAATTATGTCTTGATCATCTAGAAGTCATTTGTCTATAAATCTTTTACAGCCTTAGTTGACTAAAGCTGAAAAACACAGAAGAAAACTCAACTCAACTCACCGCCTGGGGTACAACTGGGGCTGCAGCTCCTACATGAATAGCATCATATGGGGCTTCTTCAGCATATCCCATTCTTCCATCCCCCACTGAAAGAAAATAATTATGCTTTAAAAATCAGTTCGGAGGGAACTATTCGGTGTAAAGAATTATAGGAGGTTTAAAGCAGAGCAAGGAGAGACTAAATAATTGATGCTGGGACAACTGGATATTCACATGGAAAAAAAATACATACTTGAATCTCTCTCTTACATACACAAGAATCAACTTCAGAGAGATCAGAGTTCTAAATATGTGACTTAGGGACATATCTTCATGATTTTAGAGCAGTCTTAAAGAGGACACAGAAGAGGTGCCTGGGTGGTATAGTTCAGGTTAAGCATCTGATTCTTGGTTTTGGCTCAGGTCGTGATCTTGGGGTCGTGATCTCCTGGGTGTGAGATGGGATTATGCATTGGGCTCTGTGCTCAAAAGGAGTCTGCTTCAGATTCTGTCTCCCTTTCCCTCTCCCCCTCCCACTCAAGCGCTCTAAGATAAATAAGTTAATTAAAAAAAGAAGAGGACACAGAAAGCACTGGAAAACACTGGTAAGTTTGATACATTAAAACTGTTTCTATTAATCAAGAAAGCACCAATATGAGTGAAAAGGCATGCCAGAGAGTGACGGAAAAGGTCTGCAATATGTATAAATAGACAAAGGGCTAATCTATAGAGGTCCTACATATCTAAGAAAAATACAAATAACTCAATATCTGAACAAGACATTTCACAAAGGAGGACATCCAAATGATCAAAAATATGAAACAGTGTTTGACCTCACCTCTTAGGAGGAAAATACAAAATTAAAATCACAAAAAGATACTGCTATACACTAAGTAGTTAAAAAGAAAAATCTAACAATACCAAGTGTTGATAAGACAGAGAACTAAAAACGCTGATATCTTGCTGAAGGGAATGTAAGCTGGTTCAATCACTTTTAAAAAGTTTTGCAGGATCTATGTTTACCCCATGGAATTGCAGTAATACTCTACATAAATGAAGCTCCAAATTTGCATTTGGATCTTTGTATACATATGTTCAGGCAGTATTTTGAACATTTCCAATTTAGAAATAACCCAAAATATCCATCAATGGTAGAATAAACAAATTTTGGTAATGTCCTTTACACTGGAACATTAGCAATAAAAATTAACTATAAAAAAATGTGAGTGACTCTTATGAACAATGTTGAATGAAAGAAGTCATTCATCATAGAATATGATGCTGTATGATTCAGTTTATCTGAAATTCAAAATTAAATTAAGCATTGTTTATGGAAGTACAATTAGGCAGGAAAAGCATAAAAGTAATGATGCTGTTTAGCACTAAAAAGAAGGGAAAGAGTTCTGAGGAGGGAAAAGCAAGCAAAAGACATCCAAGCTACCAATGCTGCTCTCTTTTTAGATCAGTATAGCGATGAAGCAGGTATTTTTGCTAAGTTTCACATTTATGCTCTATGCATAGTTTGATGTTTGTTATTTCTAGTGTGCTCACATGGATACTGCTGAAAAAAGCAATCTACAGGACAGAATGTATGAGTCAACTAAAAAAACTGTATATGTTACTTATTCAAGCATATATTTATATGTCTAGAAAACTTAAGAGGGAAAAGGAGGGTTTCTTTTTTATCTTAAAGATTTCTGCACTTTAAATTTTTCATAGTGGGCACTTGCTACTTTGCTATTACTTCTTCAAAAGCAATGAAGAAAGAACTCCCAACATGAACATTTTCTGCAATAGTTAAATCCTATCAGCACCATGGTCAAGGCAGAACCAGCATAACATTTTATAGTAACTGTTTCCCTTATGTACTACTTGAAGTGAATGTCTAAAAAAAAAAGAAGCAAAAATTAGCTTGAGAATTATTTAGTTTACATGGGATCTTCTGAAAATAAAATTCTCCAGAGAGGAAATTTTTAAAGTTTTCTCATACTCACCAACCAGCTGCACTCTCCCTGAAGACAAAAGCACCGGATCGTCCTTTCTGACATTATTTATTGAGTCATCTACTAGCTCTTTAATGTGGTCAATTCCTATGACTTTTCCACTAGAGCCAACCTGGAAATGAGGGAATAATTCAATAGCTCACTGACCTAAATTTGTTTCTCAAGTGTCATTAAAGTGTTTCCTCGCCTACAGTCATATTCTGCAATGTGAAATGAAGACAAACAGCCTAAGCTTTCAATTAGTTATTCAGTTTGCTGTAAAATATTTACCAAATACAATTTTTTTCAGCTATAACCCTCAAATGGATAATTATATTTCAGTAATTATGAAACTAGAATCAGTTACAAAAACTTACAATACTAAAAAAAATCCTTTCTTCGATTTCTAATTTTTAAACCCCAAACCCTGAAGATTTAACTGCTTAGTATTAATATTAAATATTAAATGTTTAATAATTGCTTAATAAATTAATATTAAATACTTAAATTGCATTTAACTAATATTAAATGGTGGTGCTATCATTTTTAATTTAAATTGCATCTAAAAGTGTGACTTCAAACATTAAAATGTTACATAAAAAATTCTATAAGGATTTCTACACCTGATTGTACTGCCATATATGGAAAATATAAAATACATAAAAATATAAAAAGGCTCAAAGTATAAATATTAATTGTAAAATAAAGAAAGACAATAAAGACTCTGAAGTCAGACTACCTGGGTTCACATCTAAGCTTCATCACTTACTTACACCTGTACAACTGTGGCAAGTTATTCTATGAATCAGGTTCCTCAGCTATAAAATGACAAGGAAAAGGGTACATACATATCTTATAAATGATGTGAAAAGAGACTATGTGAAAAGCATTTAGAACACTGACTAGCACACATGGTAAATGTATGAAAAATATTAAATTAACACTACTTTTAAAAAGATAATTCAGAAGTCTAATGATTTTTAAAAAGTGAATTTTTCTCTGAAACCACATGTCAAATATTAAGAACATATCATTAAGTAAATATTGTGTCTAAGCTTTAAAAAAATATCCTGGGGTGCTTGAGTGGCTCAATCTGTTGAGTAGTTTCTGCCTTTGGCTCAAGTCATAATCCTAGGGTTCTGCCATGGAGCCCCACACTGGGCTCCCTGCTCAGCCAGGAGCCTGCTTCTACCTCTTCCTCTGCCCCTCACCTTGCTTGTGCTCCCTCTCTCTCTTTCATGCTCTCTCTAGCACATGCTCTCTCTCAAATAAATAAAGTCTTAAAAAAAAATCCTGACATTACATTAAGGAAGGCTTAATTTCTATAAAACAAGTAACAACTGAAAAGAAATACCTGAGTTCTTATTAAGGAACAGACACTGTTCTGGATGCTTAGAATACATCAATGAAAAAAAATATATCAAAATTCCCACCTCCCTAGAGCTTAGGCTAGTAGTCTACCAGTTACATATTAACAGCAAGTTAAATGAATTCTAGTCTTAGATGCATCATCCATAAATCCCAACCTAACTTAACCAGAACCTTCCTATCTGGTTCCCAGGGACAAGATTTTTCATAATAATCAAATTGATTTGATTATCTGTGCACAGATAAACCTTTACTCAAGGTGCCTGAGTAGGCCTTCAAACAGATTGCATAGTTACTTACCAGACAGATAAGTAATAAACTTGAAGTATAATAAATAAGGCATTTTTCTAAGAGTACTTTTCTTAATATAAAAGAAGCTCTACTCTTATTTCTAATTACCCTGTAGGAGTGTTTAGAAATCAGACTCTCTATATCATTTTCTGCCAGCTGAGAATTTGCAGGAATGCAGTCTGGAAGCTACTGGTTGCCATCTTGTGATCACAAGGGAAGAGCCTGACTGAAGCCAACATTTGGAGGAAAGCAAAGCCAAACCAAGAACCAAAGAGACATTCAGTCAATAAAAATGTCTGATCTTCTTTTGAATCCAGCCACACAAAATGCCAGTTAACACTTTAGACTTTTCCATTCTATAAACCAAATAAATAACCTTTCACCTCTGCCAGTTTGGACTGAATCTTCTGTTACTTGCAACAACAAAAAATCCTAAGTGATACATATTCCAACTGCTATACTAATAGAATTTTAAAAAAAACAAACCTCAAAAGCTGCTAGTAAAGAAACATACAGCCAAATATATAATTGTTTCTGCTGGAACAAAATGAAAAATAAAGCTCTTACCATACGTGCAAAACATGCAGTAAGGATTCCACTTCCAGATCCTACATCAAGAGCTTTAGCTCCTTCATGCAATTGATCAAATAGAAGTTCTAGTGCATATGCATGCTGTCAAGAGAAAACAAAGGAAATATTCTTTTTTTTTTCAAGACTCTATATAAAGTATATATACCATGGCATATAAAGTTGCCAACTTCATACCAATTTTCCTACTATTGTCATCTACCAAGATAATGAAAACACAATATATTATATGCTTATATTTACAGAATAAAGAAAATTTTTACTGATTAAATTCTTTTTCTTATTAAATTCTTATATTTACTTAAAATGTTTTAGTAATTTTAGATCTCCAGTGTGTGAATTTTTAAATTTTAATTAGTTAAAAGTCAAAAGCTACAAAAGGATCCACAGTGAAGTCTCTGCCCCACCCATCTCCAACCTTCCCAATCCCCCAAAATTTCACTCCCTAAAGGCAATCCATGTTGTCAGATTTCTTGTGATTCCTTTCAAACATATCCATTCTATGTATATATAAGCAAATACGTATCTGTTTTTTTCATTTATCTTGAAGAACCTTTCTTATCAATACTTATATAGCCTGTTCATTCTTTTTTATGGCTGAGAAGTATATTCTTATATGTATATTATAGTAACAAAAATCTACTCCCTCCCAAAATCCCTAATGAGGGATATTTAAGTCAGCTCCAATCTTCTCTAACAAGAGATGAAATCATCTTAAAAGGTATATGTGTAGGATAATATAATAATGTTTATAGAAATCTTATAGAGTAGGGCACCCGAGTGACTCAGTCAGTTAATCAACTGACTCTTGATTTTGGCTCAGGTCCTGATCTCACCGATCGTGAGATCAAGCCCCACATCTGGCTCCATGCTCAGCAGAAGTCTGCTTAGATTTTCTCTACCTCTGCCCTTTCCCCTACTCGTGAGTGCTCACTCTCTCTCTTTCTCTCTCTCAAATAAATAAATTCTTTAAAAAAATCCTATAAAGTATATTTATAGGATCAATTCTGAGAAGTAGGGCAGCCCCAGTGGCACAGTGGTTTGGCGCCACCTGCAGCCTGGGGTGTGATCCTGGAGACCCGGGATCGAGTCCCACATCGGGCTCCCTGAATGGAGCCTGCTTATCCCTCTGCCTGTATCTCTGCCTCTCTCTCTCTCTCTCTGTGTCTATGAATAAACAAATAAAATCTTAAAAAAAAAATTCTGAGAAGCAGAATTGAGGGGGTCAAAGGATATATATTTTTATGTTTCAGTATATATAAATTATTAATCAAATAAAATAGTCTTGGATACACTTTGGACCAAACCAAGAAATAAAGCCTTTTCTATTCCATCCTCTTTATAAACGTACATTTCAGTGCTTTTCTAAAATAGGCAGTTAGAACTAATAAATATTATCTCAAAAGATGTCCTTAAATGTCTGCTATGTTCATTATTAAAAATCATCAGAGGGCGCCTGGGTGGCTCAATCAGTTAAGTGTCCAACTCCAGGTTTTGGCTCAGGGTCATGATCTCATGGGTCATGGGATAGAGCCCCACATGGGGCTCTACACTCAGCATGGAATTTGTCCCTCTCCACAATTCTCTCTCAAGAACAAATAAAATATTCTTAAAAAAGAAAAAAGAAATTTAAGCATCTGAAATAGGGAATTTTCAAAATGGAGGTTCACTGGAAACTCCCTATTTATTCATTCATTTATTTTAAAGATTGTATTTATTTATTTATTTATTTACTAGAGATACAGAGAGAGAAGCAGGCTCCTCAGGGAACCTGAGGACTTTATCCCAGGACCTCTGGATCACAACCTGAGCCAAAGGTAGGTGGGTCAACCACTGAGCCACCCAGTCTCCCATGGAAACTCCCTATTTAGAAGACAAATTTAGATGACCAAAGCCAGAATATTAGTTACATTGAGGGTAGAGTCTAAGAAACTGGCATTTAGAGAGGCTGCTAGGACGTAGGAAATGTTCTGATCTTCATCTAGGTGGTGGTTACATATATACATATGTGAACATTCATTAAGCTATACACCTAAGATCTGTATGTCTTACTGTGTGTATAGTAACTTAAAATATTATTGAGCGGCACCTGGGTGGAGCAGTCAGTTAAGCATCCAACTCTTGGATTCTTGGTCATGATCTCAGAGACCTGGGACAGAGCCCTATGTCAGGCTCTACACTCAGCACAGAGTCTGCTTGTCCTTCTTCTGTTCCTCCCCCTGCCTCTCTCTTTTTTTCAAATGGATAAGTAAAATCTTTTTTAAAAAAATTATTGAAAAGACTATTTATTCCAATCACTAAAAGTAAATGATCAGACATCATGCTCCCCCTGATGTGACGGAACAGAAAGAACCATTAGGCAGTGTTCTTGAAAAGGGAGGTAGGAGGGATTAAGTTAAATACCACAGGAAACAATTAACCAAGTTTAGAATATGGGAAATTCTACAGGACAAAAGGACAGGTTTTGTTGTTGTTTTTTAAGACTGATTTATTTATTTGAGAGAGGGAAAAGGAGGGAGAGGGGAGGGGGAGACAGAAAGAAAAACTTAAGCAAACTCTGCATTGAGTGTGGAGCCCAACATAGGGTTCAAACTCATGACTCTGAGATCAGGACCTGAGCTGAAACCAGGAGTCAGACACTCACTGCAGTGTCTGGACCTTGTTTGGATCTTATTTAAGCAAATCAACCATTAAAGTTTTTTTGAAACACCTAGTACAGTCTGAGCATGAACTATGTTTAAGATAATAACATACTGGGGATCCCTGGGTGGCACAGTGGTTTGGCGCCTGCCTTTGGCCCAGGGCACGATCCTGGAGACCTGGGATCGAATCCCACATCGGGCTCCCGGTGCATGGAGCCTGCTTCTCCCTCTGCCTGTGTCTCTGCCTCTCTCTCTCTCTCTGTGACTATCATAAAAAAAAAAAAAAAAAAGATAATAACATACTAAGGAACACCACTAGGTATGATATAGTATTGCCATGTTTTTAAAGTCATTGGATTTATATTTAAATATTTAGGGGTGAATAATATTATGCTTGAGATTTGTTTTTAAATAGTTCAGCAAGAGAGAGACAAAGATAAAAACAAGATTAACAAATTGTGGGTAATTATTAAAGGTGATGATGGCTACATGAGGGTTCATTTTATTATTCTATTTGTATATGTGGTGTTGGAAACTTTCCATATAAAAAAGTTAAAAAGTTAAGACTACTATGCCACAACTAATGTAAGAAGGGAAAAAGGCCTTTAATAGATACAACTACACACAATCCTAAGATCTTCAAACAGTGTTCCAGAGAGTCATTAAGGTTCCACAAAAGCCCTTTAGGGATAACACAAAGATGTAAACTGAGGGATGGGTGTGTTTTAGGAAAAGAGTAAGAGAGAACTAACTTTAACTATTTTTCACATAGATTGCTCTACAAGAGAGGCTCTTGTCTAAAGAATAAAAAACAAAACAAAACAAAAAAAGAGTGAAAAACACTAGTGCTATGAAAAAGAGTTCTGGATTAAGCATCAAAAGTAGCTTTCATCAGACTTTTAATCAGTTATGAGGTTTAGAATTAATAAGATAACAAGTATTAGACTTGAAAAATAGGGAATTAATCAAAGAAACAAAATAACTCCTGCAATATCTGGCTTTCCTGATTCAGAAATCAAAGGACCTTCTTTAATCTATAGGCAGTACTGTACCATCTTAATCCCAAAAAACCCTTAGGGATATTTTTTTCAGTACTAAGTTTGTATAAGATTTTTTTTTTAAGGGGACTATCACTGAGCCATTATTAAAGCCTCATTCGATTTAAAATGTCAAGGTCTTCAATCACAATTATTAGATTTTTTTAATACTTTTATCACCCTACCTATTATTTTCTGGATAACACGTTTATCTCTAAATCCCAAAACTACAGTTTTTTAAATGTTCTTTTTTATAATTATGAAAAATTTTAAATCCACAAATACATTGAATACCCTTTTTTCCTTATATACAGTCACCAACTTGATATATTGTGCCAGCTGTTTTATCAAACCATCTGAAAATAGGCTGTGGACATCACGATACTTCACTCCAAAATACTTCAGCATGAATCTGCCAAAAAACTAGGACATTTCCCTTTGCAACCACATCACCATTAATACACTCAAGAAAATCATCAATTCAGTGTCATCTAATATATGTACCATACTCAAATTTCAACTGTCCCCAAAATGTCCTTTAAAACTGTTCAAGGTTTATGCATTGCATTTGTCAATATAAAATATTCTCCCCTCAATTCTCCTGTACCTACCACTTCTCTGTTCTTTAAAGCACAGACTCCTTTAGGGAGTCCTGTCTAGCTGTCCCACATAATACCCTATATTCTAGATGTGTGAATTTCCTCATGATTAGATTCAGATCAAAGACGTAGCAAGAACAGCACCTAAGGCTTGCTATGCACCTCCCACTGCATCACATCAGGAAGCACATAATGTTGGGTCACCTCATCCCTGGACCTGCCAAGCTCAACCGTTCAGTTAAATATGGTAACAACATAGATTACTCTTATCTTAAAGGCATAATTTTCTCTTTGTAATTAATAAGTCCTATGTAGAATAATCATAGGACTATGAACATTTTTGCGCCCCAACAACCTTCCTCTAAATTGTTCTAGATTGATGATTTCTGCCCAATTCATTTTTGTGCCCCAACAACCTTCCTCTAAATTGTTCTAGATTGATGATTTCTGCCCAATTCAATCATATTGATGATTTTTAAATAGTGATTTTTTTAAAGGTTCTATTATTCCCTCCATATGTATTAATTGGCATTTTTCTGTTTTTCATTTTTTCCCTGTCTTGCCTTTTTAAAAAAATCTCTACGAATTCATGAATTTTTGTTTCTTAATTCACAGTATTACAATCCATTATCTTCATTATCTATCATTTTTCAATTCTCAAATTATCTCCAATTTGGCCTCTGGTAGTCTCTTCAAACCTGCTCCTATGTCCTTCCAACATCACCCCATCAACCTCTGAGTACTTCCTCACCTTCCAAAATTTGGTCACTTCTCCAAGGGGAGTAGAAATGATATTTAGGATTCAATATCTATATGCTAAATGTGCTCAGGGTCCTCAAGATGCCATTTTAACAGATTACTTTTAATTTCTTGCCCAAAGCATATATCACATTTTCAATTAAGACTTTGGAAAATATTCCAGGGTTGTAGATACTTCCAAGCAAGTCTGTGACTTATTTTTTTATTTTTTTAAAGATTTTATTTATTCATGAGAAACACAGAGAGAGAGAGAAGAGAGAATGGCAGAGACACAGGCAGAGAGAGAGGCAGGCTCCATGCAGGGAGCCAGATGCGGGACTTGATCCCAGGACTCCAGGATCACGTCCTGGGCCGAAGGCAGGCGCTCAACCTCTGAGCCACCCAGGGATCCCCTAAGTCTGTGATTTAAAAGTTCATTACACAGATGTCATTTCTCTTTGCTCCTCACTTTCTGTTTCTTTTAATACTTCTAAGATGAAAAAAAATACTTCTAATATCTATATAATAAATGATGCAAAAATCACAAATGTTTGTTCATATAGTTAATACTATTTTATTCTACTCACATTCTGGTTCAGCAAGCATCAAAGGATTATTACTGTTTGTACATACCCACATACGTATAGATGTACTGTGTGACTATATATATATATACACATAAATACACACACATTTTCCTTATTAAGAGACACAAGTAAAGATACATAAGTAATTAAAATGCATTCTTTTATATATAAGAAAATTCTAATACAAACTATGACATGGAAGAACCTTGAGGATGTGACACTAAGTGAGATACACTAGTCATAAAAAACAATACGGCGTGATTCCACTTATAGGGTATCTAGAGTAATCAAATTCATAGAGACAGTGGAATGGTGGTCACCTGGGGCTGGGGAAAGCAAGGAATGGGAAATTACTGTTGAATGGGTAGAGAGTTTTAGTTCTGCAAGACGATAAGAGTTCTGGAGATTGGTTACACAACAATATCAATGTATTTTTTTTTTAATCCATTTTTTTAAATTTTTTATTCATTTATGATAGTCACAGAGAGAGAGAGGCAGAGACACAGGCAGAGGGAGAAGCAGGCTCCTTGCACCAGGAGCCTGATGTGGGACTCGATCCCAGATCTCCAGGATCGCGCCCTGGGTCAAAGGCAGGCGCTAAACCGCTGCGCCACCCAGGGAGCCCCAATATCAATGTATTTAACACTATTAAGCAATACACTTAAAAAACAGTTGAGAGGGCACCGGGGGTGCCCAGTGGTTGAGCATCTGCCTTTGGCTCAGGTCCTGATCCCAGGATCCTGAGATCGAGTCCCCCATCAGGCTCCTCAGAGAGAGCCTGCTTCTCCCTCTGCCTATGTTTCTGCCCCTCTCTCTGTGTCTCTCATGAATAAATAAATAAAATCTTTAAAAAAAAAAAAAAAGGTTGAGATGGTAACTTCTGTGTTATATCCATTATACCACAATAAGAACTGTTTTAAATGCATCCTTTTCAACAATTAAAAGACAATCCAAATAAGAAATGAAAAGAGATATGAATAAACACTTCTCCAAAGAAGATACACAAATGGTCAATAAGCACTTGAAAGGATGCTTAACATCATAACCACTAGAGCAATGCAAATCAAAACCACAATACTACTTCACAGCTACTAGGATGGATAAAATAAAGCATACAATAACAATTGTTGACAAGAAAGTAGAGAAACTGGAGTCCCCATTTGTACCTTGCTGGTGGGAATGTAAAACAGTGTAGCCATTTGGAAAAAAGTTTGGCAGTTCCTTAGAATGCTAAATATAGAATCACTGTATGATCTACCAATCCCACTCCTAAGAATTGAAAATACATGCATACACAAAAACCTGTACATTAATGTTCAGAGTAGCATTTTTCACAGTAGCTTGAAAGTGGGAACAACTTAATGTTCATCAACTGACAAGCAAAGTGTGGTATGTCTACACAATGGAATATCATTCACTATAAAAAGAAATGAATTAGAGATACATCCTACAACAGAAACTTTGGAGATACTGCAAAGTATAAAAAGCCATTGGCAAAATGCCGTAACTTTGTATGATTCCATTTATGCAAAATGTCCAAAAGAGATATAGAAACAAAAAGCACATTAGTGGTCACCAGGACCTAGGCAGAGGAGAGATGGGAATTCACTGCTAATGGATAACAGCGTTCTTTTGGATGTGAGAAAAATGTTCTGAAATTGGATAGTGGTGCTGTTTGCACAATTCTAAACAGACTAAAACCTATGGAATTATAGACTTTAACAGGATGAATTTTATAGTATATGAATTATAATAGCTTACTAAATTGGTTATTTCTTTTTGTTGTTGAAAAATGCATCCTTTGCCACGGAGCTACCGCCATGTTTTGTCTGGCAGTGAACTAAATATTCAGCACCAAGCTTCAGGCGGGAAAAATGGCATACAGTATTTTCTTTAATAGCTGAAGACTCACCCCTCCAGTCAACTTCCCAAACATGTGGGGTACCAATTCTCCAAACTAACTTTTAGAATTAATGTTTCTATATAAATCTTTTATTTCAAGTAGTAGTTCAAACTGCTTGCAGGAATCTTAAGATTACAATTTTTATAATCATTTCTTTGAATAGTTAACATATTTAAAAAAACATTCCTAGGGCACCTGGGTAGCTCAGTTGGTTGAGCCTCTGACTCTTGATTTTGGCTCAGGTCATAATCTCAAGGTTCTGGGGAACCCTGCATTGGGTTCCCTCAAAGGGGAATCTACTTGGGGATTCTCTCTCTCCCTCTGCCCCTCCCCCTGCTTGTGCATACGCACACTCTTTCTCTAAGATAAGTAAATAAATCCTAAAACACACACATGCGCACACACACATTCCTATTCCATGGTTAAAAAAACACAAAAAAGTGAGGGATGCCTGAGTGGCTCAACTGGTTAAGAGTCTTCCTTTGGCTCAGGTCATGATCCCAGGGTACTGAGACTGAGCCCCGAGTCAGGCTCCATGCTCAGAGGGGAGGCTGCTTCTCCCTCTCCCTCTGTCTGCTGCTTCTCCTGCCTGTGCTCTCTCTGTCCAATAAATAAAATCTTTGGGGCACCTGGGTGGCTCAGTCAGTTGAGTATCTGCCTTCCACTCAGGTCATGATCTCAGGGTCCTGGGATCAAGCCCCACATCAGGCTCCCTGCTCAGTGTGGAGTTTGCCTCTCTCCCTCCCCCTGCCTATACATTCGCACTCTCTCTCTCCCTGGCTCATCTCTCGCTCACTTGCTCATTCTTTCTCTCAAATAAATAAAACTTTATAAAAAAATCTTTAAGAAAAAACACAAAACAGAAAAACAGTAACAATAACAACCACCACCACCACCAAAGAAGGGGGCACCTAGCTGGCTCAGCTGGAGAAGCGTGCAACTGTTGATCTTGGGGTTGGGCATATAAGCCCCACCTTGGGTGTAGAGATTATTTAAATAAATAAATAAACTTTTAAAAAAAAGCTCAAAACAAAAAAAAAAAGAAAAATTGCTAACGTGTAGAGGGTACAAAGTGAAAAGCAGATCTCACTTTCACACTCATCCCTCCAATCATCTAATTATGACCTGAGAAGAAATCATTTTTAGGGCAGCCCGCCCAGGTGGCTCAGTGGTTTAGTGCCTGCCTTCAGCCTAGGGTGTGATCCTAGAGACCCGGGATCGAGTCCCACGTCCAGCTCCCTACATGGAGCCTGCTTCTCCCTCTGCCTGTGTCTCTGCCTCTCTCTCTCTCTCTCTGTGTCTCTCATGAATAAATAAATAAAATCTTTAAAAAAAAAAAAGGAAAAAATAATTTTTAGTTTTCATGCCTATTAAGAAGACGTGTGTTTGTTTATGTGCACATTTGATTTACTATTCTGTATTCTACATTTATACTTAATGTTTCCTGAACATCTTGCCATGTTGGTACTTACAGATATTCCTCACTTAACAGCTACAGTATTTCACTGTATGGATGTACTATAACTATTAACCATCTACTATTAGTTGACTATTAGCGATCAGTGTTGTTTTTTGTTTTCTATTATAAATAATGTGGCAATGAACATCTAGTCATTTTGTACCTAAAAAATATAGCACAGGATAAATATCTTGAAACAAAACAGAAGAGTGTAAGATATCTTTATTTCACATTTTATAGATTTGTCAAACTGTCTTCCAACACTAACAATTTACTCTCTCAACAAAAAGTATGTGATTGTTTCCCCCTTTCCAATACAAAGTATTAAATTTTTTGATCTTTGACAATCTGATAGGTGAAAAATGGTACTTCACTACAATGCTAACGTGTAATTTACTAAGTATATAAATATTAATGTAAATGACATTTTTAAAAATTTGTTTAAATGTTAACATCATCTGTATTTCTTTTTCTATGAACTATCATTCTTGTACTTTACCTATATTCTTTTGGGTTTCCCAGTCTTTCACGCTTCTTAATTTATAAAATGCACACCAACACTTGTATATGAAAATTAACCCTAGGTTGTTACATGTATTACAAATACTTTCCTCAGTTTTTCTTCTTTTAATTTTGCTTACTACATTTTTTTCTCTGCAGAATTCCTAAATTCTTATGTTGCAAAATATACCATGGTTTTAATGGCTTGACTTTTGTCACATTTTAAAAAGTCATTTCTAGGGGCACCTGGATGGTGCCCTAGTTGGTTAAGCATCTGACTCTTGATTTCAGCTTAGCTCATGATCTCAGAGGTCATCAGATCCAGCCCCACATTGGGCTCCACACTCAGCAGAGAGTCTGGCTCTCTTTCTCTCTCTATGCCCCCCAGCCTCTCCCCCAGCTCATACTCTCTTACTAGAATAAATAAATCTTTAAAATATAAATAAAAATAAATTTTAAAAGTGTAATTTCTATTTAATGTTTACAAATATTTTTCCTGTATTTTCATCTAGTATAATTACCAGTTCATCATAATATACATGTTAATTTATCTTTTTTTTTTAAGATTTTATTTATTTATTCATGACAGACATAGAGAGTGAGAGAAAGAGAGGCAAAGACCTAGGCAGAGACCTAAGCAGAAGGAGAAGCAGGTTCCATGCAGGAAGTCCGATGTGGGACTCGATCCTGGGACTTCAGGATCACACCCTGAGCCAAAGGCAGATGCTCAACCACTGAGCCACCCAGGTGTTCATGAATTTATCTTAATATAAAGAAGGCTTTCTCTTTAAATGAGAGCTTCTCCAATCCCAAATACTTTCAGAGAATGAGAAAGCTATTGTTCTTCTCCCCAAAAACTAACAGAGTACTCATTCAAATAACTGACATTTAAAACCCAAGAAAATTCCCAACAGATTAAAAGTGCTAGATAACTTAAAATAGGTTCTTTTCCAAGGTACAGAACTTCAAAGCTGCTATACTTGACCAGACCCTAATGAATTTTCCAAATAAGAAATAATATTCAATTTGAGATTTCTACAATATATCCATTATATTATTCAAAATATTCTCTTCCTTTTTTTTTTTTTAAAGATTTTATTTATTTATTCATGAGCGACACTGAGAGAGAGAGAGAGAGAAAGGCAGAGACATAGGCAGAGGGAGAAGCAGGTTCCATGCAGTGAGCTCAATGTGGGACTCGATCCTGGGACTCCAGGATCACGCCCTGGGCTGAAGGCAGCCACTAAACCACTGAGCCACCCAGGTGTCCCAAATATTCTCTTCCTTAATTTGTTCATCACTAAATAACCTTTTATATCCAATTTTTATGCGACTAGATACTAATGACAACCAACAAAAACTTTAATGACTACTTCTACCAAGAAGACTTTCCTCTATACACTGTATATTAAGAACAAGAGGTTCATTACCCATCTACATAACTCATAGATGATAAAACTGATCCAATTAAAAGTTTAACTTTTTAAACGTTTTTTACTGAAGAAAACAATCTTACAGGAAAAATGTGATCCACTCATACCCAAAGGACCAAAGTTAACTTACCATGTGTGGAGCACTGATTGTTGCTTGGAAACCTGCAAAAGAAGAAGAAAACTACTGACATACTCAGCTGCAAAAACATACCAGACACTCCATGTAACTCCTTTTTTAACATCTACAAATTCTGTTTCATAGTAATATTTTTTTTATTTTTATGATCTCAAGGAAATAAAACTTTTATTTTGCATTTTAGAGTACTGTCAAGAAGCTTAGTTAAAATGAGAAAATACAATCCTGCCAAAGCCTAATGTGCTCATCTAGTATAACACTCCCACTATTTCTGAAAATTTCTTCTCCCATAGAGTTAGCTAAGAAAGTGAGAATGTCAAGAAGTTGAGTTGGTAAGTTTATGACTTGATTTCTCTCTCTGGGTTTGTTTTTTTTTAAGATTTTTATTTATTTATTCATGAGAGACACAGAGAGAGAAAGGCAGAGACACAGGGAGAGGGAGAAGCAGGCTCCTCAAGGGGAGCCTGATGTGGGACTTGATCCTGGAACTCCGGGACCATGCCCTGAACCGAACGCAGATGCTTGACCACTAAGCAACACAGGTGTCCCTCTCTCAGGGTTTATAAAAAGAAAATAAACTTCCACATGTAATAAATATGCAAAATCTCTGAAAATTAAATTGCTTCATATTTCTGGCAACTTACTGAGCAACTGGCAAACGAAGCAGCTTAAGAGACTAATAAACGACCTCAATTTACTCTGTATACTATCACCTGGTGGTAATTTACAATCTTTTCTTAGTTTTTGGCTTTCAAATTTTTTCTTCCAGTGCTGCTTTTTCAAAACTTATTTACCTGCTTCTGCATCTGAAGCAATTTTCACTGAGCGGTGGTAGCAGGTGCCTTCGGGGTTCAGAAGCTCCCCAGGATCTTCTTTGCTGACTGTCATAGTGCTTCAAAAGAAGAAAGTATGGCAGCTGGCTGACTGAATCCTGAGGCCCTTCTAAGCCTCAAAGGCGCCCACTGCCAAGGCTCAGCAGTTCAGCAAAACCTGCTTCAGGAGAAGGAGTTAAATATCGAATTTTCTAAAACCAAGCACAAACCTAAAAATTCAGGGCAAGTAAAGCAGAGAAGTCAGTAACCACTTAATTACATTTACTTCCTTTAATATTGATTTATAAAACTAATATTAATGTGAAAAATAGCTTTAGTCAACATTAAGGCCCTAAAGAAAACTTAGCACTCAGCTTAAACTGAAATTTTCATTAAAAGTATGTCTTAAAGAAAATGTTTAAAATATTCTCTATATATATTACATGCAGTTTGAAAAAATAGAAAAGGTACTTCATACATAACATCATTTTATTGAAATGGCTATGTTCGGGATTATGACATTTAACTGAGGCATAAAATTCAAACTAGCAAGGTAGTAATAGATAAATATCTGTGTTCCAATCTATTTTTACTTAACAAAAATTATACAGTAAATGAGTAAAAATGTGGCATTTCCAGAAATCCAGAGCTTACCTATTGATTGTGGAGAATCCATATAAGGATTACATTTTGCATAGTGGGAACGGTCTGTAGCCAGCATTACTTCAAATACTTTATCTGTTTTGATGATTCCATTTTCTGAAATGAATGAGGCAAAAATTTTAAGCTAGGAGTGAGATGATTAGATGTACTTTAGAATAATTATTATGCCTGTACTGCAGAGACTGGACTGGAAGAGAGCAAGACTGGAAGTTGCTGCAATTGCCCAGGTAAACACAGCCTGGTCTTCAGTGATGACATTAAGGAGGAAGAAATGTAGAAGGATTTGAGTTTTATTTAATAGGTAATATATACCTAACTAGCTCTGGGTAATGGCTGAGATGCTGATATCAGACACTGATTTGTGAAATCCTGGAGAAGGCTCAGAGTTAAGGAGGAGAAGCGTAACTTATTCAGTTAGTGACTATAAACCATACAAGTAGAGATTTGCAGAGCCAGTCTACTGAACACGTAAATCGGGGGCTCAGGAAAGAGATCTAACACAGTGATACAGACTTCTAGTCATGTAGATGGGAAGTGAAGCAATGGAAGTGAACTCAAGAGTCCAGGGAAGATACACAGAGAAGAAAAACAAAAGTGAACACTGACGAGATGTGCAAAGGAAGTGGAACCTTAAAAGATTATGACAAAAAGCAGCCACAAGGGTAGATGAAAATAGATAAACCGTTACAAAGCCCAAGTGAACACAAGGGTAGATGAAAATAGATAAACCGTTACAAAGCCCAAGTGAAAAGAAATTTTTCAAGAAGGAAAGTAAGGTCAATAAGGATTATATTTGGCTCCCCCAATAAACTATAAGTTCTTTGATATTAAATAGAAGACGTTAAACTTGAATAACCCTCTTGGTACCATGCACAGTTATTATTCAGTAAAGCCCTTATTAGCTCACTCAGTATGTTTACTGACTGTCTAAAACACACCAGACACAATGATACATGCTGAGAATCATACAGATAAGATAATTTTACAATTTAAATGGGTGAATTATATAGTATAAAAGTATACTTTACTAAAGTTTTTTTTTAAAGATGTTATTTATTTATTCATGAGAAACAGAGAGAAAGAGAGGCAGAGACACAGGCAGGAGGGCGAAGCAGGTTCCATGCAGGGAGCCCGACGTCTCCAGGATCACACCCTGGGCTGAAGGCAGTGCTAAACTGCTGAGCCACGCAGGCTGCCCAGTAAAGCTGTTTTTTAAAAAAATTCAATGAGGGCACCTGGGTGGCTCAGTTGGTTAAGTGTCCAGCTCTTGGTTTTGGCTCAGGTTGTGATCTTGGGGTCCTAAGACCAAGCCCTATGTTGGGCCCCACAATCAGTGTGGAGTCTGCTTGTCCCTCTCCCTCTGCTCCTCCACTTGCTCGCTCAATCTCTCTCTCTCATAAATAAATTAAAAATCTTAAAAAATTTTAATGAGACTAGGAGTGGCAATCATGAGAGGCTCTGATTCTGGGGGAGAATCAAAAGAAAATAGGGAAAGGATGATGCCTTTCGGTGCAGCAATGAAGGGAAAAGATAATT
Source organism: Vulpes lagopus (assembly GCF_018345385.1). Lineage (NCBI taxonomy): Eukaryota > Metazoa > Chordata > Mammalia > Carnivora > Canidae > Vulpes > Vulpes lagopus. The sequence continues at coordinate 97,636,798 of NC_054825.1, read as the reverse complement.
AAGGATCCGGCAGAAACAAAAGAGCAAGAAGATGTGCCGACCTCTCCCCTTTTCCCAGCACTAATACCAACACATCACCATCTTTTAAAGAAACTACAAGTCACTATACTGAAAAAAGGTGCCCTGGAACTGTGTCCACAAAATGTCTAAAAACAGGAAAAAGAAAAAAGCCCAACTCCATTCAAAGATATTATAAAAAGAAAACAAAATGCACATCAAAACATTTCAGCTGAGGAGCACCTGGGTGGCTCAGCAGATTGAGCATCCAACCCTTGGTTTTGGCTCAGGTCATGGTCTCTGGGCCATGAGATTGAGCTCCCACTCGTGCTCCAAGCTTATCATGGAGTCCACTTGAGATTTTTTCTCCCTCGCTCTCCCTCCCCTTCTGCTCCTCCACTCTACTTCTGCTCATAAGCTCTCTCTAAAATAAATAAATAGGGGATCCCTGGGTGGCTCAGCGGTTTAGCGCCTGCCTTTGGCCCAGGGCACAATCCTGGAGTCCCAGGATTGAGTCCCGCGTCGGGCTCCCGGCATGGAGCCTGCTTCTCCCTCTTCCTGTGTCTCTGCCTCTCTCTCTCTCTCTCTCTATCATCAATCAATCTTTTAAAAATCAAATAAATAAAATATTAAAAAAAAAATCAACAAGGACACCTGGGTGGCTCAGTGGTTGAGCATCTGCCTTTGGCTCAGGGAGTGATCCCAGGGTTCCAGGATAGAGTCCCACATTGGGCTTCCTGAATGAAGCCTGCTTCTCCCTCTGCCTGTGTGTCTGCCTCTCTCTCTCTCTCTCTCTCTCTGTGTGTGTCTTTGATGAATAAACATATCTTTAAAAAAGGGGGAGGGGCTGGGTGGTTCAGTTGGTTAAGTGTGTGACTGGCTCAGGTTGTGATCCTAGGGTCCTGGGATTGAGCCCTGTGTCAGATTCCACACTCAGTGGGGTGTCTTATTCTCCATCTCCCTCTGCCACTTCCCCTACTCATGCTCTCTCTCTCTCCAATAAATAAATAAGGAGCACCTGGATGGCTCAGTCGGTTAAGTATCTGCCTTTAGCTCATGTCATCATCCCAGCTCAGGTCATATATCCCAGGGTCCTGAGATGAAGCCTTCCATCTGCCTCCCTGCTCAGTGGGGAGCCTGCTTCTCCCTCTCCTACTCCCCCTGCTTGTGTTCTCATGCACTCTCTCTTTTGTCAAATAAAGAAAATCTTAAAGAATAAATAAAATCTTTAAAAAATTTTTTAAACATTTCAGCTGATTAAATGGAAACAATAATTTTAAAACTATATTCTAAGGACACCTGGGTGGCTCACTGGTTGAGCGTCTGCCTTTGGCTCAGGGTGTGGTCCTGGAGTCCTAGGATCAAGTCCCACACTGGGCTCCCTTCATGGAGACTGCCTCTCCCTCTGCCTATGTCTCTGCCTCTCTCTCTCTGCCTCTCTCATGAATAAATAAAATCTTTAAAAAAATAAAATAAAATAAAATAAAAAATAAAACTATATTTCCAAGAAAACCGCAGGCAGTATGTAAAACTATCACCAGGAAAAAAATCAAGCTCATGACATTTACTAATAAAACTATCAGACTTTCGGGGCACCTGGTGGCTCAGTTGGTTAAGCATCGAACTTTTGATTTCAACCCACGTCATGATCTCAGGGTACTAAGATGGAGCTCCACTGCACTTGGCATGGAGCCTGCTTAAGATTCTCTCTCCTCCTCCCTCTGCCCTTCCTCTTCCCCCACCCCACCCCAAGCCCAAGTTCAAGGTATACTCTCTCTAAAACAAATGACAACAACACCAAAAACTTTTTCAGACTTTAAAGGCATAGAAAAAACCCTCAGAGCCTCAAGGCAAAAAATTCGAATTACCTAAGAAGAGTTAAAAAAAAAAAAAAATTAGGCAACCATCAGATTTCCTAAGAGCAAAATTCAAAGCAAAGCAAGAATGAAGCAACATTTTCAAGAAAATTCAAAAAAAGAAAGTGCAAGGGTGCCTGTCTGGCTTGGTTGGTTAAGCATCTGACTCTTGGTTTTGGCTCAGGTCATGATCTCAGGATCCTGGGATCAAGCCCTAGAATAGGTCTGACGCTCAGTGGGGGAGTCTGCTTGAGATTCCCTCTCTCTGTCTGCCTGGCCCCTCTGCATACTCATTCTGAAAGAAAAGAAAAAAAAAGAAAAGAAAAGAAAAGAAAAGAGAAGAGAAGAGAAGAAAGAAGAAAGAAAGAAAGAAAGAAAGAAAGAAAAAGAAAGAAAAAGAAAGAAAAGAAAGAAAGAAAGATCAACAATTAAAAGAAGCAAACTACTGAGACATCTGGTTGGCTTGGTACACAGAGCATGCAACTCTTGATCTCAGGATCATGAGTTTAAGCCCAACATTGGGCATAGAGCTTACTAAAAGAAAAAAAATTAAAACCCAACAACAATAAAAAAAAAGAAAAAACAAACTACCAATACATTCAACAACATGGATAAACCTCAAAAGTACTAATCTCAGTAAAAGAAGCCACATAAGGAGACTATATACTATATGGTTCCATTTATATCAAATTCTAGAAAAGTCAAAACCATAACGGCAGAAGGCTGATCTATGACTGCTAGAGATAAAAGGAGTAGATTAATTGCAAAAGGGCACGAGGAAAAAGAACTATATTAGAGATTAGCAAGCTTACATAAAAGTCCAAATAGTAAATATTTCAGGCTTTGCAGGCCAAAAACTCTCTGTTGAAACAACTCACCTCTATCAAAGTAGTATGGGAACAACCACAAACAATATCAAAAAAGGCTGTGTTAACATAAATCTTTATTTCTAAAAGCAGACAATAAGGATGCCTGGGAGGTTCAATAGGTCACTGAATTGGTGGCTCAATGTCCTGGGATTGGGCCCCACTTTGGGCTTCATGCTCGGTCAGGAGTCTGCTTCAGGATTCTCTCTCTCCCTCTGCCCCTCCCCTGGCCTGCCCACACATGTGTGCTCTTTCTCTAAAATAAATAAATACCTTTATCAATAAATACAGACAAAAGAACAGATTGGCTTGAAGGCTGTAGTTTGCTGACCCCTGTTCTATATCATTAGTGTTGGTTACACAACTGTACTTGTCAAATTTTTCAAATTACAGTTGTTGTTGTTGTTGTTGTTGTTTTTTTAAGAGAAAGAGAATGTGCGACAGAAGGGGAGAAACTTAAGCAGGCTCCAGGCCCAGCAACCGTGAGTTCATGACCTGAGCTGAAATCAAGAGTCAGACACTTAACTGACTGAGTCACCCAGGTGCCCCCTAAATGGTTTTTAAAAGCATGTCACTATTTATTAATAAGCTGTACACATCAAGGCTCAGAATCAAGCTCTATTAGGCCATTACTGGGTGGTTTCCAAAATTTTCAACACAAGATGCTTTTTATTTTTGCCCTCAATTCTGCATTTTGAAAGATGCCTAAAATAAGCTACATTTACTAAGTTATTAACTTATTTTGCCATTTTTGGTAATTTGACGTATACAACTGCCAGCTCCCTGAAATATTTTTATTGAACAGCAAAATAATTTAATGTTTTAGTTCTCATATATAGCCTAATTACAAGTAAGTGTATGATTATCCTTAGTCTTTCTGAAATAGTGAACAGCTTTAGAACCACCCATACCCAATCTTCTTGCACTCTAGGGACCAAGGGCCTTAATTAAATTAAATAATTATAATAACGGCTAATGTTGGTCCAAATATGCAATTGATCCAAAGGAGAAGTTAGTAGGATTCAAAAAGGAAAATGCAATAGAATTCAAGCCATAAGCCAAATAATAAAAAACTTGAAAAGATTATAACCATGTAAAGGTGTCTGTTTCTCTCAACTGGAAGGATGGGGAAGGGTGTAGAAAAAAAATGCTGTAAGAATCATGATTTATGACATGATTTCAAGCAACTGATTGAATGGAAAAACAAGGAAAAATATCTGACTATTCCTCTATAATAGTGGAGGGATCTACGATATTAGAAACAGAAAGCAGGGAATAAACTCACAGCTGACTACATAACCCAGCCAAATGCTGACATAGCCATACCATCGATAACTATTGATTTTCAGCACTTAAAAAATCAACAAAATCTGAACTTATTTACTGTTCAGAACAAAATGCAAATTATCAACTTTGACAATGTAAAAGAGCCACTAATAAGTTGGAAAATCAGAGGGAGAACTCCTAGTATCTTTTCTTTCAGAGTAGAAGGGTTACCAGAGGTAGTGTTAGTTTATAAATTATGGAACAAGAAACTGAGGTTAAAGTATATTACTTAAGGTAACCACAAAAAAGGAAGCAAAAAAGTATAACCATATGGGGGAAGGGTGGGTGTGCAGGGTGTATATACTAATCCATCTCAGCAGAAGGTTAACAGAAAATGTCTAAAGCTGATAAAACAAGTAATGACTATTTAACCACATGATTTAAAGACATGAAGATAATCACCAGAAGAACCAAAAAATGTAGTTAATCAGGCTCCCTGCATGGAGCCTGCTTCTCCCTCTGCCAGTGTCTCTGCCTCCCCACCCCCCCGTCTCTCTCATGAATAAATAAATAAAATCTTAAAAAAAAAAATAGTTAAAAGTGGTTCCCTCTACGCAATGAGTCTAGAGGTGGAGAGGAATGGAGCCAAACAATTATTTTTTTTTTCAATAGAAGCCTTTGTGTATGATTTTATCTTTTAATCATGTCCATATATTACTTGACTAAAAATTAACCTTGGGGCACCTGGGTGGCTCAGTTGGTTAAAGTGTCCAACTCTTGATCTCCATTCAGGTCTTGATCTTGGGGTGGTTAGTTCAAGCCCCATGTTGGGTTCCATGCTGGGTGTGGAGCCTACTTAGAAAACAGATGAATGAATGAATGAATGAATGGTTTTTTAAAAAATAAAAATTAATCCTAATTCTCCTAACCTTGTAATCACAAACAGTATGATTTATATAGATATATATACAATACACACACACACACAGACCCCTCCAATTAGCACAATGTAAGATGTGGCAGGGGACTCCTTTTCCTTCACAGTGGTAGAATTTTTTTTTTTTTTTATGATAGTCACACACACACACACACACACACACACACACAGAGAGGCAGAGACATAGGCAGAGGGAGAAGCAGGCTCCATGTACCGGGAGCCCGACGTGGGACTCGATCCCGGATCTCCGGGATCGCGCCCTGGGCCAAAGGCAGGCACTAAACCGCTGCACCACCCAGGGATCCCACAGTGGTAGAATTTTAGCTGGGTGCATTACTTAGCCTCTCTGTAGTTATGTGTAGTCTTAAAATAAAGTTCCTGTCAATGGAACATACACAGAAATTTGTATGCAATTTCCAGATCATCCCCTTAGAAAGGAATGGAGGTTTTTCTCTTTTCCCATTCTTCTCCCCACTGGCTGGAATATGGAAATGATGGAGGTAAACTATCTTCAACCTTTCAGATGAGGGGAAGACTTTAGGAAGCACAAGAGAGACGGAACCCAGGTCCTCAACACTGTGGAACCACACTATTAGCTCTGAATTGCTTATACTTGGGTTGTTACAGAAGATAGAAACTGATTTTGTTTAAGCCATTGTTATTTTGGTCTTTGTTATAGCAGCTGAACAGGTACCCTAATGCACACAGTATCTGAAGAGGAAAACAAGATCAGTCTGAAGAATAGGATTAGAGTTGGAGCATGGGAATAGGCTGTATAATACCCTAAAGAGGCCTAAAAGCTAAGCAAGAGGTGTTTACATTTAATACAGTAAGCAACAGGAAGCCTGGGCAGGCAAGTGACTTTCTGCGTAATGTGTAGAACAGAGCTGAGGGGAGGGACACTGAGAATGTGACAACCTATCAGACACTTGGAGGTGTATCATTCCAAGTGTGGACTAAAGATCCAGGCTGGAAGAGTACCAAAGAAAATACAGTAGAAGCGATGGCTAGGAAAGGTATCCATAAGAACTGCTGAGTTAGGGATGCCTGGGTGGCTCAGCGGTTTAGCATCTGTCTTCAGCCCAGGGCATCATCCCGGAGTCCAGGGACTGAGTCCCCCATCCGGCTTCCTGCGAGGAGCCTGCTTCTCTCTCCATGTCTATGCCTCTCTCTCTCTGTGTGTGTGTCTCTTGAATAAATAAATAAAATCTTTAAAAAAAATGCTGAGTTAATATGGTGACAGTCTGAAAGAATCAATGACTACTCCAAGATTTTTAGTCTGGGAGAATAGAAGAACGGAAGCAACTCTGGCAGAATTGAAAAGGAAGAAAGCCTGTGTTGATATGAAGCAGGGAACACTGCCATGGACTTCAAACAAGTGTCTCTAAACTTGCTACAAAGTTACATCTCAATAAAAAAAAGATTATGTTACATTATTCTACTTTATGTGACTTAAACAGTTGTTAATCATCTAGTCTATATTCCTTCTCAACTATCAACATGCCAGGAAAAACAATAAGAAATGAACAAACTGGTCACCTTTTATTTCCTACCTAGAATGATTAGGAACGGTAAGATGTAAGCAGAACTTGACACACTTTTGGTATAGAAAGTCTGAAAGAGATTAGGTTTAAATTCACACTATAGTCAAAGAAGAATTCCACATGATGGCTGGCAACTTATGATAAAGCAACTTATGATAAAGCATATCATCTAAGTACTAGAGTTTATTTAAAAATACATTTTTCTTACTAGATTTGTTGAGTCACTATGTTGTATACTTGAAAGTAATGTAGCACTCTGTGTCAGATAATTCAGAAAGAAATAACACAACTTTCCCTGGACTGCTATTACTCCTAATAGATACATCAAGTTAACTATTTATTTTGACATTATCTCTTAAAGGAGGATGTTACCTGGACTCCTCACATTTGACAAACTAAAATGTTATACAAAACTCTAAAATACAGGTAACCAAATGTTAACTTCTGTGTCTCTCTCCTAAATCACACACATTCTACAGCTGATTTTACAGAATCCATGATGCAACTGAAAACACAGAATCTTGGATTTGGAAGGATCTTTAGGGGTTTAGTGCACAATCAAAGCTGATGGCAGATCTCTTCTATGATATCCCTTATAGAGAAATGATCAACCATTCTTTGCTTCAACATATCCAGTGAAAGAAAACATTATTTTTCAAAGACAACTCTTTGCTAGGATAGCTTTGTGAATACTTCCTTATAATGAGCCAAAATTTGCCTTCCATTTGTCCTGGTTTGACCCTCTACTACACAAATTTCCTAAAATATTTAAACACTTGCTCTCTTAAGCTTTCTCATTGCTAAATCAAACCACCTCAATCGCATCAAATCACCATATAAAAATGCCAACTCTCATCATCTTGATCACTCCCCTAATAATCTTTTGTTTTTTTCACTGCTACTTGTAAAGCATGTTGGCCAAAACTAAATGTAGTACTAATAAAAATATGTGGAACAGTGGAACAGTATATGTGAAACAGTATATTTAATGTGGACCACATTAAATAGAATGTAATATAATACATCTAGATCTAGTGCTGTCCGATAGAACTTAAGATGATGGAAATGGCCTATGTCTGCACTAACAGGCAGCCTATAGCCTCATGTGGCTATTGAGCTCTTGAAAAATATGGTTAGTATGACTGAGAAACTGAATTTTTAATTTCATTTAATTTTAATTGTAGACACACTGATATCAAAGCCCCTTATCATATAAATTAAATCTTATTCAATCTAAGTTTACTTATGTACCTATAAGATTGACTTGAAACAAATAAAAATGAGGTATTTTCTGGATTTTTTTTTAAAGATTTCATCTATTTATTCATGAGACACATACACACACACACAGAGGCACAGACACAGGCAGAGGGAGAAGCAGGCTCCATGCAGGGAGCCCGACATGGGACTCGATCCCGGGTCTCCAGGATCACACCCAGGGCGGAAGACGGACAGCGCTAAACCGCTGAGCCACCCGGGCTGCCCTATTTTCTGGATTTTAATCAAATCCCAATTTTTGAAAACAATCCCTTAGGATTTTCTTTTTCTTTTTCTTTTTCTTTTTTTTAAGGTTTTATTTATTTATTCTTAAGAGACACACAGAGAGAGAGGCAGAGATACAGGCAGAGGGAGAAGCAGGCTCCACACAGGGAGCCTGATGTGGGACTTGATCCCGTGTCTCCAGGGTCACGCCCTGGGCCAAAGGCAGGTGCCAAACCGCTGGGCCACCCAGGGATCCCCCTTAGGATTTTCTTAGCTGGTTCTATTTGGCCCATGAACACACATGATAAAACTAACGGAATATTGTCTTTTCCACAAGTTACACTATTAGTGGCTAAGAACTGACACTAAATAGAAAAAGAAAATTATTCCAATTTATTTGCAGCAATAAATAAGGATACAAAAATTACAAATTATCATAATTCTTATCCAAATGCTTACTCAAGGGTAGCCCACGTGGCTCAGCGGTTTAGCACCGCCTTCAGTCTGGGGCATGATCCTGGAGACCTGGGATCGGGTCCCATGTTAGGCTCCCTGCATGAAGCCTGCTTCTCCCTCTGCCTCTCTCTCTCTCTCTTCTGTGTGTCTCTCATAGATAAATAAAATCTTAAAAAAAAAAAAAATGCCTACTCAAGGTCTCCACTGAAATGTCTTCTAAGCACCTCAAATACAACATCCCCAAAAATAAACTCCTGCTCTCCTACACCTCCTTGCACACCTCCTCCCCACCACCTGAAAGTCCCTGCTGCTCACTCACTCATTATTTCTAACTCAGAAAATGGCAAATCATTCCAATTGCCCAGGCCCAAACATTACTGTCATATCCTTGACTCCAATCTTTCTCGAATACCCGAAATCCAAATCTAGCACATGTAATTTTCTCTGCTTGCAATGCCTGTCCCCTGGCTCTATCTGCCTAGCTAGAATTTCTTCCCCTCAACTAATTCTTTGCTCAAGTGACACCTTACTGAGGCCTTCCCTCCCACAACTGCAAACTTCACACCCAACACTCCCAGTCCTCCTTCCCTGCTCTGTCACATTATCATGTGACATACTAGGTATTGTAACTCGTCTGTTCCCATTAGAAGCAATCTACAAGAGAGAATATATGTTTTGTTCAGTGCTGTAACTCTAGTGTTTGGCATATAGAAGATAGCTAAATATCAGTTGACTGACAAATCCTGTAAACATTATAGTATATACAAAATGACACAATCAAGAATACAAAGTAAAAACTGAAATATTAGAGCAGTGGATTGAATTTTTTTAACAAACAAAACTAGGTTAAAAAAATAAGTTGTTAAAAAAAAAATAAGTTGTTCTATATGGCCAGTATAGCATTTAAAATCTAACAAATTAAGAGTTAACCTTTTACAAATGCTCAGGTTTAGACACTCTGCTCTAGGAGACCACCTTTCTCAATATCATCCACCCCTGTCCCCATCTTTTCCAAACTTTTACCATGGCTTGATATTATCCCAATAAAAGTATAAAATAAATTTTAACTTAAGCATTACTTCTTAAATTGTCACATTTCTGGATTAAACAGGCTCATAGTTGTTTTCAGTTAATTTAAGATAGAAGCTACGGAGCAACTCTAGGCAGAATTGAAAGGAAGAAAGCCTGTGTTGATATGAGCAGGGGAACACTGCCATGGACTTCAAACAAGGTGTCTCTAAACTTGCTACAACGTACAATCTCACTAAAAAAAAAGATTATTGATTACATTATTCGAACTTATATTGTTGACTTAAACAGTTGTTATCATCTAGTCTATATTCCTTCTCAACTATTCAACATGCCAGGAAAAACAATAAGAAATTGAACAAACTGGTCACCTTTATTCTCTACCTAGAATGAATTAGGAACGGTAAGATGTAAGCAGAACTTGGACACACTTTTGGTATAGAAAGTCTGAAAGAGATTCGGTTAAAATACACACTATAGTCAAAGAAGAATTCCACATGATGGCTGGCCAACTTATGATAAAGCAACTTATGATAAAGCATATCATCTAAGTACCTAGAGTTTATTTAAAAATACATTTTTCTTACTAGATTTGTTGAGTCACTATGTTGTATACTTGAAAGTAATGTAGCACTCTGTGTCAGATAATTCAGAAAGAAATAACACAACTTTCCCTGGACTGCTATTACTCCTAATAGATACATCAAGTTAACTATTTATTTTGACATTATCTCTTAAAGGAGGATGTTACCTGGACTCCTCACATTTGACAAACTAAAATGTTATACAAAACTCTAAAATACAGGTAACCAAATGTTAACTTCTGTGTCTCTCTCCTAAATCACACACATTCTACAGCTGATTTTACAGAATCCATGATGCAACTGAAAACACAGAATCTTGGATTTGGAAGGATCTTTAGGGGTTTAGTGCACAATCAAAGCTGATGGCAGATCTCTTCTATGATATCCCTTATAGAGAAATGATCAACCATTCTTTGCTTCAACATATCCAGTGAAAGAAAACATTATTTTTCAAAGACAACTCTTTGCTAGGATAGCTTTGTGAATACTTCCCTTATAATGAGCCAAAATTTGCCTTCCATTTGTCCTGGTTTGACCCTCTACTACACAAATTTCCTAAAATATTTAAACACTTGCTCTCTCTTTTTTTTTTTTTTTTTTTTTTTTTTTTTTTTTTTTAAAACACTTGCTCTCTTAAGCTTTCTCATTGCTAAATCAAACCACCTCAATCGCATCAAATCACCATATAAAAATGCCAACTCTCATCATCTTGATCACTCCCCTAATAATCTTTTGTTTTTTTCACTGCTACTTGTAAAGCATGTTGGCCAAAACTAAATGTAGTACTAATAAAAATATGTGGAACAGTGGAACAGTATATGTGAAACAGTATATTTAATGTGGACCACATTAAATAGAATGTAATATAATACATCTAGATCTAGTGCTGTCCGATAGAACTTAAGATGATGGAAATGGCCTATGTCTGCACTAACAGGCAGCCTATAGCCTCATGTGGCTATTGAGCTCTTGAAAAATATGGTTAGTATGACTGAGAAACTGAATTTTTTAATTTCATTTAATTTTAAATTTTAGACACCCTGATATCAAAGCCCCTTATCATATAAATTAAATCTTTTTTCAATCTAAAATTTATTATGTACCTATAAGATTGAAATTGAAAAAAAATAAAAATGAGGTATTTTCTGGATTTTTTTTTTAAAGATTTTAAACTATTTATTCATGAGACACATACACAACACACGAGGCACAGACACAGGGGAGGGGAGAAGCAGGCTCCATGCCCCGGGGCCCGACATGGGACTCGATCCCGGGGCTCCAGGATCACACCCGGGCGGAAGACGGACAGCGTAAACCGCTGGGGCCACCCGGGGTGCCCATTTTCTGGTTTTAATCAAATCCCAATTTTTTAAAACCAAAACCCCTTTGGATTTTCTTTTTCTTTTTCTTTTTCTTTTTTTTTTTTAAAGGGTTTTTTTTATTTATTCTTAAGAGACACACAGGAGAGAGGCAGAGATACAGGCAGAGGGAGAAGCAGGCTCCAACCCGGGAGCCCGAATTTAGGTTAAAAAAATAAGTTGTTAAAAAAAAATAAGTTGTTCTATATGGCCAGTATAGCATTTAAAATCTAACAAATTAAGAGTTAACCTTTTACAAATGCTCAGGTTTAGACACTCTGCTCTAGGAGACCACCTTTCTCAATATCATCCACCCCTGTCCCCATCTTTTCCAAACTTTTACCATGGCTTGATATTATCCCAATAAAAGTATAAAATAAATTTTAACTTAAGCATTACTTCTTAAATTGTCACATTTCCTGGATTAAACAGGCTCATAGTTGTTTTCAGTTAATTTAAGAGTACATTATCAGCTCATAATTATAAAATAACCATATTCTTCATTTCTATAGACCTACACTGTTCAATATGGTAGCCCTTAGCCACAGGTGGCTAGTTAAGTTAAATAATATAAAAATTCAGTTCCTGGGCAGCCCGGGTGGCTCAGCGGTTTAGAGCCGCCTTCACCCCAGGGCATGACCCTGGAGACCCAGGATAGAGTCCCATGTCAGGCTTCCTGCATGGAGCCTGCTTCTACCTCTGCCTGTGTCTCTGCCTCTCTCTTCTTCTGTGTCTCTCATGAATAAATAAATAAAATCGTAAAAAAAAAAAAAAAATCCAGTTCCTCTGATGTCTTAACCACATTTCAAATGCTGAATGCCACAAATAGCTAGTGGTTACCATACTGAACAGGGGAGATATAGACTTTACAGAGAGCTCTAATGAGCAGAACTGTTATAGACACTTTTTCCCCAAGACTTTATTATAAAGCTTAAAAATAATTTGGCTAAAACAGCGGCAGAGTTTAATCTCATAATTTTCAATTCTCTGTGTTAGTGATTCTCAAAGCGTGGTCCCCAGACCAGTAGCAGTATTACTTAGGAACCTGACAAAAACACAAATTCCTGGGAGCACCTGGATGGCTCAGTTGGTGGAGCATGTGACTCTTAATTTCAGGATTATAAGTTCAAACTCCACATTGGGCATAGAGCCTACTTAAAAAGAATTAATCGATTTTTAAAAAATACAAATTCTTGAGCCACAGCAGTCTGTATTTTAACTACTTCTCCAGGTGATCCAGGAGATTCTGAAGTATGCTCAAGTTTTATACCACTGTTCTAAGTTACTTAAGAGTGGTTGTCAGAGTGGCTTAGTTGGTTATGCGTCCACCTTCGGCTCAGGTCATGATCCCAGGGTGCTGGGATCCAGCCCTGTGTTAGGCTCCCTGCTCTGTGTAAGTCTGTTTCTCCTTCTCCCTCTGCCCCTTCCCCCTCCCGTGCGCACGCGCTCCCTATCTCTCTCAAATAAATCAATAAAATATTTTTTTAAAAGAGTGGTTGTCATAATATAAACTATGAAATATTATGAGATATACCATATACATTCTACAATATTCCGTAAATGATTTATCAACTATGAAATCATACACAACCATATTTCTATTATGACATCTTATAAAAGGAAAACTCAGTATTTTCAATATGATTATAGTATTAAAATTAAAGCAATCATGAACTTTATTTTTTTTAATGTACAACTATAATTTGCTTCCTCTTCAGATCTGCAGATCCTTTTTCAGTTCAACATCAACGTAACACATTTTTTTAAGTCTTTTATTTTAATTCCAGTATAGTTAATAGTTTAGCACTATATTAGTTTTAAGGGTACAATATAGTTATTCCACAATATAATCACACTTTAATCTTTTTCTAAAGATTCAACTAGAAGCCTTTAAGTTAGGAGGAACACACAACAGTAGAATAACTAGGAAAAGGGAGAAATTTTCAAATGTTGTGCCAGTTGAAATTCTCACATGAGAAAATAGTACTTTCATAATAAACTAACAAATAGAAATGAAGTCTATTAGCTAGAATTCAGAAAGTAAACTAACACTGCACAAGTGTCACAAGAGGCTACACATTTTGAGCACTCTAATTTCCTATCATGAATCATGGATACAGTATAAGATTAAATATTTGCAGTATTAACATCCATGTATGTTAAATACTTATTATTAAATTTTCTGACAGAAAAACATCCTTAAACGTTTCAGCTAGGAATAATAACACGATGCAATAAAATGATTATAAAACCACTGGGAAAAGAGCTAGTTTTGACTTACAAGTTTGGCCCCAAAAGAAGAGTCATGAAGAGCATGATTACAAATTTCTGCCATAGCCAAGTATCTCCTGTGATAATTTACCAGTGGAAAATTACTTAATCATAATTTGTGCATAGAATGTTTTGGACGTGTACACTGAAAAAGCAGGCACTAGATCATTTTAAGAAATGTTATTAAAATATTTACAACATACTGAGCTTATGTGTAATCCATGGGAACCTAAATCACACTTAAAAACACTGTCTCAGCGTATAAATACCCACTTCCACTCAAATATCCTTCCATAAAGTGAACACTGGCAATGCTTGACAGAATTTTGAAATCTAAACATTTTTCATCACTAAATGCAAAGGACACAATTTCAAAACGTTTAAATACTGCAAAAAAAAAAAAAAAAGTCAAATGACTATTAAGTACTAATCATGTGCCAGACAAGGATATTCATTTGTCTCACTTACCTTGGTATTCCTAGCACAGATCCAAGCATATAATGTATATTTAATTGCATTTATGAAAAAAGGTATGAGTATTGAGAGAGTTCAAAGATCAAAAAAAAAAAAAAAAAAAAAAGTCCTAGCCCTCGAGGAGGTTACAAATCGAATTAGGAAACATGACAAGCACAAGAAAAGCTAAATAACATACGACAATTAAAAAAATACCACGTGGGCAGAGTACGATTATTCGCCAAGTCGGTGGCAAACAGAGTGCTATGAATTCTGACTAGAGTTAAGGTATTAGGGAGCGCGGTCCTTCTGGTCTCCCAACCAGACAGCAACACTGCATCTGGATCTAAAAACAGAGAGTAACACAGTACTCATCCCACCCTAAAATTATCGTAAAAGGAAGGAATACAATAACTAAAGAGAATGATATAAAGAAACTGCCTTGAAATAAAGCTAGAACATTCCACACACACACACACACACACACACACACTCGTTGGTTGGGTCCCAGGATCTCTAAAAGCTCTCAAAATACAAGTCTCTCGGGAAGAGCGATTCTGATTCTTTCTTCCTCCGTCCCCCGCGAACATTTCCACTGGACAGCTGCCCCAGAAATTTCTCCCAGCATCCGCAATGACAATACTCTCATCTTTCCCTCCCTCCCCTCGCCTGTATCAGACGGTGGCATCTCCCTCCAGAGGAAAAAACGGAGGGCGGGGGAGGCAGTATAGGAAGGAGAGAATGCTAGCAGCGTGGCCGATTATTAGAGAGGAGGAAGGCGAGACAGACGCGGGGGTCGAGGGTGGGGTCGCCTCGGATCCAGCCCAGCCTCCGGGTCAGGCCAACATCCCCCCCCCCAGGGCACGCCCCTCGCCCGCCAGACCCGACCGAGCAGGCGGCGGACTCGAGTGACAGCCCCACCACCTGTGCCGCAGCCCTTCCCCCAGGCCCGTGGGGCGACGCCTGCCCCTGCCCCTGCCCCACCAAGAGCTGCCGGTGGCTCCTTCCCTGCCCTTCCCGTCCACGTCGCCAATGAGTGACAGGTCCCGGGGGAGGCCATCGCAAGCGCACGCCGTTCGACACTGCTGGCGCCAGCCTGCGCCGAACCCTCCAGCCCGCACCGGTGGGGGCGTAGGCAGAGCGTTCCGGCGGCCCAGGGGGACCCAGTCCGGGCCTAGCCTGGCCCAGTTGCCCCACACGGGGCGGGGGTGGCACTTACTGCGGAGATTGTGGATTAGCTCCGAGTGGCTGGCGCCGCCGGATTTCCAGGCCATCGCTAAGCACACCCGGAGCAGGTACAGAACCACCTTCAGCGCGGCGACGGTGCCCAGCAGCTTCCCCAAGAGTGAGACCACCTCCCACACGGTCACCGCCCCGCTCGCGTCCCCGCTGGAGTCTCCGCTGTGACTGCTGTCGCCGCCGGTGCCGCCACTGCGCGCTCCCGGCATCCCCCGCGGCACGCATGCGCTCTGTGACGCTGCGCGGCCTCGGGTGCGGCGGGGTGGGGCCGCAGGCAGGGGTGGCCTCGTGCCCCGCCGACTGCTCGGGTGGCTGCTGCGGCTGCTGCGGCCGGGCTGGGAGCCCGGGCTGAGTCAGCGCCGTCGCCGCCGCCGCCGCCGCCGCCGCCGCCGCCGCGTGCCACCCCTCTGAGGCCTCGGGCTGCGCGCCGCCAACTTGCTGAGCTCGCCTGCGGCCGGACGGGGTGGGCGCCGGCGCGGTCGGTCGCGTGCCTGGCTGCGGCCTCGGTCGCCCGGCGCGGTGGCGCGGTGGCTCGGCGGCGGGACCGGTGCGTGCCGCCGCGTCTGCCGGATCTGGTTACGCCGCTGCGGCTAGCCCCGTCGTCGCAGCTGAGTCAGCTGTCGCGAGCCGCGGGTCTGCTCCTATAGCTGTCCAGGTTGTTGGACGGTGGGCTTCCTTCGTGCCGCCTCACCCAACCCACTTGTCTGATGTTTAGGTCGGTGAGAGTCAGAGCTCCGTATGGCGGAGCCCGGATAATCTTAGAGCCCGAGGGCAGAAGCCCTTTCCCTCCCGAGCACGCGAGCCTCTGCGCTGTGCCAAGGACGTCGGTATTTGGTGATAGCAGAGAGCTGGGGACCCGGGTTTGTTGCAAGTCTCCAGCGCAGCTTCGGCAAGGGAGTGGGGCTGCAGCGTGGGAATGCTTTCGGCTAAAATGAACACGGTATCTAATGGAGAATGCGTTATTCTTCGGACGCGAGTGTGCATTTCCAGCTAATTAATCCCCACAAATGCCACCGTTAGACGGGACACCAGCTTTATCGCTATCAGCCCTGCAAGACAATGAGTGAGAAGCTGACGGGGAACATGGCCCGTCGCCTCCAACTTGCTGACTCCTAATCTGAACTCTTGACAGAATCCAGTCATCATTTACTCCAATAAACTGTTAAGAAAGGAAACAAAGCAACGTCAAGACCTCCCTACACTACCGCGTGAGCAGCGATTTTCAAATTCCAGTTCTCACCGGATTTTGTCAAGTGTAACGCAGCCAATTAGCATTCCGAAACATACTTGTACATTTCCTGTTTTTTATGTGTGTGTGTGTGACATAAATGAAACCACACTCAAAGCACTATTTTTTAAGAGACTGATACACTGCCTACTGCACTAAGGAAGCACCTCAGTGTTCTTTAATATTAGAAATAAAATTGTCAGTTTGGGACTCTACCGGTTTTCTATCTCATCTCTCATCCGTTTCTCAATGTTTCCTAGTTAAAAGAATAAAATCGTCTATTCTCAACAAGAGCCTAATAAGTCTCTCTAGAGCTGCCCTACACAAATTGCATCTACATGTGGTGCTACAGTAAGCTGTGGCTGTGAAATAGGACTACCAAGATCAGTTAAGAAGAAGATATCATGGCTCCATTTAAAGAAGCAACAAACACACAGCTATGAATGTAGTAGAAAGGATACTTTAAAAAAATCAATGAAAAAAAAATAAATAAATAAATAAATTATATCTTTTGTATACATTTAAATTGGGGAGATTTGGGACGCCTGGGTGGCTCTGCAGTTGAGCATCTGCCTTCCGCCCAGGGCATGACCCTGGAGACCCAGGATTGAGTCCCACATCGGGCTCCCTGCGTGGAGCCTGCTTCTCCTTCTGCCTGTGTCTTTGCCTCCCTCCCTCTCTCTCTCTCTCTCTGTATCTTTCATGAATAAATAAATAAAATCGTTAAAAATAAATAAATTGGGGCGATCTGCATTAAAAGAAAACAAGCAACACAGGGCAAAATATAAGTACCATTCTAGTCTAGATATCAAGTGCTATGTTTATTTAGATATTCATGCACTGCAGAAATCAGGAAAAGGTAGGGGAAGGAACTGGTCTTTGAAGGATGGCCAGGATTCTAAGAAGTAGAGAGGAATAAGAGGATTATTATAGGTAAGTCAAAGCACCGAAGAAGGAACCTAGAGCATGATGCCTAGGCTGTCGATGTTTACATATCAAACTCATTAATTATATACATAAATGAATTAAGGAAAGTTGCACAGCTAGACAGCAGATGTCAAAACTAGAATTGTAGCTTTTAGAATTCCAACTCCAGGCTACAACAGTGTGTATTAACAACTTTGAAGCAAAGCATTTAAGAGACAAAGAGGGAGAACTTTAGAATAAGTTTGTACAATAATGAACGTACTTCGATGAGAATTTAAGGATTTTCAATATTTTCTATGGGGGCTGTGGTGCAAAACTGAATGCTCAGGTGTAATTACTAGGTGGTTTCTCTTGCATTGATTTTGAGTTTGCTCTTAAGTTTCTTTTATATTGTACAGTTATTGCACAAATGCACCGTTTCAGTGTTCCTATACTGACTTTGCAGACTGTTCAGAGCCACCGCAGGCAGCAAGGGCTCCCTAACCTCCTCCGGCTCGGGGGTTGATGGTACCCGAACTGCGGAAGGAGGAGAATTGGCTCTCCGCAGCCACCGTCCGTCTGGTAACGTCCTGCCCAATCAGGACTCCGCGGGAAGGGGCGGGACTCCGAGGCGCGCGCTCCGCTGCTGCCTCCCCGCCCCGTTGCTTCTGCCATGGAGGATATTTATGCAAAGTTTGTGTCTCAGAAAATCAGCAAAACCCGCTGGCGACCTGTACCTGCCGGGAGCCTGCAGACCGCGGATACCTTCGCTGCGGGCTCTTGGGACAATGAGGTACCTCCGCTGCCGGATGGGCAGCTCCTGCTCCCTCCCTTAATTCTGGAACCGCGCTGCTGGCGGTCAGCGCGCCGCGCGCCTCTTCGCTCCTCGCCATCCTCGTCCCCCGAGGTCCCCCGTGTCAGGTTCGGTTGTCCCGTACCTCCGAGGCCGTCGTTGATGTGCCTGAGCCTCGAGTCTCGTTGTGTTTTAAGTTACCACCTTCCAGGGACGCGTGGGTGGCTCAGCAGTTGAGCGTCTGCCTTCAGCTCAGGGCATGATCCCGGGATCCTGGATCGAGTCCCACATGGGGCTCCCTGCATGGAGCCTGCTTCTCCCACTGCCTATGTCTCTGCCTCTCACTGTGTGTGTCTCTCATGAATAAATAAATAAATCTTAAAAAAAAAAAAGTTGCCACCTTCCAGTTATCTGAGATGCTTTTCAAGCAAGGTTGCTTGAAGGCAATACGGGATCTTAGGAATGTTCGAGAGTTTGATGTATAGTTCATGTCAAGAGAAAACTTTTCTGCCTTGCAGGAAAATTATGTTTCACTGTGGTCTATTGGAGATTTTGGGAACTTGGACTCCGATGGAGGGTTTGAAGGAGACCATCAGTTACTGTGTGATATCAGACACCATGGTGATGTAATGGATTTACAAGTAAGTCTGTGTAACATCCAACAGCTAACTTTTAAAAAACTGAGGGTAGTATATCTAGGGGTGCAAAGGACCTTAAAGTTTGTCTAATCTCATCCCGGTTTACAGGAAACTGAGTTCTCTAAGGTTATGATTTGGTAACATTATGTAGCTGAAACTTAATGGCAGAATCAGAACTGGAGAGGGGCATTTAATCACAGTTTTTAAAATTCTGATTGGTTTGTTTGTTTAATTAGTTGGCTGTCTACTGTGCGGCAGACACCATTTGGGGAGCTTTAGGAAACATAATTTTCATCACGTGCTTGTGAATCAGGTGTTTTATGTCACTATGGGACAAATGCTGTGCAAGGCACTTACCATGATTTTGCTTTTTGAATTCTTATAACAACCTTCCAAGTGGGGATTAGCTCCTTCATTTTAAAGATTTGCCAAAGGCCTAGAGAGGCCAATATCTCAAAGCCAGTAAAGTGAGGGGAATGGTATTAAGTTTTCAAATCCTGGTCTGTAGGACTTCAGAGTCCCTGTAGTTTCTTCTATAGAAAGCTGCATAACCCTGAGAATGATTATTTTCTAAACCTCTATGGTAGTAGTCCAAATTAAATCAGTTCTAGGTGAAGGAGTTTAGGGGGAAAAATTATTTATTCTTCATGACAATTCTTTTATTTGTGTAGTGGTTTTGAATATTCAGATCCATCATCACATTTTATTTGCTTAGCACTTATAGGCTCTTTGCATTTTAAAATTGTCATACTACTAATTGAGTTAAACAAATGGGCTTCCTCTCTATAGATATTTCTGAATCTATAACAAGCAAGAATTTTCTATTCAGTTTTTTGACCAGGAAAGAATTGTAGCTGCTTCATCAACAGGATGTGTAACAGTTTTCCTTCACCATCCGAATAACCAGGTAAAGAATTTTTGCTTGAAAACTGAATTTATATTTTATTTTTAGGAGGGCCTAAACCGGACTGTACATAATAACGACACAGATAAGTTTCATACTCTCAAAATATGGAGGGAGGAGGCATCATATTACCTATCCTTCAGTAGATTAATTCTCAACTGGGTTTATGTGAGCTTTTATTGAAATTAGATATCTCTTAAATTCTTTTAGTCCAGAGCTATCAATATAGTTTTCTGGCAGGTAATTTTCTTGTAATTTTCTCTTCTAAGTTCTTGTTTTGATCTTTCAAAGAAAGAGCACCTTCTAGCTTGTGTATCATGAGAGAAAACAGGGACAGCTGGTTTTTTGCTTCTTTGAATAGAACTTTGTTTTTAGTTAGAAGAGAGGATGCATAATATGAAGACTTGACATTTTTTCTAATGCCTTTCTTTTGTATTAAAAACTCAAGTACTAAAAAAAATAAAAACCCAAGTACTGACTTTCAGAGCACAATGGTAAGGCAGTCCTTTACAGTAGCCCCATTTGTAGTAACACTTTTAAGTTGCTGGAAAAGAGTGCTTATATAGATTTTTGGGTTCATAAAGGTCATCTTCCTAATAGGCATGCCTAGTAAATGTAAGACCTAAATCCTCTTAAGTATTTTTTTTTAATGGCTTCACTTAGAAAACACTGGAGATTTGGGGTGTCTGGGTGGTTCAGTCAATTAAGCATCTGTCTTTGGCCCAAGTCATGAACCCAGGGTCCTGTGATGGAGCCCCACATGGGGCTTAGGCTCCCTGCCCAGCAGGGAGCCTGCATCTCCCTCTCCCTCTGTCTGCCACTCCCCCTGTTTGTGCTTACTCTGTCTGTGTATCAAATAAATAAAATTTTAAAAAAAAGATTTATTTCTTAGTTGTAGGCTAATTCCCTTAAGAATTTAGAGTAGCTTTTGGACATACAACTATCTGATACCTCAGTCATTTCTTTGAGATAAGTTTGAGATATTATTCTAACTCTGGGAAACAAAGGGTTGCAGAAGGGAAGGTGGGTGAGGAGATAGGGTAACTAGATGACGGGCACTAAGGAGGGCACTTGAGGGGGTGAGTACTGGATGTTATATGTTGGCAAATTTAATTTAAATAAAATATTTTTAAAGTTTAAGATATTAATAGGATTTCTTTTTTCATCGAATCCAGTGTATACAGAACTTTGATGGAAGTAGTTTCTAGGCTTTAGTGCCCAGAAATACAAAGGAAAAAGGAGAGAGTTACTCTTTTTCTAGAAGGGTGTGGGCCAGGATTTTAAAATACTCTTTATTCAGGGAAAAGTGCTAGTTTTTAGGGCTTCGCTTTGTTTAATCATATCATCATTCTGGAAACCTAGACTCTGTCAGTCAGCCAGCAGTGGACAGCAGCTCACTACCACACAGGCCCGGGAAGTCCTTCCTATAGCAGTGCGCCATGCACAGGTGTTGTGTGCAACAGCCCAGAAATTGTCACAGTTGGAGAAGATGGTCGAATAAATCTCTTTAGAGCTGATCACAAGGAGGCTGTGAGAACCATAGGTAAGCAAAATATATTTCTTTTGTTATCACATAATTGAGCACCTACCAGATGTTAAGCAAATGTAATGCTAAGTGTTTGAAGGATGTGAAAATATACAAAGTAGGAGCCCTTTACAAGACAAATGTTGATAAGACATGTAGGAATGAGTGACGACAAAAGAAAAGCTGTTTGATCTTTTTTTTTTTTTTTTACTGGAGAGGATAATGGAAGAATTGAGGAGCAAGAGGCAATTAATTTAAACTAGGTTCTGGACCACAAATAATTCTAAAAGATGGCACACCACCAAACAAAAGGAATAAAATGGAGGCAGGATAAGTCCATTCAGAGAATGACAAGAAGTATAGTTTTAAATTTTTATTTATTTATTTATTTATTTTATTTATGATAGTCACAGAGAGAGAGAGAGAGAGAGAGAGGCAGAGACAGAGGCAGAGGGAGAGGGAGAAGCAGGCTCCATGCACCGGGAGCCCGACGTGGGATTCGATCCCGGGTCTCCAGGATCACGCCCTGGGCCAAAGGCAGGCGCTAAGCCGCTGCGCCACCCAGGGATCCCCAGAAGTATAGTTTTAGATATTTACATAGGAGAGGGGACAGATAAGAATGAAAATTAAATTGGGGCCAGGTTTTGAAGAGTCCAGTTCACAACCACAGAGGTTACATTTTGTTAGGTGGGCAACTAAGGAGCCATTGAAACTTGAGGCAGGGGGATGATATACTTTCTGTGATGTTTTGGAAGGATTATTCTAGTCTAGTAGTTCTTAACTATGCTTCACATTGTCAGACTTGCCTGACAATAGTTTTAATGATCCACCACCCTAGACCTCCTGAATCAAACCTCTGTGGATTGAGCCCATGGATTCACTTTTTGTGTTGTTATTCTTTTTAATTCTGAAGAACACTTATTTAACGATTAAGGACCATTGCCTGGAGTTTAGAGCAGTGTCACAAAACAAAAGGCTAGATGCTAAATTATGTGATATTAAGCTTAAACCCTCTAGGTAGGGATGCCTGAGTGGCTCAGTGGTTGAGCATCTGCCTTTGGCTCAGGACGTGATCCTGGTCATGGGATCAAGTCCCACTTGGGCTCCTTGCGAGGAGCCTGCTTCTCCCTCTGCCTGTGTCTCTGCCTGTGTGTCTCTCATGAATAAATAAAATCTTTAAAAAAAAACCCTCTAGATAAAGGTAAAGGACCAGTATACCAGTCCAGAAGGACTTCATGGAGAAGAGAGTTAATGACGCTAAAGATGAAGAGATTTTTTTTCTAAGATTTTATTTTTTTAAAGATTCCATTTTCATTTATCTGAGAGAGAGGAGAGAGTGAGCACAAGCACCAGAAGGGGAAGAGGCAGAGGGAGGAGAAGGAGGCTCCCCACTGATCAAGGATCCCAACATGGGGCTCGATCCCAAGGCCCTGGGATCATGCATGACCTGAGCCGAAAGCAGACACTTAACCAACTGAGCCACCCAGGTGCCCCTTAAGATTTTATTTTTAAATAATCTCTATACCCAACATGGGGCTTGAACTTAGAACCCTAAGATCAAGAGTTGCATGCCCTATCAGCTGAGCCAGCCAGGTGCCCCTAATGATGAATAGATTTGAGATGTCAGCCAAATGATACAAGTTTCGAATAAGCTGTATAGGGAGCACTGAGGTTGGGAGGTTCTGGGTTAAGCACTAGCGGGAGATAAAAAAACTGGAAATAGAGGAACTTAAATAGCTGTCTCAGCATTGGAGGGTAATAGTCGTAAGTAGAAATAGAGAAATATGTGAAAACTCAGCCCTCTGTTTGGAAAACAGCTGTTCTGTAAGTGATAATTTTTCTATCAAAGGAGAGTCCATTTTAACAGATATATTCCTGTGCATTTTTCTATAGAAATTAAACTGACTTATTTAAAAGTTCACTTGTAATATTTCAATCAATAGAAGGAATGCAAATTAAGAATTTTGTGGAGGGGCGTCTGGGTGGCTCTGTGGTTGAGTGTGTCTGCCTTTGGCTCAGGTCCTGAGCTCAGGGGCCTGGGATCCAGTCCCACATCCGGCTCCCCATAGGGAGCCTGCTTCTCCCTCTGCTTATGTCTCTCTCATGAATAAATAAATAAAATATTTTTTAAAAAAGGAATTTAATAGGAAAACAGGACTCATTAACACACACTACTGTTTTCTTAATTTGTAGACAATGCAGATAGCAGTACACTCCATGCTGTAACCTTCCTTCGAACTCCTGAGATTCTTACAGTAAATTCAATTGGGCAGTTAAAAATATGGGATTTCAGAAAACAAGGAAATGAGCCTTCTCAGATATTATCACTGTAAGTTTTCATTTGTAATTTTAGTAGTGAACAATTAATTTGTTCAATTGTTTATAACAACTGACTTTAAACCATGTTGTATTTTAATTGCATTTGAAGAGAATGATCCCTGATTAAATTTGGTAAAGCAAGTATAATTTGATGAGCTTGGTACTGCTCTGCTGCATATTTACTAAAATATTTGTCATATTGATTCAGAGCCTGTATCTCTTGAAAGTTATATTATTTAATGGGGAATTTAATTTTCCTCAGCAAATGATTCTACTGATACAATGCACTCCTGATGTGATTGGGATAAAAATACAATCCAAGATATTTTTTCTGAGCAAAAAATTTTATGTGTGCAATTTTCTCTAATAAGAATATAGAAAAAAAAGAATATAGAATTTGTCAAAGTGAAAAAGTAATTATATAGGCAAAATATTAAGTCAGGTAAGAAATAAAGAATATGCTGTTTAGTTGTACATAAAGTTTTTTAAATGCCAAGAAATGGAAATATGTTTGCACATCTTACCATCAGATTATCGTGCTCCTTATGTCTCCAAATTGAAGAGAGAATAACTTTGGCTTTAATTCCATTGCAAAATTCTAATATTTAGAAATATATTTAATGCACCCAATTTTTTGACATGATTTAAGTTCAGCCAATAGCTCCAGCCACAAAGTTATTTAGTTGCTAGAGTGAAATATGTTTCATGGATTATGCAAAAATAAATCATACTTCACAACATGTTTGATGTCATTATATCTCCTATAAAAGGACTGGTGACCGAGTGCCCCTCCACTGTGTTGATAGACATCCCAACCAGCAGCATGTTGTAGCTACTGGTGGCCAGGATGGAATGCTGAGTATTTGGGATGTTAGACAGGGTACTATGCCTGTGTCTCTGCTGAAGGCTCATGAAGCTGAAAGTAAGTGCTGTGGAGATACACAAGTCTTTTTTGTTGGGTGGTAATATGATGTATTATAAGCAGCTTTCCATAATAAGACATATGGATCATTTTATGTTGTAGGTTTTGGCTGAATTATGTAGATATATAATAACTAATCCCTTTTTATTTGACAACTTATTCGGTATGTTTCTTTATTCTATCCAAAACCACAGTGATTAATTATCCTTACATGTTCATCTTTATGTGCTTTTCTTAGGATAATTTTTTTGAAGTAGAATTCGTAAGCTAAAATATTTGTATAGTTTTAAAGCTCTGATACATGTTATCAAACTTTATACATAAAAATACATAAAAATATTATACATAAGTTTATATTGCCATACTTCATATAAGAGGATGCCCTTTTCCCTCTTAAATGCAGGCTATCATTGTTAATATTTGCCAATCTATGTGTTCCTCAATTTATTATTGTACTCTTTTTTTAAACAACAGTATATATAGGATCTTGTCCCTTTTTTTTCATCTTTTGATTTTGGTGGGGATTTTTTTGACTAGACATATTTTTCATTTTACCACTATTGTTGATATCATGACTGAATTACAATTTTAAATTCTGATTTAAGAGAAGTTTATATTAAGCCCTGCTTGAATAAAAGTACAAAAGCAGAAGCATACCAGCATTTTAATTTCTTAGTTTAAGTTTCACATTATTACCTTGGAAAGATAAATGATTTTTAAGATTATATTTAAGAAGGAAATAAAATGATAGAAATTTTTTTGCCTCTTCTAGTTATAACCAACCCAGGGGGAAAAAAGGAGTAAAAAGAAATAGAATATGTCCTCTTGGAACCTGATGTTAGTAGTGATAGTAGAATTACAAACTTTCAGATCTCTTCTTCCAGCCCCTTTTTAACTGCCAGCCTGTATTGCTAAGTAATACAAAGGTAACAGATTGTATTTTATTGTTTTGATTCATTCTGACACTTAGCTAGAAATGAAATAAGGTGTTTTAGTATGGAGGTTTGTTTTCTACTTTGAAAATAAATTAAGAATCTTGGTTTATATAGTCTTGCTTATGGCTCTACAGGCTATTCTCTTTCACTTTTTAAAAATGAAACAGCATGAATATATTTTATATAGGGATTTGCCCAAAAGTTCTCCTCCTGAGGAAGGTGACCTTTTAATGTTTTGTGGTATGATGCTTAATTGTGGTAACTGTCAGAATAAATTGCCCACTTGCAAGCATGTGCCTTCTGTTACTTTCTATGCTATGTCCTGGGCACATTCTATGCTGCCTCTTTAAGGTTCTAATGCAGAATCAGAGAACCCTTGTTCACAGACTACCTGTGTACTTACTTGTGTGCTGCAGAGAACCTCCTAAGGTGTCTTGGCCAGTCATTGGCTCCCATTTGTCTTGACAAACACAAAGTTCCCTTAAAGTTTAGAACTTGAAGGATCCTCAGTCCCAGATTGGATTCTTAAAAGCCCTCCATCTGAAACTGAATCCAGGTTCTGGGAGCATTTAGGTTTTAGTTGGCTAGGAGCTAGTTGCTCTTTCTGTAATACATACCAGAAGTATCCAGAAACTTGGCAGGAAGCAAAATTGAACTGCTGCTTAGAAATTCATTTGTATGTTACTTTTTATATATGTTATACTCTCTTTTTCCAGTAACATAACCTTCATATGTTAATGACACAGGAATTGAAAATAAGGAAACTTATCAATTGAAAAAAAATATTTTAGGAATTCTCTCATCCTCATACTTTTCCATTAAAAAAAATGTAATAGGTCAAATGATTAGCATTTATTTTCATTGACTTGCTGGCCTAATACACAAGTAGATTTACTTGACTTCTTTATCCAATCTATGTGTTATAGCGATTTGGAGAATTATATTACATCTTCTTGTCTTTAATTCTGAAGCCTTTGGTTTTTATCAGACATGGAGTTTGAAAGTAAGATGAAGGCTAATGAAGATGATTCCTGAAGACAGGGTTTTAAAGTTTGTTCAACTAATCTGCACAAGAATTAGCTTCTTGGGGAAAAAAAAAAAAAGAATTGGCATCTTGGTTCTTATCTTTTAGTGTGGGAAGTTCACTTTCACCCATCCAACCCAGATCATCTATTTACTTGTTCTGAGGATGGATCCCTCTGGCATTGGGATGCCTCCACAGATGTACCTGAAAAATCATCACTGTTTAACCAAGGTAAAAGGATTTAATGAAGATTCTTGTGTATAATTTTGTTTTAGTTTTAAATGCTACATTAGAAATTCTCAGATTTTTTAACATTAAAGAATGATAAAATGTTTCCATTCTCCCGCCTTAGGGTAAATTCTAGTATTGTAGGGTTTGAAATCTGTCAGCTGCTTACTGCTATACTGCAGATGACTACAAATGCCATAAGTTGGCTAACTTTGCACAGCTAACTTCATGATACCTTTCTGAGACTTTCCATTAAAGAATCACCAGAAAGATGGTCAAAATCTCCTACTTTACTTTAAGACTTCAAATTTGATATCCATAGGATCCCATGGAAATTTGAGTATTTAACTAAATAAGCATTTGGTCAAAAATGGTGATGTGTGGGGGCACCTGAGTGGCTCAGTGGTTGAACGTCTGCCTTTAGCTCAGGTCATGATCCCAGGGTCTTGGGATCGGGTCCCACATCAGGCTCCCTACAAGAAGCCTGCTTCTCCCTCTGCCTATGTCTCTCCCTCTCTCTTTGTGTCTCTTATGAATAAATAAATAAAATCTTTTTAAAAAAATGGTGATGTGTGATAATGGAATCATCACCCTGTTATTCTGAGAATTAAGTTTCAATCCTAGCCTTTTAAAAATATCCATAGAATTTCAGATGTTTACGAACATAAAATTAGTGTTAAGATGTGTTCCCCTTCTCTTTTTTTCTCACAGGAGGAAGAAATAGTACTTTTTTGTCTCACAGCATTAGTAACCAGGCTAATGTTCACCAGTCTCTTATAAGCTCCTGGCTCAGCAATGATCCTGCAAAAGACCGTATCGAAATCACAAGCTTACTTCCCAGCAGGACTTTGTCTGTGAACAGTTTGGATGTTTTAGGTCCTTGTCTTGTCTGTGGAACTGATTCTGAAGCCATTTATGTTACTAGACAACTTTTTTCATGAAAATACTATAATCACAAGATTTCAGGTAAAGCATATTGTTAGCCTTTCGAATTACAACTTCTATGCAAGTTTTTGGGAAATGCGAAATTTGCGGAGGAAGCTTCAGTAAACTATTGTTAATGTCGATGCTCTGTTTTGGCTTTTGTCGGTTGAATGTTCTCTTCATAGTTGCAGAGTCAGATAGAGGACTCCTGTCAAGAGAACTGGAATCTGTGGAAGAATATCAAAGGGATCTTTTTGCTGATGTATATACCATCTTCAAACAGGTTTTTCTCACGGAACCTGCTTTTCATTTTTGATGTTGTGGGACTTTCTATCCGTTTTATAACAGTATGGGGGATCTTACCCACCCACCCCCATTGGCACTAGCCAATGTTAATGTTTATCCTTTTTATTACAGATATTTTCTTTAATCTTTCCACACCTTATTTCCTTAATAAGTTTAATAAACTTCATAAAGAATTGAGTTCAAGAAAAATGACAAGTTTTGTAGTGTTCACATTTTTTTAAAGGTTTTTTTTTTAAAGGAAAGTGTTTGGACAGGTTCCTCTATTAGAGTAGATTTGAACAAAATTCTGTCAACTGCTTAGACACAACTACATTTTTCCTAAGGGTTTTTGCTTTTATTTCATTTCACAACATAATTCAAAATTGCTGAACTGGACATTGTGCAATAAAATAGAATTTGGTATTAATAAGTAAGCTGGCTTCCAAACTACAATTTGATACATAACATAAATGAGACTAGTATGCTGATGTTGTAAGAGTAAAGAATTTTGCTGTCTTTGTCCTTATCTACAATGTTAATGATAACCTAACATTTGAGTTAGGGTTTTTGAGTATAATTGACACAATGTTACATTAGTTTCAGGTTAATATGTAGTGCTTAAAGACAGTTTTGTGCCATTGTCTTTCCAAAGTTAAATATGTTACTGAATGTGAAGACCTTAATGACAGATCACTGCTATTCTGCTATTAAAGCGTGCATTCATTTACTTTATGATTGATTCCGTTGATAATAATTATGGTAAGGTTTCATTTTTCTTTTTTTTTTTAAAGATTTATTTATTTATTTATTTATTTATTTATGATAGACATACATAGAGAGAGACAGAGAGAGGCAGAGACACAGGAGGAGGGGGAAGCAGGCTCCATGCTGGGAGCCCGATGTGGGACTTGATCCCAGGACTCCAGGATCGCACCCTGGGCCAAAGGCAGGCGCCAAACCGCTGAGCCACCCAGGGATCCCCCAAGGTTTCATTTTTCTGTCCTAATAAATCCTTTCGATTTTTTTATGACATCTTACTTCGGGGAGGTTTGGTTTGGGGTTTTTTGTCAACATTTTAAATGGAATACATATATGCACTCTGTTTTTTTTAATATATATTTGACTGAAAATACTTATTTTTAAGATTTTATTTATTCATATGAGAGAGAGAGAGACATAGGCAGACGGAGAAGCAGGCCCATGCAGGCAGCCTGACGGTGGGACTCGATCCCGAGTCTCCAGGATCAGGCCCTGGGCTGAAAGTAGCGCTAAACTGCTGAACCACCTGGGCTGCCCGACTCAAAAATATTTAATAAATTTAGTAACTTGAATTCCAAAGAATCAGAGATGGAAAGAAAATGTTGCCATAGGAATTTTTAATCTGTTTATGGTTTTATTGCTGAGACTAATTTTTAAGACTTTCTGTTATTACAAAAGTAACTCATTACAGAAAAAAGTCAAAAATTTTAAGTACTTATAATCTCAGAGACCATAGCCTTTTCATTTCCTTTTCTGTCCATCAACGTATATATGATTTATTAAAATGAAATATATCATGTTATATTTATGGATATACATTCCCCAGCAGTAATCACATGATTTCCATAATAAAAACATAGCTATTAATTTTCCTTTGACTAATTTCCCTTCATATGAATGTCTTGCTGCAGCCTAAGCTTCCGTGTCCATTTCTTTACCTTCCAGGCATCCTCCCATTCCATTCAGCAGGCTCTGAGTGGGCTATGAGTTGATCTCACTCCTGGAAGACTAGCTACTAGGTAGCACATTTTTCAAGTACAGTGAGTGGCAAGCTTGTTGTGCCTCTTTCATCTGCTGCAAAGCTTGAAGGATTCATATATGTTGTTACCACCCTTCTCAGTTTCCAGTGGCAATACATACAACTTTCCTAGATTGTTATAGTAAATAATTGGTAGAGGGAAGGAGCCAGATGTGTAGGCTTAGAATACTAACTTGGGCTGCAAACAAGTTTCGGGTTTGAAGCTTTGCTTTGCTTTAATAGTATTTGTAACCATGAGTAAACGTAAATACATTTGAATAGTGTTAAATTTCGGGGATCCCTGGGTGGCTCAGCGGTTGGCCGTCTGCTTTTGGCCCAGGGCGTGATCCTGGAGACTCGAGATCGAGCCCCACATTAGGCTCCCTACATGGAGCCTGCTTCTCCCTCTGCCTGTGTCTCTCCTCTCTCTGTGTGTCTCTCATGAATAATAAATAAATAAAATCTTAAAAAAAAAATAGAATAGTGTTACATTTCTTATCAATTGATGAGTTATGCCAGATTTAATAAGAAACATAAGCTTTATGTAGTATAAATAAAACCCTAGTTTATAAATTTACCATGCAGTTTGGTATCACTGCTTTTATTCACAAAACTATCAAATAGTTTGAGGGCTGTAGGATCACAGAGGTGGAAGGTACCTTGGAGAGCATCTCTAACCCAAATTTAACCATCACGTCTACAGCATTCCCAACAAATTATCATCCAACCTATACTTGAAAATATACTGTGATCAACTTTCCCATTTTCCAATGCAGCTTTTCCTCACTTGGACAGCTCTTATTGATAAAGCATTATGGCAGGGTTTTAGTATATGAATGGAATCTAAAACAATCCCATAAAAAAGTAGAATCATGTTATTGTGGGTTAATGAAATGATTATGTGAACCTACTGTGAGATACCCAATCACCAATCAGTTTACTAAATTTGCATTATGTTGGGGTGTTTTACTATAAGGTTTCACTAAATTAATTTTCATATTCTGAACTGAAATTTGCTTTCATTTGTTGTCTTCTTTGGGAGCCACAAAAAAATTTAATCCATTACATATTCAAATACTTAGAACTACATATCATAGCTTAATCCCTTCAATGGTTTCTAAGGATAAAGTTTTCTTCCGAGTGTTTCTTGCCTTTCTATAACTGAATTCTAAACTCCTTTTAGGTGTCATTTTCTCCAGAAAGCCTTCCCTAGCCTCTCACAATCTGGGCTAAATTGTACTCTGCTTCAAAAGCCCATTGTATAGAGCCTGTGCTGTGCTAACAGCTGTATTAAGCAGCTTGTCTCTACTGGACCACACAAACTGGGCCCATTTTTTAATGTTCTGTTAACAGTGTTTAATACAGTGATCCATAGTAAACACTGAATCAGTGTAAACTAATCTGAACTAACCTCACAATCTTGTTTTCCCTTGGAAAGATACTCCCCTTCCCCAAAGACAGTCATTAAAGTGTGACCTCCAAAATGAACACTTCCCCAGGTGGTATCTGTCTCCCTCAGAGTTGATGTAAGAAATCTTACCATCCTGGTTCTTGGTAAAATATTCCTTTGTCACACTGTCTCAGCTTATTTTAACTATTCTGACATTTATTCAGTTAGACTGCTGACTAGTTGAACTTAAACCCTTTGCCTTTTTCACACATGTAGTATTTTATACTACCTCTAGTGTTGAGTTAATGGAGATGATTTTGATCCTTACCATAGGTCAATCCCTGTTCTACAAAAACAAATCTTATTTCTGTAGAGGAAAGAACTAACAATCTCCTTTGGATGTTGTCAGCAGAAACTGATCATCTTCAGAATTCCACAGCATGATCTACGCTCTCACCTCTTTGTTTAGGAGATAGATGTACGGAAGTGCTTAGGCCCACTTGAGTCCTCCCAATTATCAGTGACACATGAATCATCGGTATTTGACTACAGTTCTTGAGATCTTTATAAACCAACCTAATTTATTTATTGACATTCTGCCCCATTTATCTTGTTCACAAAGCTGCTAGGGGGAAACATCTGGCTGTAGCTCTCCCATCAAAAATTTTGCATATTTGAAAAATTTTTGTCCTTTGTGACACTTCCATTTCATAGTATTTGAAAACATTATTTTATTTTATATAATTTTTAAATATATTTTTTAAAGATTTTATTTATTTATTCATGAGAGAGAGGCAGAGACACAGGGGGGAGATGAGAAGGTAGAAGTAGAATGACCTGACCATATAGCTGGCCAGGTAGAAAAAAAATTTTTATTTTTTATTTTTTATTTTTTTAATTTTTATTTTTTTTATGATAGTCACACACAGAGAGAGAGAGAGAGAGGCAGAAACATAGGCAGAGGGAGAAGCAGGCTCCATGCACCGGGAGCCCGACATGGGATTCGATCCCGGGTCTCCAGGATCAGGCCCTGGGCCAAAGGCAGGCGCTAAACCACTGTGCCACCCAGGGATCCCAAAATTTTTTTTAATCAACTAATGTTTAGTTCCAGACTGTCATAACTAGACATTAGGGGACAAGAGCTGACAGACAAGCCTAACAAAGTCATCAGAAATGTATTACCTGTCAAAAATAAATTTTTGTGCAGGCCAAGTACCTAAGAAGCCAAAGTAATTAATACTAGACTGTAAAATAATAGCTATAGCTCATCAAAACAGATTTTTATCCCTTTAGAGTATGAAATGAAGTTAAATTTTAGGGATCCCTGGATGGCTCATCAGTTGGGCTCTGCTTTTGGCTTGGGGTGTGATCCTAGGGTTCGGGGATCGGGTCCCACACCAGGCTCCCTGAGGGGAGCCTGCTTCTCCCTCTGTCTGTGTCTCTGCTCTCTGTCTCTGTCTCTCATGAATAAGCGAATAAAATCTTAAAAAAAAAAAAAGTTGAATTTTAAAATTTCTTAGCAATAGATGTCCACAACCAATGATACTCCAGTTGTAACAAGCATACCTAGACCCAGATGTAGTTTCTAATAACCATTCCCCAATTAAAGGAACAAGGATTTCTTGGAGGCACAGGGAATATATAAGATAGCTTGAAACATCTTATCCTGTCGGAAAGTAAGGAAGTTCTTTTATTTATTTATTTTTTTAAGTAAGCTCCAACACCCAGCATGAAGCCGAGTGCAGTGGTTCAATTCATAACTTTGAAATCAGCTGAGCTGAGATCAAGAGTCATGCTTAACTGCCTTAGCCATCCAGGTGCCGCCTCAGGGAGTTGTTTTAAAAAACAAAAAAAATAAATAAATAAAAAACAATTTTAAAAGCCCATAAGAATGGGAGGGGAGGGGTATGTCAAAGGGACATAAGCCAATTCAACTGGAAGAGTTCCCAGTGGCCAAAGCAATTTGGTCAACAAAATAAATAAAATATTAACTAAATATCCATGAATCCACACTGATATGAATTTTGTTTGTTTTAAAGATTTTATTTATTCATGAGAGACACACAGAGAGAGAGGCAGAGACAGGCGGAAGGAGAAGCAGGCTCCATGCAGGGACCCTGATGCGGGACTCCATCCCAGGACGCCAGGATCACGCCCTGGGCCGAAGGCAGACATTCAACTGCTGAGCCACCCAGGCGTCCCTGATATGAAAGTTTAAAAAATAATACAGAAGAGACAAATCTCAGAATTCCAACTAATTTATGTAAATTCTCTGCCCAAAAAAGACGTAGAATGTAATTCTTTACCCCTTAAGTGTGGGCTGCTCATAGTCTAGAGCTTTCCCTTAAGATTCAGTTACTGGGAGGACTTAGGTTTTCAGGGCCACATTGCTCTTCAGACTTCTTCCATGTGTCCTGCCCCTATTCCTACAGTCACCAAGCATTAAATTTGGCCCCTGTATCTGATAATAAAAGCAAAATTAAACCCCAAATCCCCATTTCCATGAAGCATTGAAAAGTTGAATAGGTTGAAACTAGGGTTTTCCCAATAGAAAGCCCTTCAAATGCAGTGTAGGTCTTGCCAGAGACATCCAGCAGCCTTAGTAAGCATTTTCCTGCTCCTTCACCTCCACCCCTACACCAGTCTCAGCTGCTTTTCATTTTGGGGATTGCTTCATCTTTCCTGATCATTCCTGCTCTTCTCTCCCCCTGCTTCCTTGGAGTTAAAACTCCTAGTCCCAGATAGAGCAATTCACTGAGCTCCTTGAATTATCTAGGAAATTTCCCCAGAACAGTTAGTTTATGGAGGCTTAGAAGTGAAGAGCTTAAGAAGTTCCCAGGATGGTGACAGAGGTCACAAGATGTGGGGGAGGGCAGGTATGCTTTCTCAGATATATAATCCTTCTGGAAAGGGCAAGCAGGCCTGTGAATATATTAGATTAGTCCTGCAGTTGATGAAAGCCCCAGGGCTATTATGTGACCCACCTTGGGTCATACACTGTATCTTCTACAATCTCTGTGCTTGTGCTTACAGAATTTCAACCAAGTGCTCCTGGAATGGAATCTTTTAAGAGGTTTTCACATTTGAACTTCAGGATACAATGGCCAGTAACTAATTTAACAACCTGAAAAAGAAGTCTTTAATAAAGTTTTTATAGTTAGTCTCCTGCAGAAGAAAGATGTTTGAGGGGCTCCTGGCTGGCTGGGTTGGTGGAGGAACCTGTGACTCTTGGTCTCCAGGTGGTGAGTTCCAGCCCCATGCTGGGTGTAGAGATTACTTAAAAAATACAATCTTTAAGAAGAAAAGAAGAAGAAGAAAGAAGAAAGAAGAAAGAAGAAGAAGAAGGAGAAAAGATGTTTGAGATTACTAACTATATATTTTATAGAGGCAGATTGGGCAAAGGCGCTCTTTACAAAGGGTAGGCGGTACTTTCAAACATCATAAATCCAATGATCCCATCCCAAACGTCTTTTTTTTTTTTTAAAGATTTATTTATTTATTCATGAGAGACACACAGAGAGAGGCAGAGCAATAGGTAGAGGGGGAAGCAGGCTCCTACTGGGAGCTGACGCAGGACTCGATCTCAGGACCCCAGGATTAGGCCCTGAGCCGAAGGCAGACGCTCAGCCACTGAGCCACCCAGGCATCCCCCCATCCCCAACTTCTAATTCAAGTTGGCAAGAAATAAAACCTCTCTGGCAGTCACTGTTATGCCCATTATGGCAATAATGACTTCCCCTCTACCGATTCGGTTGACAGGTTAGAAATCTCCAAACGCCGTTACCCTGTCCTGGCTCAAGATTCTACTAATCCGGCGGATTCAGCGAATACTTCACTCCGGGAAGGAGTGTTCATTTCCAAGCCTCTAGAAACCTCGATCCTAGTGCCGTCGGCGGGGTTTCGGAGCAACTCACTGCCGTTTCCTTCTGAGACTCAGACTCCTTTGAGATGCGCGTCTTCTTTTCTATCCGTGCACAGAAAGAGCCCAAGTAAAAGCGAGACTGAAGTGAGTGGACTCGGAAGGGGAGAGCCTGATGGCGCGACCCCGGCGAGTCACCGGGGCCGCGCCAGGCGGGGGCGACGCGGGGCGACCGGGGCGACCGGGGCGACGCTCGCCCACACGCAGGGGACAGGGCGCCCGCGCAGGGCGGCGGCTGCAGGCGGCTGCAGGCGGCGCGCTGGCTGCCGGCGGCGGGCGGCCCGGCGGACAGAAGCCCCCAGTCCTCGGCCCCCGCGCAAGCGACGCCGGGAAATGCCCACATCCGGGAAACCTGCGGCGGAGTGCGGCGGCGGCGACACCGAGTGGAAGGCAAAATGGCGGCGGCGGCGGCGGACTGGTGCTGAGGGGAGAGCCAGGTCCCCGCGACCCCCGCGACGGGCCGCGCTGGCCCGCGGCAGCCCGCCGGCGTCTCTCCCCGCCCTGCCCCGCCGGGGATACCCGGGGTCCCTGGGCCGGGCTCCGGCCGCCGGCGCGCCCGCTCTCGGGCCCGTGGCCGCTGTCCAGGAGCCCCGCTCTCCCCTGCAGGTAGGTCCGGGGCCGGCGTAGCGGGTGGGGCGCACTCTCTGCTCCCGAGCCCGAGTTGGCGGGGCGGTGGCCGCCGGGGCCCACGCCCAGCCCCGCTGGCGGGGGTCCAGGGGCTGCTGCGGGCGGGCCGGGGCGGCCCGGTGCGGGCCTGATTTGGCTGGTTGCGCGGACCTGAGCTGAGCCCTGCCCTGGGGAAGCGAGGGTTGGCCGCGCCCGGGGCTGAAGGAAGAGCCGCAGGCGCTGCGGCCTCGGAAGGGCACGTTAGGCTGCGGAGAGCCTCGCTTGCCGGAGGCCCCGGGCGCGCTGTCCCCGCTTGCACCCCAGCCCAGCGCGGACGCGTCAGCGTTCAGGGAGGAAGGAAGGAGAACGGTGGTCCTGAAAGACCATCGCAGGGGACGAGCCGCAGTTGTTTGCATCCCAGTCTGGGACTCACTGGGACTCGATCCTGGACTCACCTCGAAGAAAGCCTGGGAATTTCTATTTCCAGGCCACTGTAATGTCAGCCTACTGTGCATGGTTGGGAGAGGTCGGAGGGTTGGAGGGATTTTTTTTTTATGGAGTAGGAATGTGTACTTAAATAAACTGAAGAAAAGAAAAGGAAGGGAGTATTATTTGTTGTAACTTCAAAAAGAACTTGTATGGCAAAGAATCCCTCTCGGGTGATTGGATGTAACCCGGTTCTCTGACTTCTCCAATTAAAGTTCTTCTCTCAGGAAATAAAGTTTAATGCTTGTCGCCCCGTATGTTACAATGAGTTAAAATACATATAATTGTGTAGAAGTTATTCGTGCATCTAGTGAGAAGTAAGTAAATAAATACAGTCTCACACACAAATAATTATGTCGCTTCACCCAGGATCATGAAGCTTGTCAGACCTTTATGGATTATTGATTGAAGATTAAAAATCTTTATCAGATTTCGTTCATGAGGAAGAAAAGGTAGGATGTTATAATTGGTATGAATGTTCTCTGCTAAGATAGCTACATTTGTGATTTATGTAAGGTGATTTCTTTAATGGGTTCATAGGCAGGTAAAATGAGCTAGTTGGTTCTCTAAAGCAGTGGAGGAATTTGACTGATTTAACAGTAAAAGAAGTAGCATTGTGTTCCTCTGATCAGCTGCTGCCGCAAGAAACTAGATCACGGCACATGCTGGCGGAGGCGCATTCTTTCTAGGCCTGAGTACCTATTGAATACACCTTGCCACTCTTCAAATTAAAAAAAAATACTTATACATGTTTTTGTTTTGTTTTGTTTTGTTTTGTTTTGTTTTGTTTTGGTATGAAAAAATGTAGAAGTCTTTGGCGGGTGGGGAATGATCCCTGTCTTCTTCTATAAGGTTGATTCTTTGTTTTCAATGCTAATCCTTGTTATTCTGTATAAATATACCCTTGGAATAGATCCAACTCTGGTTAATTTTCATTATAGATGTTGTATTTAGATTAGTGGATTTTTGTAGACTACAAAGTTATTTAGTCATTGAAGAACATTTTTATCAAGTATAAATGGCAATCCTTTTTTAGCATAAGATAAAATATAGTAGTGTTTTTCACTTTTGATCAGCTTTGTAGAAAGCAAATTGAAGAAAATGTCAAAATTGCTGTCCAAACAACGGAGACTATATGTTGCTAAGAAAGAAACAATACATATTACTACTGTTGCTATTCTCATAACTGACTCAAAGCATGGAGAAAGGCCATCTTTTTTATAAACCTAATTCAACCCAAGGTAACACTTTGGAATCTTATTATGTAATGGCACCTGGTTTTTCCCTAAGTTGGACAAGATATCTACAGTAACTGTTTGGGTTTGCTGACATTTGCATATTTGATGAAGGTCTGAAGTTTCAAAGAAACGGAGGTTTTGTCTGTTCAGTCTAACTAATTTAAATGCTCCTTAAAAGAATGAGTGAGTCATGATCCTTGACCTTAGGTAACTTAAGACGCAGGTTCTGATGAGAAGAGCACTGGGCCAGTTCAGGATGTGTGGATTCTGTTTCTAGTGTGACCTCCAGCTGGCTGCATGAACTTAGGCTAGTTTATCTCTCTGGATTAATTTCCTCTTCTGGAGTGTATATGGAGGGGAGGGAGGAGATATGTATGTTTAAAATACCCTATTCTCAATGAATCTGTGATCTAGTAGGAGAAAGGAGACAACTTTATTTATTTATTTTTGACAACTTTAAGACTAGGGCAAAAACATAGGTTTTGTTTGACCACACAAAGTGCATTTATAGTTCAGAGAAAGATAACAAACATGAGTGAATCTGAATCTTCATGCAGATGGCACATGAGTGGCACCTCAAAGGTTGGGTATGATTTCTACAAGAAGAAATATGGCGAGGGCTCTCCCAAGAAGAATAAACAGGATGAGTAAGGACATGAAGGTAGAAAAGCACAAGGTACGAAAACCGAGAGCAAGTAATTTGGCTTAAAGTATAAGGTACGTTGGGGAAAGTCTGGGTAAGATAGTGGAAAGAGATAAGAAGATAACTGACATTTATTGAGTTGAGCATTTATTCTAAACATTTGACATGCACAGTTGATCCTTGAACAACAAATTTGAAGTGTGTGGGTCTACTTTACACGGATTTTTTCATTGAATATATTGGAAAAAGTTTTGGAGATTTGTTGCAATTTGGAAAAAAACTCACAGATGAACAGTATAACCTAAAAATACTGGGAAAAAAAAAAACCTAAGAAAAGTATAGGCTTTGTTGTAAGAATACGGAGTATATAATACCTATACAAAATAGATGTTAACAGTATGTTATCAGTGAGGCTTCTAGTCAACAATAGACTATTAATGGTTAAGTTTTGGGGGAGTAAAAAGTTATATTCAGATTTTTAACTGCACAGAGGGTCAGCACTCCTAACCCCTGTGTTATTTAAGGGTTAACTGTATTAAACTGTATTTTGAGCAGGACCATTATTGCCTAAATTTGAAGATGGAGAAACTGAGGTACAACTTGCCAAGATTACACAGCCAGTTAGTGGTAGAACTGGGATACCCTGCAGTTTGACTCCAGAGCTTTTTAACCACTAATTTAAAGGAATCATTGAGGGTTCTGGAGGACAAAAGTGACGTGATCACAACTATTTATTAGGAAGATTAATCTGGTATCAGTGTAACATGAGTTAGCGGTCAGCTATTTTGCTTTGAACAGTTCTTTTAAAAACTCTACTAATTTGAATATTCACATTTGCAATTAGCAAAGATTACTAAGATTTGTTAATCAGTGTCGACCGTACTTTATTGATTGGAGGAATTGTAAATTAGTACACCTTTCTGGAAGGCAATCTGACCATAAGTGTCAGAATTTTATTTATTTTATTTTTTTTTCCTTTTTCAAAAATTGTGTTTTATTTTAAACTCCAGTATAGTTAACATACACTATTATATTTTGGGTATATAATGTAGTGATTCAACAATTCCATACATCATCCAGTCCTCATCACAACAAGTATACTCCTTAATTCTCATCACCTATTTTACCAATTTCCCCACCTCCCCTCTGGTAACCACCAGTTCTCTATAATTAGGGTCTTTTTCTTGGTTTGCCTCTCTCAGTCTCCTTTTTTTACCTTTGCTCATTTGTTTTGTTCTTAAATTCCACATGTGAGTGAAATCATATGGTATTTGTCTTTCTCTGACTTATTTCACTTAGCCTTATTTAGCTCCATCCATGTCCTTGCAGTTGTCAAGATTTCATTCCTTTTTATGGCTGAATAATATTCCAATGTGTTTGTGTGCACTGCATATTATTTATTCATGCATATTCTTTATTCACTGCATATCATTTATTTTTATTGATGGATGCTTGGGCTGCTTCCAGTTGGCTATTATAAATAATGCTGCTATAAACATAGGGGTGCATAGATCTCCTTGAATTAGTGTTTTTGTATTTTGGGGGTAAATGTGCAGTAGTGCAATTACTGGATCCAACGGTAGTTCTATTTTTAACTTTTTGAGGAATTTCTTTTTTTTTTTTTTCTTTTTAAGATTTTATTTTTATTTATTCATGAGAGACACAGAGAGAAAGAGAGGCAGAGACACAGGCAGAGGGAGAAGCAGGCTCCATGCAGGGAGCCCGATGTGGGACTAGATCCCAGGTCTCCAGGATCACGCCCCAGGCTAAAGGCAGGTGCTAAACTGTTGAGCCACCCAGGGATCCTGAGGAATTTCCATACTGTTAGCCACAGTGGCTGTGCCAGTTTGCTTTCCCATCAGCAGTGCAAGAGGGTTCCTGTTTTTCTACATCCTTGCCAACATTTGTTGTTTCTTGTGTATTTTATTTTAACTATTCAAATGTCAGGATTTTTTTTTTTTTTTTTTTTTTTTTTAAATGTCAGGATTTTAAATACAGGCATACCTTGGAGATATTGCGGGTTTAGTTCCAAACCACTACAGTAGAACAAATATTAGAATAAAGTGAGTCAAATGAATTTTTTGGTTTCCCAGTGCATATAAAAGATATGTTTACACTATACTATAGACTATTGATAGTGCAATACCATTATGTCTAAAAAGACTATATACCTTAATTAAAAAATACGTTATTGCTGAAAAATGCTAACCCTCATCTGAGCTTTTAGCAAGGGATAATCTTTTTGCTGGTGGAAGGTCTTGCCTCCATGTTGATGGCTGCTGACTGATTAGGGTGGCAGGGGCAGTTTCTTAAAATAAGAGCAGTGAGGTCTGCTGTATCAATTGACTCTTCCTTTCATGAATGATTTCTCTGTAGCATGCGAAGTACTTTGATAGCATTTTACCTACAGTAGAACTTTCAATATTGGACCCAGTCCTCTCAAAGCTTGCCACTGCTTTCTCATCTAAATTAAGAAACTCAATTAAGTTTATGTAATGTTCTAAATCCTTTGCATTTCAGCAGTCTTTGCAACATGTTCACCAGCAGTAGATTCCATCTTAAGATACTTTCTTTCTTTGTTTTTCCATAAGAAGCAACTCCTCATCTATTAAAGTTTTTTCATGAGGTTGCCACTACATCTGTATTACTTCCTCCACTGAAAATCATCCATGAGGGTTAGAATCAGCTCCTTCCATACTCCTATTAATGTTGCTATTTTGACCTCTTCCCATGAATTATGAATGTTCTTAATGGCATCTAGAATGGTGAATTAGGGGCAGCCCAGGTGGCTCAGCAGTTTGGCACCGCCTTCGGCCCAGGGCCTGATCCTGGAAACCCAGGATTTAGTCCCACGTTGGCCTCCCTGCTTCTCCCTCTGCCTGTATCTCTGACTTTCTCTCTCTGTGTCTCTCATGAATGGATAAATAAAACCATAAAAAAAAAATAGAATGGTGAATTATTTCCAGAAGGTTTTCAATTTACTTTGCCGGGATCTATCAGAGGAATCACTATCTATGGCAGCTATAGCCTTACACAGTGTATTTCTTAAGTAATGAGACTTGAAAGTCAAAATGACTCCTTGATCCATGGACTACAGAATGGATGTTGTGTTAGCAGGCGTGAAAACAACATTAATCTCATTGTGTATCTCCATCAGAGTTCTTGGGTGACCAGGTACATTGTCAATGAACAGTATTTTGAACGAAATCTTTTTTTCTAAGCAGTAGGTCTCAACAATGAAAATATTCATTGTTCATTTCATAAACAATGAAATAAATCATGTTGTAAATAGATGTTCTGTCATCCAGGCTTTGTTATTACATTTATAGACCAGAGCAGAGAATATTTATTTATTTATTTATTTATTTTTTTAATTTTTATTTATTTATGATAGTCACAGAGAGAGAGAGAGAGAGGCACAGAGACATAGGCAGAGGGAGAAGCAGGCTCCATGCACCGGGAGCCTGATGTGGGATTCGATCCCGGGTCTCCAGGATCGCGCCCTGGGCCAAAGGCAGGCGCCAAACCGCTGCGCCACCCAGGGATCCCAGCAGAGTATATTTAGCATAATTGTTAAGGATCCTAAGATTTTGGGAACGGTAATTGGCTTCACTTTAAAGACACCACCTGCAGTAGCCTTGACCAAGAGAGTCAGGCTGTCATTTGAAGCTTTGGAGTCAGGCATTGACTTCTGTCTAGCTATGAAAGGTCTAAATGGCATATTTTTAAAATATAAGTCTGTTTCATGTACAATGGAAATCTGTTGTTTAGTGTAACCACTTTTATTATCTTATTTATTATTTTATTATCTTAGCTAGGTTTTCTGGATAACTTGGGGCACCTTCTACATCAGTGATTAGTTGTTTCACCTTGCACTTTTATGTTATGGAGATGGCTTTTTTCTTTGAATCTCGAGAACCTGCCTCTGCTACCTTCAGACTTTTCTTCTGCACCTTCCTTACCTCTCAACCTTCACAGAATTGAAGAGTTAGGGCCTTGCTCTGGATTAGGCTTTGGCTTAAAGTAATGTTATGTCTGGTTTGATCTGTTTAACAAACCACCGAAACTTTCTCTATATCAGTGATAAGGGTATTTTGCTTTCTTATCCATGCATTCACTGGAGTAGCACTTTTATTTTATTTATTATTATTTTTAAGTACTCTGTACACCTAACCTGGTGCTCAGACAACCCTGAGATCAGAAGTCACGTGTTCTACCAACTGTGCCAGCCAGGTGCCTCTTAAGTAGCACTTTTCATTTCCTTTAAGAACTTTTCCTGGGGTGCCTGTGTGGCTTAGTCAGTTGAGTGTCCGACTCTTGATTTTGGCTTAGGTCATGATCTCATGGGTCCTGGGATCAAGCCCTGCCTCAGGCTCCTTGTCAGTGGCGAGTCTGCTTGAAAGATTATCTTCCTCTGCCCCTACCCATTGCTCGTACTCTCATTCTCTTTCTCTAAAATACATAAATAAAAAAAAAATAAAAATAAAAAACATAAATCTTTGGATCCCTGGGTGGCTCAGTGGTTTAACGCCTGCCTTCAGCCTGGGGCATGATCCTGGAGTCCCAGGATCAAGTCCCACGTCGGGCTCCTTGCATGGAGCCTGCTTCTCCCTCTGCCTGTGTCTCTGCTTCTCTGTGTGTGTGTCTCTCATGAGTAAATAAATAAATAATCTTAAAAAAATAAAAATAAAAATAAATAAATCTTAAAGGGGGGGGGCACTTTTCTTTTGCTTTTACAACTTAACTGAATGGCACAAGAGGCCTAGCTTTTGACCTGTCACCTTTTGACATGCCTTCCTCACTAAGCTTAATTGGCAAGAGATCTGCAACTCTTCCTTTCACTTGAACATTTTTAAAATTTATTTATTTAATTAATTAATTAATTTATTTATTTTTTAAAGATTTATTTATTTATTCATTCAGAGAGAGCGAGAGAGAGGCAGAGACACAGGCAGAGGGAGAAGCAGGCTCCATGCCGGAAGCCAGATGTGGGACTCGATCCCGGGTCTCCAGGATTACACCCCGGGCTGCAGGCGGCGCTAAACTGCTCCGCCACCAGGGCTACCCAACATTTTTTTTTAATACATTTTTATTTATTTATTCATGAGAGACACACAGAGAGAAACAGAGACACAGACAGAGGGAGAAGTAGGCTCCATGCAGGGAGCCCGATGTGGGACTTGATCCTGGGTCTCTAGGATCAGGCCCTGGGCTGAAGGCAGCACTAAACCTCTGAGCTACCAGGGCTGTCCCTCACTTGAACATTTAGAGGCCATTATAGGGTTATTAATTGGTCTAATTTCAATATTGTTGTGTCTCAAGGAAAAGGGATGCCAGAGGAAATGGAGGAATGGCTGGTCAGTGGAGCAGTCAGAACACAGCAACATTTACCAAGTCTGCTGTCTTGTATGGGTGCAGTTCGTGGTGCACCAAATCAATAACAGTAATAACATCAGAGATCACTGATCACAGATCACCATAACAAATATAATAATAATGAAAAGCTTTGAAATACTTCAAGAATTACCAAAATATGGCACGGAGACACAAAGTGAGTAAATGTTGTTGGAAAAGTGTTGATAGACTTGTTCAAGGCAAGGTTGCCATAGACCTTCAGTTTGTTCAAAACAAAACCAAACCAAACACAATATCTGAAGCATAATAAAAGGAAGCCAAATAAAACTAGTCATATGCATTCTCTTTGACTCAGTAATTCCAGTTCTAGGAATTTATTTTTATTTTATTTTTATTATTATTATTTTAAAGTAGTCTCTATGCCCACTGTGGAGCCCAACATGGGGCTTGAACTCAAACTCTGACATCAAGACCTGAGCTGAGATCAAGAGTTGGACACTTAACCGACTAAGCCACCCAGTGCCCCTCTGGGAGAAAGAGGCAGAGACATAGGCAGAGGGAGAAGCAGGCTTCCTGCTGGAAGCCCGATGTGG
Source organism: Vulpes lagopus (assembly GCF_018345385.1). Taxonomy (NCBI): domain Eukaryota; kingdom Metazoa; phylum Chordata; class Mammalia; order Carnivora; family Canidae; genus Vulpes; species Vulpes lagopus. The sequence continues at coordinate 97,592,822 of NC_054825.1, read as the reverse complement.
GACTCGATCCTGGGACTCTGGAATCACAGCCTGAGTCAAAGGCAGATGCTCAATCGCTGAGCCACCCAGGTGTCCCTCTGGGAATTTATCTTTTTTTTTAAATTTTTTAAAAAGATTTTATTTATTTATTCATGAAAGACACACACAGAGAGAGAGGCAGAGACACAGGCAGAGGGAGAAGCAGGCTCCATGCAAGGAGCCCGACGTGGGACTCGATCCCAGGACTCCAGGATCATACCCTGGGCCAAAGGCAGGCGCTAAACCACTGAGCCACCCAGGGATTCCCCCTCTGGGAATTTATCTTAAGGGAATTGCTGAACAATGTGTGCTTAACAATTTTATTGTCACATTTTTTTAACGAACTAATTTTGATATTTATAAGGAGTATATTATATATGTGTAAGCTATGATCATAATAAAAAGAACATTCAGGAACTCACCATCCATCCTCAGAAGTAGAATATTACCTATACAAATACAGTTACCAGTGTTTGAAACATTATAATAGCAAAAATTGTAAACAACCTACATGCCCATGAGTAGGGGATAAATTATGGTACATATATCATGTAAGTCAATATATAGTTATTAAAAAAGATAAAGTTGAATGGTCTTATTTCTTTCAGGGAAAGAAAAACAGTTTTTTATAGTTACTTTTTTTTTTTTTTAAGATTTATTTATTTGAGGGAGTGAGAGAGAGAGAGAGAGAGAGAGCCAGCATGGGGAGGGGCAGAAGGAGAGGGAGAAGCAGATTCCCAGCTGAGCAGGGAGCTCAATGCAGGGCTCAATCTCAGGACCCAAGCCAAAGGCAGACACTTAACCAACTGAGCCACCCAGGTGCCCCCATAGTAGAATCTTTTTGAAGACACTTTGACCACTAATCAAGGGTCTAGATTCAACTATATGTGGAACTGCCAATGAGAATAACACAGTTGGAGGAACGCCTGGGTGGCTCAGCGGTTGGGTATCTGCCTTTGGCTCAGGGCATGAACCTGGGGTCTGGGATGGAGTCCCATATCAGCCTCCTTGCAGGGAGCCTGCTTCTCCCTCTGCCTGTGACTCTGCCTCTGTCTCTGTCTCTCGTGAATAAATAAATAAAGTCTTAAAAAAAAAAAAAAGAAAGAAAGAAAGGAAAAGAATACAGTTTGAGGCTCCTGGGTAGCTCAGTTGATTAAGTGTATGACTCTTTATTTTTTTTAAAGATTTTTAAAATTTACTTATTCATGAGAGACACAGAGAGAGAAAGGCAGAGACACAGGCAGAGGGAGAAGCAGGCTCCATGCAGGGAGCCCAACGTGGGACTCGATCCTGGGTCCCCAGGATCACGCCCTGGGCTGAAGGTGGCGCTAAACCGCTGAGCCACCCGGGCTGCCCTAAGTGTCCAACTCTTGATCTCAGCTCAGGTGTTTGATTACAGGGTTATGAGTTCAAGCCCTGCATTGGGCACCATGCTGGCATGGAGCCTACTTTTTTTTTTTTTTTTTTTTGAGCCTACCCAGGTGGTTCAGTGGTTTAGTGCTACCATCAGCCCAGGGTGTGATCCTGGTGACCCAGGGTCGAGTCCTGCGTCAGGCTCCCAGCATGAGCCTGCTTCTCCCTCTGCCTGTGTCTCTGCCTCTCTGTTTCTCTCTGTGTCTCTCATGAATAAATAAATAAAATCTTTTAAAAAATAAATAAAAATAAATTTAAAAATCTTTAAAAATAAATAAATATTGACTTTAGGATATACCCAATTTCAGAAATACTAGAATATGGAAAAGTATGTATCTTAGAATCAAGAAAACACTGTGGGGCAGCCCTGGTGGCGCAGCGGTTTAGCGCCACCTGCAGCCCGGGGTGTGATCCTGGAGACCCGGGATCGAGTCCCACATCGGGCCTCCTGCGTGGAGCCTGCTTCTCCCTCTGCCTGTGTCTCTGCCTCTCTCTCGCTCTCTCTGACTGAATAAATAAATCTTTAAAAAAAAAAAACCACTGTGGTTATTTTTCTTATTTTTATTTTTTTAAAGATTTTGTTTATTTATTTATGACAGACACACAGAGAGAGAGGCAGACACTGGCAGAGGGAGAAGCAGGTTCCATGCAGGGAGCCTGACATGGGATTCGATCCCTGGTCTCCAGGATCATACCCCGGGCTGAGGGTGGCGCCAAACCGCTGAGCCATCCAGGCTACCCTATGCTTATTGTTTAAAGATGTTCATAGTACTACATTATTCTTTTGCTGCTATATTGGGCTGTAAGCAACAGTAGCTAGATTCACAGGCCTGGTGGTCCATATGTCCAGTAATCTCCCCTTCAGGTACAAATATGGTTCCTCTTGATCCAGAGACCTGTTCAGTTATTTTTGCTCTCACTCTTTGTCCTCCTGTCCATCCCCCTCTCATTCACTCACCACAGTGCACAGTGGTATAACAAGAATGGCAGGGTTGTGAAAAGCACTACTGTTAGAAAAGGAGAAGAATAGGAAATAGCAGCAATTGCTGATCTATAATAGTTTTGAAATCTCCATAGGCAGGTCTGTGAAAACAACCAGCCTTGGAGGGAGGAGATTTTCCCCTTCCCTCATTCATTATTCTCTGTGACCCTTGGCCTTTGTTCCCTCTAAGAATCTCCTTAGAGTTCTTTTTCTGTTATCATCCTTGGCCACAAATGGAAGTGTGAATTTTGGGGGAATAGTCTCTCTTTGGAAGGTGCAAATCTTTCTCATCTAGATTATGGTTCATGGAAGTTGGGAACCCAAAGGATTTAAATTGTTAATAGTCCAAGGCTTTTTTATTCTGAGCTTGCATGGTATAAAAAAAAAAAAAATTAACATAATTATTTTCTCAAAGTTAGCAAGCCTCTGATGTATTTAGTTCCAGTCAATTCCATGTGTCGATAACCATATTCACATGTGTTAGTAAACTCATCCAGAGATTCAGGAGCTCCCAATTCTCTACTCAGTTATTTGAGGGGCAGCTATCCCTTTAGTGTCAGTTTTACCGCTGAGGTGCCTTAGCTGAGAAATGCCAGTGGGCATCTGTGCTCAGCCTTTTAATGCCATCTCTTCCTATTTGGGGTCTTGAAGCAAGCTGCATTCCAACCCTGCAAGACTTTAAATTTCTGAATTCTGTCCATTCCTTCTCTTTCTGCTTGGAAATCAGCTGCTTTCCTGACCTTACCCCTAATTTAAAATAGTTTGCCAAATACCCAATAGCAGCTAACATATACTTCTAAGATTCTCTTTTTTAAACTCTCTTTACAGAACTACAAATTCCGTAGACTCTTTTGTCACCTTATAAGTTACAAGGCAGCACTTTATCAAATATTTTGCCACTTTAAAACATGATTCTTCATTTTTTCCAGCTCCCGGGATCACTTTCCTTGAAGCCCTTTGCCCAACTACTAAGTCAATACTATATTAGGGTCATTTCTAGGGACCAATTTCTGTTTTAGGATGAAAGACTAAATATGCAAAAGATTCTCTTTTTTAAACTCTCTTTACAGAACTACAAATTCAGTAGACTCTTTTGTCACCTTGTAAGTTAAAGGCAGCACTTTATCAAATATTTTGCCACTGTAAAACATGATTCTTCATTTTTTCCAGCTCCCGGGATCACTTTCCTTGAAGCCCTTTGCCCAATTACTAAGTCAATACTATATTAGGGTCATTTCTAGGGACCAATTTCTGTTTTAGGATGAAAGACTAAATATGCAAATAGACAATGGCCAGATCATATATGAAAATAGAACTGTGACCCAAAGCCTCAGTGGCCCAAATGGCCAGGTCTTGGTCAGTAACTGCCAACTTCTTTTTTTTTTTTAACTTTTTTTTTTTAATTTTTATTTATTTATGATAGTCACAGAGAGAGAGAGAGAGAGAGGCAGAGACACAGGCAGAGGGAGAAGCAGGCTCCATGCACTGGGACCCCGACGTGGGATTCGATCCCGGGTCTCCAGGATCGCGCCCTGGGCCAAAGGCAGGCGCCAAACCGCTGCGCCACCCAGGGATCCCAGTAACTGCCAACTTCTGACTCAGGACCAACCAGGGGAAGACAAATATACCCTCCAGCCAATCACATAGGATGCCTCCAGGTTCCTTGTGGCAGAGCATACCTGATGTCTTCCCTTTTATTCAGTTTAAAGCTTTTCTATTCCCCTGCCTGCCTTTGAATCTCTGCCAAAGAGATGGTGGCTGGCTCACTCTCTTGATATGACAAGTTCTTAATAAATAGACTCTGCTTATTTGGGGTGGTATTTGTTTGTTTGTTTATATTTTAAAAAAATTTAAAGTAGACTCCACACCTACCCTAGCATGGAGCCCAGTGCAGGGGCTCAAATTCATGACCCTGAGTTCAAGAGTCAGATGCTTAACTGATGGAGCCACCCAAGTGCCCCTTGCAGGATCTTTATTTCCACAATAATATTAGACTGTTTTGTGGTAATACTACAAAATATCAATGGTATAACACAACAGAGATTCCTGTCTTCCTTTGCCATTGGGGTTCAATAGTAAGCCATCCAGTGACTTAGGAACCCATATTTCCTCCATGCTGTGAAGCTACCATCTCAAAATCTGACCAATATTGCCATGGTAGCAGAAAGAGAGATGGAGAAGCACTGACTTTTAACTGCCTCAACCCAGAATTGATACATTACATCAACTTATAGGGCTTTGACCAGAACAAATTTGACAAGTAGAGGGCAGTATATAAACATAGTCTTTGGGACAGGATTTATCAAGAGCAATTGGATAAAGATATGCCACATTTCCTCCATTTCATCATTACTGAAATCAGATAATATGGATTATCTTTTGAAACCTTTAAATGCAGTGTTTTGGAGCGCTCGGGTGGCACAGTTGGATGAGTGTCTGACTGTTGGTTTCATCTCAAGTCATGATCTCAGGGTCATAAGATCAAGCCCCTTACTTGCTCAGCATGGAGTCTACTTGAGATTCTCTCTCCCTTTTCCTCTGTCCCTCTTGTTTTGTTTGTGCTCTCTCTCCCTCTCTAAAATAAATAAAATCTTAAAAAAAACAGTAAATATAATGTTATTTCCCCTGAGAAGCTAATGTTGAAATGAGGTTGCATGGAATTAATGGTTCCTTTAAATTAACGAAATCCTGTGTGTCCTTTGTGTGTTTTGTATTTGAATAATAATAATTTGCTGCAGAACCATTTCAGGATCCAGAGCATTGTAGTCATTTCCTTTTCTATTTTTTAGTTAACTTTCTGTTTAGGAAATTTTCAAGCACACCCAAAGGGGGATAGTATGATGAACTTTCATGTGCCCACCACCCAGCTACAATAGTCATCAGCTTCTATTTCTCATCTCTATCTTTATCCACTTCACCACCAATCCAAATTATAAATAAAATTCCAGATATCCTATTTCAACATGTAGATGAAAGAGATAAGCATAGACTAACTTTTCATTTATTTTAACTTAAAACATATTATCACACATATACCAGAACTCAGTCATTTCTGGACCATTGTACACCCAGATGTTAGCAGCATTAGAAATTACATTATTCAAGTACAGAGTTATAGAATATAGCATAGAATGACTGGCCCAGCATTTTCTAAAATGTATTCCATAGAAATGAATCTCATGAAATGCTCTGAGGGAAAAAAGAAAAAAAGTTCTTTGGTCAGATAAGTTTGGGCAACACAGCATTCTCTTCTTATAAATTCACATATTATGTAAAAGAATGATACATTTTGTGATCTCATTTTGATTAGTAGTAATGTTAGAATATACCATATTGAAAAATTATTTTAATTAAAATAGAGTTGATATACAGTGTTCCATTAGTTTCAGATACACTACTCTGATAACTCTGTTATACTTTGCTTACTATAATGTAGCTACCATCTGTCTCCATATAATACCATTGCAATACCACTGATATTGCATGATATTGCATATCTGTTGCTTTCATGTCAATGGCTTACACATGCCGTTGGCTTCCACACTCCCTAACTGGAGGGCTATACCTCCCACTCTTCACTCATTTTGCCCGTCCCCTGTCCCCACCCCTCTGACAACCATCAGTTTCTTCTCTGTGTTTATATGTTTGTTTTGGGGCTTTGTTTGTTTATTCACTTATTTTTTAGATTTCCACATTAAGTGAAATCATAGGGTATTTGTCTTTGTCTTTGACTTATTTCATTTAGTGTAATACCCTCCAGATCTATCCATGTTGTCACAGATGACAAGATCTCATTCTTTGTTTATGGCTGAGTAATATTATATTGTGAGTGTGTATATGCAACAGAGAATGGATTTCTACTTTACATAACTATGTAATATTTAAGTTTTTCAATAAGGATGCCCCTTTGTATAATTAGAAAAAAAACTAAGATTATAGTTTTTTTTTTTAAGATTTTATTTTATTTTTAAAGAATTTATTTATTCATAAGAGACACACAGAAAGAAGCAGAGACACAGGCAGAGGGAAAAGCCATCTCCTCAAGGGGAACCTGACTGTGGGACTTGATCCCAGGACCCTGGGATCATGCCCTGAGCCAAAAGCAGACACTCAACTGCTGAGCCACCCAGGTGTCCCAAGATTATAGTTTTTTAAGAGTGAAAAAAAGGGATAGGTCACTGTGCATTTATTAGTTCAGATATTTTTGCACTGCTTACTGTTTACCAGGTTCTATGTTCAGAATGAAAGAAAATGCTATATATTGACAGAGAAAAATTAATTCTACTTATTTTGGGTTTTTTTCCTCTCTATCAAGGAGAATGATTTTGAAAATGATAAAATAGTAAAATGATACTAAACTTGGAGTTGAAACCCAAAATAAATGAGTTTTTTTTTTAAAGATTTTATTTATTTATTCATGAGAGACAGAAAGAGAGAGGCAGAGACACAGGCAGAGGGAGAAGCAGGCTCCCTATAGGGAGCCCAATGTGGGATTCAATCCTCGGACCTCAAGATCATGATCTGAGCCAAAGGCAGATGCTCAACCACTCAGCCGCTCAGGTGCCCCCAAAATAAATGAGGTATTAAAGGAATGCTTAGGTGTTGTGAATGAAATGTAGCTCAGATATTGAGAGAATTGATACATGACATTGCACAACCACTATTGTTAATCCTTGATTGTGGAGAAATGATAGATTGCAGAACTGGACATGGAAAGCATCTTCACTTTCAGAACGAGCAAGACTGATGAGTTAAGTGTTAAACCTAGAAAAATTCCATTAGTAAAGGTATTAATATTTTGGGAAGGCGTAGGGAAAACATTAGGGACCTGCTTTCTTCATAAAAGTGTAAGAATTAAGAAATTTCATTTATGAAGTAATTATCAGTAGATTGGGTCATGTTGTAGACAGAATATGTGTAATTTTTGGCAACACAATGACAGAGTTGATCATTTTTGTTTTTAAAAAATGGAGAAATCTGGGATGCTTGTCAAGTAGAATTGGATTGATCATAACTAAGATCTTAACTAAGAAGTGTACCACAAAAATACTGATTATTGAGGCAAAGTCATCAGAAAACCATGCCTCTGATGATCTGCTTTAGGACTTCAACCTTTTTCAGGCCTGCTGGAAACAGTTGTGTATGTGTATATATAATTAACATCCATAAACATAATTTTCAAAAATATAATGTTTTGGTTTTTTTTGTTTTTAAAGTGGGAGGGGGGGAAGAAAGGGAGAGGGACAGAGAGAATCTTAAGCAAACTGCATGCCCAGCGCAGAGCCTGGCATGGGGCTCACTCTTATGATCCTAAGATCATGACCTAAGCCAAAATCAAGAGTTGGACAGTTAACCAACTGAACTACCCAGGTCCCCCCCCAAAAGTATTTGTAACAGCTCTGAGATGTAATTTATGTACCATAAAATTTACTCATTTAAAGTATACAATTCAGTGGTTCTTCAGAGTTGTATATTTCAGAACTATACAACCATCATAATAATCTAATTTTAAAATAGGAAATGGCTTTATTTTATCTGTAGTGCTTTGAAACTTGCCCGTTTCACTTAAGAGTGTGTTATGGGTACCTGTTCTTGTGTTAGTACATATAGATAGAATTACACCATTCTTTTTAACATCTGTTTTATCACATATAGATGTGCTGTCAGTTGCTCAGAGAATTACTGATGAGCATCTAGATTGATATCATGCTTTGCCATTATAGATGGTGTTGCAGGGAGCATCCTTCATCTTCAAACTATTAGCTATATTGCATTGTTCCTCATAATCCTTATTCAGGGCTTAAGATAAATCTTGTTATTCCAACCATTTTATGCCTCAGGAGACCGTTTTTGAGGGAAATAAATACCCAAGTTCACAATGCTAAAATAAATAGAACAGGTACTTGAATAATTTTTTTCATTTCTCCATTATTTTCTAGCTCTTCTAGGATTTTAACAAACTAGAGTATATCCAGAAGAGCATGTCTATTATTATTTTTTTAAAGATTTTATTTATTCATTCATGAGAGACAGAGAGAGGCAGAGACCTAGGGAGATGAAGAAGCAGCCTTCTCGCAGGGAGCCCGACGCGGGATTTGATCTCTGGACCCAGGATCACACCCTGGGCTGAAGGCAGATGCTCAACCACTGAGCCACCCAGGTATCTGGAGCTGTCTATTATTAGGGAACATTTAGGGGCACCTGGGTGGCTCAGTCAGTTAAGCTCTGACTCTTGGCTTCAGCTCCTCTCTCTCTGTCTTTCTCTGTGGCTTTCATGAATAAATAAATAAAATCTTTTTTTTTAAATTAATTATTTATTTATTTATTCATGAGACACATGGAGAGAGAGAGAGAGAGAGGCAGAGACACAGGCAGTGGGAGAAGCAGGCTCCATGCAGGGAGCTTGATGTGGGACTTGATCCCAGTACTCTGGGATCATGCCCTGAGCCGAAGACAGACTCAGTGGCTGAGCCACCCAGGCGTCCCTTCAGCTCAGGTCCTGATCTCATTGGTCATGAGATCGAGCCCAGCTGTAGGGCTCCACCTCAGTGGGGAGTCTGCTTGAGATTCTTTCTCTCTCCTTCTGCCCCTCCCACTCATCCTTGCTGACTTGCTCTCTCTCAAATAGATCTTTAAAGGAACTGGGGATGTTTAGAAGACGTTTATTTCATTTGTCAACATGTACATTTATTGAGTACTCATTGTGTAAGGCTGTGATATCAGCAGTGAACAGAGTGGTTATGAGACAAATAATGTCTTCTGTTCTCATGGAGCTTTTATGTCATGAGGGGAGATAGATAGTTAACTAAACAAGTAAAATAATTTTAGATCGTAATAAGTACTATTAAGAAAATAGGATAACTAAGTGACCAGTGAAAGGGTCATTGAGAAGGTAACATAAGCCGGAGACATAAATGACTAGAAGGATGTATCTACATCTGTCTATAGACCTTTTTATGTAACATGAATGGTGATTACATTTATAGGAATAGAAATGGGGCACATAGCTGGCTCAGTTGGTAGAGCATGTGACTCTTTTTTGTTTTTTTGAGAGAGAAAGAAAGCATGTGTGCAGGGGAAAGGGAGAGAATCTCAAGCAGGGTCTATGCCCAGCAAGAGCTGAACATGGGGCTTGATGTCACAACCCTGAGATGACTTGAGCCAAAATCAAGAGTCAGACTCTTAACTGAACCACTCAGGCTCCCTGACAATGTTACTCTTAATCTTGGGGTTGTAAGTTCAAGCCCCACATTGGGTGTAGAGATTACTTTAAAAATAGAATAGAAATAGACTCCTAGTAGGTGATAATTAGCAATGTTTCACATGCCAGTGGTACCACTTACAAACTAAACTGTTTTACCCAAACTCTCTAAACCTCAATTTCCTCATGTACAAGGTAGATACAATAAACCTGCTCCACAGGGCTGTTGGGATGGTTAAATAAGGATGTAGGCAAAGTTGTTTAGCACCAGCCCATAACAGGTTCTTAGTATGCAATGAGTGGAATATCATGGTACTCCATAGAAAGAAAACACCTTTAGTACTTGTTGCAGGTCACATGAAATGGCTTTCTTGCATTAGTGATTTCCCTGTCAGTCAGGATGTTTAAGTAGACTTTATTTTTATTTATTTTATTGTTATTATTTTTTAAGATTTTATTTATTCATGAGAGACACAGAGAGAAAAAGAGGCAGAGACACAGGCAGAGGGAGAAGCAGGCTCCATGCAGAGAGCCCGATGTGGGACTCGATCCCGGGTCTCCAGGATCATGCCCTGGGCTGAAAGCAGTGCTAAACTGCTGAGCCACCCAGGCTGCCCTTAAGTAGACTTTAAATGACTATTCTTCTAGTGTGTTTTAAAAGACATTCATGCATTAAGTGAGGAATAAGATAAGTCGTCCACAGATGACCATTCCTCATCCCGATAAGTCGTCCACAGATGACCTTTCCTCATCCCGATAAGTCATCCACAGATGACCATTCCTCATTCTGTCATTAATGAATTTACTATCTCTAGAGTCCTAGTCCACAGTTCGTGAAATAAGCCCAGGCATCTATTTTAGAAGCATAAAGGTATCTTCTGGGCCAGTGGTTTATTTTATATATATATATACATTATTTATTTATTAGAGATAGAAAGCAAGTGAGAGAGAGAACACAAGTGGGAAAAAAGGGTGAGGGAGAAGCAGACTCCCCACTGAGCAGGGAGCCTGATGTGGAACTTGATCCCAGTATACTGGGATCATGACCTGAGCCAAAAGCAGACGCTTAACTGACAGAGCCACCCAGGTGCCCTGGACAAGTAGTTTAAAACCCTTTTTAAAACAACAGTAC